>NC_046157.1:36863223-37170723 GCF_011064425.1 Rattus rattus | reverse complement strand
TTCTCTGCTATCTAGGCATGGTGGTCTTACTTTTAAAAAAAAAGGCAGTACTAGAGACATATTAAGTTAAAATATGGGCATCACTGTGGACAATAATACATCTGGCCAGTGTCCTGTGAAAATAATATGTGAATAATCAGAGAGACACTGAACTTGGGCAGAATAAAGTATGTGTAATAAAGAAACAAGCATGTAATCAAATATAAGCCCATAAAAGAGGGCTTAAGAGGAACAGCCACCTGAGGTAAAGAGATGTTTCAGTGCACAAGGACAGTAGCTTTTCTAGCAAAGGGCCTGAGTTTGGTTTCCAATAGCCAATAGCCTTATCGAGTAGCTGACAACCACCTGTAATTACAGTTCCAGGGGATTTGACACCACTCCAGGCCTCTAAATCTGCCTGCATTGACATAATGCAAAAACTACATTCTTGCTGCTGTACATTCATCCACAAAATAAAAAGGAAAATGATCTAGGAAAATATTAGGAAATCAGTCCTACTAATACTCTGATCGTGGACTGCTTGCTTTCAGAACCTTATGAAATTAATTTCTGTTTTTTGAAATAATGTAGATTTTGACTTTTGTTCTGGAAGCCTAAGGCAAATTAATATAGTTTGGGAATAGAAAATCTTCATGTGTTGTTCTGAAATATGTGAAATCTATTAGAATCTACTCTGTAGCAGTTCTCCAACAATCTCCACCATGGAAGGTCCTAATCTGACATGTTAGTCCTTGTAGTTCCATCCATTTGCCTGCAAAATTCACAAAGTCATCCTTTTAATAGCTTAGTAGTCTTCCATTGTGTAAATGTACCACATTTTCAGTATCCATTCTTGCATTGAGGGACATCTGGGTTGTTTCCAGCTTCTGGCTATTATACATAAGGCTGATTTGAACATATTAGAGCATGTGTCCTTGTTATATGTTGGAGCAACTCTTAGGAATATTCCCAGTAGTGGTATAGCTGGGTCACTAGGTAGAACTATTTCCAATTTTCTGTGGAACCATCAGATTGTTTTCCAAAGTGGCTGAACCAGCTTTCAACTCCACCAGCAATGAAACAGTGTTCCTCTTTCTTCACATTCTTGCCAGCATCTGCTATTGCCTGAGTTTTTGTTTCTTAGCCATTCTGAAAAATACCATCCTGAGTGAGGTAACTCAGTCACAAAAGAACACACATGGTATGCACTCACTGATAAGTGGCTATTACAATACAATCACATACAATACAAATCACAGACCATATGAAACTTAACAAGAAGGAGGATCAAAATGGGGATGCTTCAGTCATACTTAGAAGAGGGAACAAAATAATAACCTGAGGTAGAGGGAGGAAGGACTCCAGGGGGGAGGCGGTAAAGGGAAAAAGGGGGGGGAGATAAGGTATGGAAAAAGGCAGAAGAGAAGTCCAAATGTTCTGGAGCTTGAATAGAAATTTGTAGCAGTGAGGTGTGTGGAATAGAGGAACCACAAAACATTCCAGATGCCAGGGAAGTTCCCAGGATTCAACTAGGTTTACATTAGCTGAAATAGCCAACAGATGGCAGATAGAACCTGACAAAATCATATCTAATAGATAGGCATGGCACCCAGTTGAGGGATGGGTATCTCAAACTTTTTAACCCAGAACTGATCCTGTCTAAAGGAAGTGGACCACAGAAAGTAGAGCAGAGACTGAAGGAAAGGCAATTCAGAGACGACCCTACCTTGGGATCCAATCCATCTGCAGATACCAAACCACAACTCTATTGCAGATGCCAAGAAGTACTTGCACACTGGAGACAAGTATGGCTGTCCTTGGAGAGGCTCTGTCAACATCTGACTAAGACAGATGCAGATACTCACAGCCAACCATCAGACTGAGCTCAGGGACCCCAATAGAAGAGTTAGAGGAAGTACTGAAAGAGCTGATTGAGATTGCAACCCCATCAGAAGAACAACAATGACAACCAACTGGGCCCCCACAACTTCCAGGGACTAAATCACCAATGAAAGAGTACACATGGATGAGTCCATGGCATCAAGTACATGTGTAGCAGACAATTGCCTGATGTGGCATCAATGGGAGGGGAGCCCCTCAGTCCGGTGGAGGCTTGTTACTTCAGCATAGGAGGGATGAGGCACAGTGGGTAGGTGAGTAGAGGAGCACGCTCTTAGAGGCAAAGGGGAGGAGGTAGGATCGGGGGTTTATGGAGAGGAGACTGGGAAAGGGAAAAAATTTGAAAGATAAAATAACCAAATAATAAAGTTGCTTTTCCACTTTGATTAAAGTTTTTTAATTATATAAAAGAAATGAGATTCATAGTGAAAATCAATGATCATAACTGAGGTGAGCAGCAGTCCCTCCAACTCAGCTATATTTATGTCACCAGAAAGTTTCAGGAATGTAGATTTTTGTGTCAGCATTGATGTTCTGGTGAGATTTTTAGTGATGGGGCTGTCATTAGCTATCTATATTCCTACATGGAAGTACATTAATAAAATAGCAATTTAATTAATTGGGTTGTCTTAGTCAGGGTTTCTATTCCTGCACAAACATCATGACCAAGAAGCAAGTTGGGAAGGAAAGGGTTTATGCAGCTTACTTCCATGTTGCTGTTCATCACTAAAGGAAGTCAGGACTGGAACTCAGGCAGGTCAGGAAGCAGGAGCTGATGCAGAGGCCATGGAGAGATGTTACTTACTGGTTTGCTTCCCCTGGCTTGCTCAGCTTGCTCTCTTATAGAACCCAAGACCAACAACCCAGGGACAGCACCACCCACAATGGGCTGGATCCTCCCCATTGGTCACTAGTTGAGAAAATACCTTACAGCTGGGTCTCACGAAGGCATTTCCATAACTGAGGCTCCTTTTCTGTGATAACTCCAGCTTGTGTCAAGTTGACACACAAAACTAGCCAGTACATGGGTAAAATCATTAGTTTAGTTTTATTGTACCTAACTGTAGTAGGTAGTTGTTTCTTCACACACAAACACACACACACACACACACACACACACACACATCATCCTTCAAATCTACAAAACTATGAATCAAAACTAATGAATCAGTGGGAAATAGCTCTAATGATACTTTCTCTTGTTTCTCTTAATAATATAAAGTAATGAAATTCCTTGTAAATGGGACTCAAAAAATCTCTTTTCATTTAGTATGTTAAATTATTAGTAGTACTTGGAAGAAGCTGATGAGGGTGACCCCACAGGAAGACCAGCAGTCTCAACTAACCTGGATCCCTGAGATCTCTCAGACACTCAGCCATCAACCAAGCAGCATACAAGAGCTGGTCCTAGGCCCCAAACACATATAAAGCAGAGGACTGCCTGATCTGGCTTCAATAAGAAAAGAAGTCCCTGGGGCTGGGGATTTAGCTCAGCGGTAGAGCGCTTACCTAGGAAGCGCAAGGCCCTGGGTTCGGTCCCCAGCTCCGAAAAAAAAGAACCAAAAAAAAAAAAAAAAAAGAAAAGAAGTCCCTAACCCTCAGAGACTTGAGGCCCTAGAGAGTGGGGAGACCTGGTGGGGATGCGGGGAAACATTCTCTTGTAAACAGAGGAGGAGGAATGGGATGAGGAACTGTGGGTGGGCAGACCTGAGGGTGGTAATGACTGAACTGTAAAAAAAAATTAAAGTAATAAAAAGCAAAACAAAACAAACACTCTACCTACTAGTAGCAGTTGGATAAACTTGAACAACATAGACTCAGAGTGAATACTTTATTTAGTTTAATAAACATTTGAGAAATAACTATCCTTCAATAATTAATTTCATTACATTTTATTTTCTGTTTTCTGTTTTCTGGTGAAGAGCCAATTGCAAATTTACTCACAAGGACAAGCAGAAAATGAAGATTTTCAGACTCAGTTCACCATTTCCTCTCATGAGTTCTGAGTCTATTATAGTAGCTCATGTCACAAGTCTCTGTTTGGGATTTCCCGACTCTGAGTTAAATGTTATGTTGGGTTTTTTTCCCTCTGCTTTCTCTAGCCTCCCCCATTCTTTTGCTTTATACTTTTCAATATTTTGCTCAACTTCCCTTGCATTTTAACTTTAATTCTTTATCAATCTTTGTAATAGCACAAAACACTACAACAGCCG
The DNA here is from genome assembly GCF_011064425.1 of Rattus rattus. NCBI lineage: Eukaryota > Metazoa > Chordata > Mammalia > Rodentia > Muridae > Rattus > Rattus rattus. The sequence continues at coordinate 37,166,632 of NC_046157.1, read as the reverse complement.
CTTCTTCAAAAGTACCTCAAGAAGGTAAACAACCATAAAAGAGTTGAAGGAAGTATACAGTCCTCCAGAAGCGAGAGTCAAATTACCTGCTTTGTGTGGCTACTGATGAATAAGCTGTAATTTTCCCCATTTAGGTTCTCTATACTTTATAAAGGTTCCACTATAAACATTTCCAGTGATTATAAATACACATACCTTTCTATGCCATATTTGTATTAATTAAGAAGCTTTCATGGAGAAAATTGCTGCATTTAAATGCTTGTTTCTTCATCATTCTTCATCTGTATTTGCAAGTTCTCTGTCATTTGGCACAGAAAAGTATCTGTCTTTATGTCCAATAAAAACATTTCATATATTTCAGGATGCATTTCTGCAAAATAACCTCCAGCAATCAAACACATACAAACCCATATGTTTTCTTATGAGCATATATGTTCATCACCTCCACTTTGATGGAATAATTCAATGCAAGCTGTATATACACACAGACAAGGTGCAAAGTGAGGGCAAATTAATGACTTAAAACAACGTAATTCTATTTTTTGTAGTTTTGGATATCAGGACATTGCAAGAGTCTTATGATACCAGAAACATATATATGGTACCAACACACACACACACACACACACACACACACACACACACACACACACACACACACATCTAACAGTTTCCATATAGCCAAGAACATTCCTCATCTCATAACACTTTGTCCATTTTAAACCAGCAGCATAACAACTTTAAGCATTCTCAACTGACAGTAACTCTCCAAATTCCCTTATAAAGACTCATCCAATGACATTAAATTCTCCAAATGATGATACAAGATAATCTAACCTTTTAAGTAAAATTCAAAAATCTTCTTTGCCAGTATATAGATATCCTGATGATATAAACAATCTTTGGGAAAAAAGTATTATCATCCACTTATTAGCAGACCATCAAGATACATGATGATATCTTTGAATTTTGAATTTTGGTATTTAAGCTAACTGTTATTTAAATTTCAACTCTAAATCAAAACATCTCTGTAACCTTAGGTTTATTAAACTTTACACATTCTAGTTTCCTTTGTGTGGGAAGAATATTTTCAATGCTAATTAATATAAATAAATAAGATATGCTTATAAAATTCTTGGCATTGTGTTTTGCACATTGTAAATACTCAAAGAATTAAGACACTTAATTCTTATTGCCAATAATAGAGGAAGAGTGATTAATAATATATTTTTAATGATTTTTACAGTCAATATGCAAATAGTCATGATGATAGTGCTTTCATGGGCATTCAACTAAGGTGGTATTTTAGATTTTTCTCCAAGTGTTAGCATCAGTGTTCAATATCCTTGAAATTTCTCGTATATGTCATACAGTAATTTATTTGAGTTATAAACGTGGCCTCCAAATTCTTAAATGCCATAAAATGTCAACCATGATAGACAACAGTATTTATTTCACAAACATTTCTCATCTTATCAGCTCGATAGCACTTCTAAGGAAATATTTTCAAAGGAAATTCAAGTTAATCATCTTCTTAACCTTCTGTTGGATTAAGATGGCCTAATACACTTATGACAATCTGCTTCTTAATGGTACTTCACTTATAACCCCTTTCGCGTATTTATTGCCAGACTTTCATTAATGAATTCCATACACGACCACCCAGAAAAAAGTTCCTACACGTATCCTGCTTACTTACCCTTTACTGGGATAACCAATGTTAAAACGTTGGAAAATAATTTTTTTTAAAAAAATGAATGAGAATGAACTCCAAATCGTATTGAGAGGTCTATCAATATTAGACATAGCACTTTCCAGCTCTCATAAATGCCATGTTAAAGCAGATAGGATAGGTCGAAGCGCTTAATTATGATGGAATCTCAGCACATACATGGGAATCTATCCTAAAAATTCACTAGTTTTTCTTATTTCTATGAAAGAGTAAAGTTCCCTTATATTATTTATATACTTTTCTCTAAGGCATTTTGTTATTATTTATGATGGCAAAATAAAAGGATGAAGGTACATTTTTCTTCCTTAGAGATTACAGAAGTCCAGAGGGAGGTTGCTTTGATTTTATCTCTGTTTTTGCCATCATCTTTCCCTTATCTTATCAGGAGCAGTGGTGTTCTCTATGATCATGTCTTTACATATACTTTAACTTCTTAGTTACTTTACAATCTTCAAGAATAAGTCTAGCTTTGTGAAGGCTTTGCTGACTTGGATAATTGGTGCCACAATTAATGCATAATGCTGTGGCCTTTCTCTGAAGGGAAACAAAGTAGGCCGTATTATATTTCTCAAACAGGATTCATATTAGTTTATAGATAAAATATTGGTTTAGTGAAAAATTTAAGGAAAAATGAAAAGCTTAAAGTTAGAATTGTCCACTTGACAGTTACCAGATTAAAAGTATTTAAAGCCATAGGATCAAATGATATCATCTAGAGCATAAATGTAAACAAAAATGAAAAATGAGAACTCTGCCAATTTATTTTGATGAACATGTTCGGGTGTATACTAATTAAGAGATTTTCACAAGTTCAGGCAGTGATCTCCAGGCTAAAACTCAATTTCTAGTCTCCTTATTCTCTGTCCAACTATAATTTCCAAAATTTTTACTTCTGCTCCAAGTTAAAATATAAACATGCTTCCATACAGAGTCCATATTCATTCATAAAAACAGTTAAACACTGAAGTATCTATATGGCTCTGAAAATATTGAATATGTAGATCTCAAAGGGATGAAATCACATGTCATTGTGCAAGGCAAGCATAGTGAGCCCAAGATTGTGGTTTCCTTGTGAAAACGTTTTTCCAACCTACCAAGTTCTCAAGCCATACCTTTTGAGTCTCCGCACATGGTAACTGTTGGAATCCATGCTTATTGAAAACCCTCTTTCTAGAGGTTACCTTATGAGTATCATTGGAAAGACCAAATGAAGGAAAGAAAGGTGAAACAGCAGCTCTTTCCAGTAGCCACTCAATCAGATATGCTTGGAGAGTGGGAAGGTGAATCAGTGTTGTTCTGTGACTAATATCATAATAAGTTTCTACAGGATTTTTAGAAAAAAGAAAACAATTGGATTAGAAACAAAAAGAAAGAATCTACTCTCTCTCTCTTTCTCTCTCTCTCTCTCTCTCCCTCTCTCTCTGTCTCTTTCTCTCTCTCCCTGTATATATATTTTATTTTTATATTTTAGGCTGGTTAGCTGCAATCTGATTATAAAACAGCTGCTTACTTTCCACAATTTCACAGGGCAAATTTTTCTAGCTTACTACCTAAAGCTAGTGAAGCCATAGATCTTGGAGGAGAACCTACAAGCACTACTTTAGTAAGCTAGCACAAGCCCTAACTACATTCTAAATATTTATGCTATACCTACTCATAAGTGTAGTCCTTAGCCCTCAACAAAGAAATTTCTCTTAACAAAATGTGGATACCAGTATACAAAAACACACCCAATCAAAATTCAGGATAGATTTAAAACTCAACCATCATACCTAAGTCTTTTATGAAACATCATAAAAGGTGATGGTCAAAAGATTATAAAACTTACAGGACCAGAAAATTTGGTAAGTATTATGTCTGAGGAATGTGAGGAGGTCCACCTATTAAATCTCACTATCACAACCTAAACATGATATTAAGAAGAGTAAAAACAATATACATGATAAAGTAGAAAAAGGAAAGTCTACGAGACCTCAACTAAACATAAAGAACTACAGGAAACTAAAAAATGCCGAGACTTGGCATTAGAGAGATGGTCCAATGGTTAAGAGCACTGGCTGCTCTTCCAGAGGATCTGAGTTCCATTTCCAGCAACCACATGGTGGCTCACAACCAGGTATTTGGTGATCTAATGCCTTCTCCTGGTATGCAAGTGTACCTGAAGCTAGAGCACTCCTACATAAAATAAATAAATTATAAGAAGGAAAGAGAAAGAAAGGAGAGGGAGAGAGAGAGAGAGAGAGGGAGAGAGAGAGAGAGAGAGAGAAAGAAAGATAGAGAGAGAGAGTCTGAGAGTGTGAGGAATAGTCTTCAACCCGGAAGAGCACATGGGACTTGGTTATACAGTACCAAATCATCAACTCTGAAAGCAAAAGTAACAGCATACAGACTTAATAGTTTATATTTATGTATATAGAATGTATATGTATATGTAATTTAACAATAATTAATAAATAAAGGGGCTATGAGTATGCAAAAGAAAAAGTATGGGTATGTGGGAGGGTCTGGAGGCAGGAAAGGGAATGAGGATATTTTATCATTGTAATTATAATCTCAAAAATTAAATGAAATGATTTTTCAAATAAAAGTCATAATCAGGGAGCCTGTATGATCATGTTCTGGTAAGGACTCTCTTCAAGGCTGTCAATTAAGGTTTCTTGTTCCATCATGACTTGAATGGACTAGAGTGATTTCTAAATTCCCATCTTGGAGCTACTAAAGTCAGGCTCACACTTGGCAATGTTAGCACTTGGGAGGTTTATGCGGGATGATTATGAACTGGAGGACACCTGCATTACATGTGAAGAGCATATTTGCATTAAGAGGAGTTTAGACAGAGGGTTTTGTTGTTGTTTGTTTCTTTATTTTAACTGAATGCACTTGGTTCTTTGAAAGACAGTTTCAGAGTTAAGTAGGTTCAGAGGTAAGTAGGTGAGAAGAAAGGCTAGCCCTAGTAGACAGAACAGAAAAGGAAGAGTAGTAAGGGGAAATGGCTAACTTCAATATAAAATGTTTTATTTTCCTGAAGAAAAGATAAGGTATCCATTCAAGATACAAAGATGAAAACGGGTGTATCGATGTCTTAAATCTTAGGAAAAATGGGGAAATGGGTATAAGAAGGTTGATACAGGGGATGGCAAGATGACTTATTCCTTAAGGTACTTTTAGTATTTACAAAAGAGGCTGAGTTTAGGATTCCTAGCCCCCAAGTAAAAAGTCAGGTGTGGCAATGTTTAGAAAATAAACAGCTAAAGACTGCTGACTAGTTAGTCTACCAAAACATTGAGTTCCATTTTCAGTGCGAGACTAAGTCTTAAAAAAATAAGCTGTTAGTTAACCAGTAAAATTAGTTGTGGGAAATTTCATAGGGACTCACCCCCTGGATGAAGACCTACAGGCAATTGAAGCTACTAAGGGAGGATAAATTAGATTTCCCATGGGCTGATCCCCTTAAATAATTCCATTATTATAGAATATCAAATACTTGGTAATAAAATTCATGTAAAATTAACATGAAGTGGACCTTGCATATTTTCTATGTATGTACGTATACATTCTATGTATTATATATAAACACATGTATATATAATGTTATTTATTTGCTTATTTATCTAAGAAAAAGAAATCATGTATTTAGGGCAGGAAGATGTGGAAGGGATGGCGAAAGGAAAATGCCCAAGGTTTTGAACTAGAATTTACCTTAGTCCCGAAATCATGCATTAAATAGCCTAATAAATGGCTGTTCAAAACAAGTGTTATCACATATATGTGGTGGCAGGAAAAATAACAGGCAAATCAAAGCAAATCAAAGACTGTAAGATTAAAATGTACAACATGAAAGGGCATATCCTTGAATATAAAAAAAAATTCTAAGTAGGAAAAGAGGTGTGCAATGTTTTCTTCTTCCTCTCCCATGCACCCATCTACACGTGCCCCAACACAGGGCTATATTTCAGTGAAGACTCAATCCATAGCTACAGCAGAACTTTGACTTTGTGCCTTCTCTGTAAAAAAGCAGCCATCAGTGAGGTAGGAAGGGTGACAAGGAGAATTCTGAAGTCTAGACTGGAAGTATGAGGGGTGTCTTAAAATGGCCTCCCCTTAGCAGCCTACAGGAATCTCTGGCATGAGATTCAAAGGCAGACCTAATCAAGGCTGGCATGGAGGGTGAGGTTCAGAGTTCTTGTAAGGTCTGGGGCTGGATATTTGGGCTATTCCTAGAGCCCAGTGCACCTCTACAAAGAAATCAGGTATTATTCTGTCCACATACAAGGTATGATTTATTTAATAAAGAAATACCATAGAAAAGGATGTTAAGGAAATTCGGGATCACTACGAGGGTTTTCCAGTGCTAGCTACCTGCTTCATAGTAGTAGTTACAATTGTACAACTCCAAGGTCTGTAACTTAGGCTACTCAGAGCAGTCTGAAGAGTCCTGCTTTTGCTTCATGGAACACACGAAAAAGTGACTAATTACCAAAATTATGGCAACCCGTCTACCCTAGACATTTCTTGGCTACAGTGACCAGGAAAAAGTTCGAGACTATTAGTTAGAAAGGTCTTCACAGAAATTCCATGTTTATACGTGGTAACCTGTCTTCCCGTGGCTATTATAGCGCTGGAGACCAAACCCAGATCCTTGCACATGCTACATAAGTGCTTTGCCACTGAGCTGCACCCAACCCCTACCCCAATGATACCATGTTTGAAAACAGGTATTTAAGACAAATGCCTGAGTCAGTGGACAAACTGCATGCATGTGACTACATCCAAGGTGAATTCTCTAAATAGAGAAATAATATCCTATAATAATAGCTTCTTTTTTTAAGAGTTTAAAAGCTGATGATTCCTAGCCATACTATGTATCAATGCTACAAGGGAAGATCTCTGCGCAGCACAAACTCCCGTTAGCTTCCTGCCATCATCCAGGGAAAGGGACATGGCAGGGGTCACTCAGGGAAGTACTTAGATCAGATAAAGCAAAAACACCTCCAGTCCCTGGCTCCTTGTGTCAGCACCATGCTCTGACCGGCTGAGCTAAGCAGCTACCCCTGGCTCCTTAGAAATGGATAGCTATTCGTTAATGTAAACAGCACAGAGGTCAAACAAACAAACAAACAAACAAAACTTACTAAAAACAAACAACAAAAAATGTAACCCAGATGATCTTTCCTAGCTACACTGGCAAGAGTGCTAGATCCAAGTTTCGTGCTAATGTGGGTCTAAATACTCATTTGTTCATAGAGACCTGCTGTGTCTTCAAGAAGACATTTTTTGGAGCTGGACACAGCTATATAGTGTGTAATTGGCAGCAAATAGTATAGGGGCTCTGGGGCACAGATCTCCAGTGTAATTGCTACCGACTTCCACTATGAGAGTAAAGAACCAATTGTGAATACGATGTGGATCTTCTCAAAGGACAAGTGCGGAGACTGAAGGCTCTACCACTTCCTCCCTTGAGAGGGACTATAGGGACTATAGAGGTGTCTACAGTTATTCAACAGGTTTCTGCGGAACTTAGAACTTTCAGAAGCAACATTAGCAGCTAGAGAGGAAAGACGGATGTTTACACTTTGGACTTTGTATCAAGCACTTAAATTGCCAGAGAGACATGACATTTTTTTTCTAAATCTTTATTAACTTGAGTATTTCTTATTTACATTTCGAGTGTTATTCCCTTTCCCGGTTTCCGGGCCAACATCCCCCCCTAACCCTTCCCCCTCCCCTTCTTTATGGGTGTTCCCCTCCCCATCCTCCCCCCATTGCCACCCTCCCCCAACAATCACGTTCACTGGGGGTTCAGTCTTAGCAGGACCAAGGGCTTCCCCTTCCACTGGTGCTCTTACTAGGATATTCATTGCTACCTATGAGGTTGGAGCCCAGGGTCAGTCCATGTATAGTCTTTGGGTAGTGGCTTAGTCCCTGGAAGCTCTGGTTGGTTGGCATTGTTGTTCATATGGGGTCTCGAGCCCCTTCAAGCTCTTCAGTCCTTTCTCTGATTCCTTCAACGGGGTCCCGTTCTCAGTTCAGTGGTTTGCTGCTGGCATTCGCCTATGTATTTGCTGTATTCTGCTGTGAGACATGACATTCTTAATGAAATGTGAAACCTGGGTTAGAGTACTCACAACATAAGTGGTGGGTGTGAGAGGAGCCTCTGTCCATCTTTCAGTGCTGACTTTCAAGACCTCTAAATGCCCTTTAACCACAGCAATGGCAGTGGCGGAGACAGCAGCAGGAACAGTTCTGTCATGTTTTTTTTCTGTGTGGCTGACCGGAAGGTTTTGGTATCACACTGAGAAGGCTCTGAGATTCCAATAATTTAATAGTTTAAAATTCATGTAGGAGTATAGATGGGCATATTTCACCATACTGGAGTAGCCTTTGGTGTCTTCTTTTAAAACTTAACAAGATTAGTGAAAAAAAATGTCTGATGCTCACAATTTGGGTAATAGAGATGTCTTGAGAAGATGCCACCCATCAAAAGTTAAGGTGGTGTGAATGAAAATTCTTTTTCAAAATGGATCTCAACTAAACAACAGGGACTCTCCAACCAAAGACAAACATGTAGACAAGTCATGTGCCAGAGATTCTGTCACTGAGGTAAGCAGAGGACACAACTGTGATAATAGGAGCCAGATTAACTTTCAAACTAGTAGCAGAAGTTGGCTGTAGCATCCACATGGTGCTGACCATTGAAAAATGAAAAATGAAAAAGTGGTGGAATCATAGAGACTTGAGCTACTGTTCCAGAAAAGTTCTGTAGTGAAACACTGTCCAGACTGAATTCTCTGTCAGGAGGTGTGGAGAGAAGATTGTGCAAAGCTACAAAGGCAAAGCACATGCTATAAGGGAGAGCTCAGGATGCTCGACACACCAGAACATGAAGATACACAGCTGGTAGAACTGCAGGCAGCAAACAATAATGGACCAAGAGAGAGGCTCCATGCGTCTTAAGAATAGACTAAATTATTGTACAAATGTGACATCATGTATATCATTTTTCTTGACTTACAGTTTTGTTAAGATACCTAAGTAATGTGGAGAGCTACTTATAAGAAAAAACAAATATTCACATATTCAAATCTCATTTGATTACTCCAAGAATAGCATTTGTACAATAGCTATTCCATCACAGGATCAAAATTCTCTTTCCGAAGAGGAGGCACAATCTTAAATGGAACTGAAATTATCCATAGTATACTAGCTCATTCTAAAGGTAATGAAAACTCAACACAGAAAACGAATAACCCAGCAAACAGCTCCTGGTCCCTGCATTGCCTACTGTGGAGTTGTGATTTGTCAGTTGTGCATTTTGCTTGATTACATTCTTTACTCAGGATTATATTCAGAACCTTGCAAGAACCCTTGAATACTCAACCCTCAAGCTGTCCTCAGCCTTTTTTGTCTTTAACATTTTATTTGGAGACAAGCTCTCAATCTCCTGCCTAGGCTGGCCTTGAACTTACTATCCTCCAGCCTGAACTAAGTAGTTGAACTAATATACATAAATATTATACAAATATATAAATTTATATTATTAACTGTATAATTATATAACACTATTTTTACTGTATTAATATAAAATATATCACAAAATAATTATGATTATAAACATGGATATTTAATACAATTATTTTATACATATGAATATTAATATAATCATGATATATTGTTATGTTGTTATTATATACATGAGTATAGAAAAATAGAATACATAATAAATATTATCTATAATAACAAAATAATATGTAATACATTTTTCTAGTAGAAGAAACAACCTCACCTGAACTACCAATAAAAATAAGTAAATATGCATTAGCTTACCTCTGATATAATCAACTATATTTATTTCATAAAGACAGCAGATGTTTTTCTTTATTGTTAGTATCTTAATACTGATTCTGCCTTCAATAGAGAAATTATAGGCACATTTATTGTAAAAAATAAAAGATTAATTACTAAAACTAGTTTAAGAAAATGACCTGAAGAAAGATAAGAATTTCTGGAAACTATTTCACAGGTGTTTGGCGAAAAAGTAAGAGTGAGGGAGAAGTAAAAAGAAAAAAGTATATTGAAATGAAGACAACTAGATGTGGCATAGTTATTAAGATGTATACAACTCAGAAAGACAGTCCTGCAGAAGTTTTCATCCCCCAACTTTCCATTACGTCTAGAGGAAGTATCTTTCATACAAATCCTTTCCTGGGGAGCTAAAGACTAAATATTACTATTGAAAATAACAAAAAAAAATCATCTTAATTACCTGTTTACTTTATAGCAAAAGAAGTTTTCTGAAACAATGCTGTAGACTTTTATTTCAGAGCACAACTTAACTTAGATTATCAATCTTTATTATCTCATAGATTTCAATCACAATTTAGAGGTTTGGAAAACCAAATACTATTCACTTATATTAAATTTATTGGCAAGAAAATTGAGCATGTCTTTCCTAAAAATCTGGAACTCATTTAAGCTGTTACCTTGCTCAGTCATTTCAAGTGATATAGAGGGATAAGTGGTAAGAAAATATAATTCACACCAGAAATGAATGCTAAAAATTCCTATGACAACTGAACAATATTCAACACAAGACAGTCAATGAAAAATGAATGTATATAAAATCATAAAAATATTTAGAAAACCCCAAAGCAAGCCTAAAATATACATCTATTGAAAATATTTAAAACTCATGCATTTGCTATTGAATACTAACTAATATTATAGAATAACTTGTATTAAAATCATATAAATTGATACAGATAAAAAGAGGAGCTATGAAAAACATTCGTTATGAGTAGAAAAAATATAGATAACTCAATAAGATGAATTTTTACATACTTTCCAACACTTTTATTGATTATTTTTTATTTACATTGTTGGTATTCTGTCTAAGCCCCACCCCCACAGCTACTTGGCAATAGCCAGGTATGCTCCACCCCATAGCTGCCTGGCAACACCAGCTGTGCCTGACTATAAGGTAAGCTGTGCTTACCCCTTCCTCTCCCTCTTGCTCTCTCTTACTGTTCTCTTTTCTTCTCTGCTCTCGTACCCTCTTTATCACTGTCCCTTTCCTCCTTATCCCCCCACCTTCTTTCCACGTGCCCATGGCCAGCTTCCCTTGTTCCTCCCCTCTTCCACTCCTCTCCTCTCATTAAACCTCTCCACATGGAACCCTGTTGGCTTGGTGTGTTTTGTCTGAGCATGGGCTGAGATTTAAACTCCAATATACCTTTCAAATGTTATCTCCTCCTCTGCTTTTCCCTCCAGAAACCTATCCCATTCCCTCTCCCCCTGCTTCCCTGAGGTTGTTCCCCCACCCACCCACACACCCCTTCCCACTTCCTCGATCTGATATTCACCAACACTGGGGGGTCCAGCCTTGACAGGAACAAGGGCTTCTTCTCCCATTGGTGCCCAACAAAGCCATCCTCTGCTACATATGCAGATGGAACCATGGATCTGTCAATTGTGTACTCTGTGGATGGTGGTTTAGAAGTGGGAGCTCTGGTTGGTTGGTATTTTTGTTCTTATGGGGTTGCAAACACTTTGGTTTCTATCTTACATTCTAAAGTATATAGAAAAGTTACACTTAAATGATTAAATATTAAGTGACAACTTTCATTTGTATTTAGACAATACAGACTAATCAATGAGCTTCAGACAACAGAATGTGTACTATCCCTCATTAATCCTGAGATCTGCTTATCACCTAGTAGAAACCATGCAATATTCTGTAACTGTCCAAATTACAGAAGAACAATCTGTTTGAACTAACTTCAAGATTACTCAGAAACACCCATAAAGGGGAAGAAAAGAAAACTAGGGGGGGGGGCATGCTTTAAAAATGAATACCCAGAACAGAAAAGCAGGCAAACAAATAAAAAAACCAGAACCCCAAATCTCTTCGCCCATTGATATACCCATAGTAGAGTTTTAGTTTGTTGCCTATTCTGTTTCCTTGTTTTCTCTCCTTGGAATTAAACTCAGGATCATTCACATACTAGGTAACACTCCATCCTTGAGATATATCTTCAACTTGTGCTGTTTACTTTGAGACAGAGTCTCACTTTCTAGCCCATGCTGATCCTGAGCTCACTCTGTAGCTCAGGCTGGCCCTTAACGTTACTTTTTGTGCACTTAGAACTATATAAGCCTCCACTGGTCAGTCTGAAAACAAAATTGGAGCCAAACAAAATGGTGAATCCCTCTTTTAGAGTGCAAATTCTTCAATAAAGTTGACTTCTTTTATACCATTCTTTATCCTCCACATGTTTGATATTAAATTGTGAGTAGATGGTATTTGTCCTGCTGGAAAACATAATTCCATTGTAAATATCATTAGTGTTTGTGCTTTGATAACTCTTTCAGCAAACAATAAGGTAGTGGAAGTCTGGATCTAGTTTGGGAACAGTTTGGTTCTTCTATTAGATCTTTAACACTCTGAATTGCATGTTCTTTTAAACCAACCTCTCTGGGTACTAAAAGGAACAAAACTTGATTTTAATTTCTCTAAACTTAATACATTAATAAGGAAAGCTATAACTGTAATATGATTTTGTATTATGAAAATCCTTACACAAACTATTAAAACCATACAAGAAAAGAGGATTTTGAAAATAAAAATCAGCTCAATAATTCCCAAACAATAGGCCAATAATTACTTTTATATTTTGTTATGCTTCAGTGTTTGAACATAAACATGCAAAATGTTCCCAAGGTTTAAGATTCTGCTTCCTTATACTATATTAAATTGTAAGATCTTGAATCATTTGTGACATTATTCATTATTTTATTGCTATTCTAAAATGCTGACTTTATATAATATCTCAGCAATGAAAAATCCTGATTTCCATTTGTACTTTTCAACTGATTCAAAATTTTAGTTTAGGAACTTATTGTGTGACAGCAATTTTTTAAAGTCTATTGTGACATCGCATTTCAAAAGCTTTGCACCTAATTCCATTACTACTAGTTAAAGAAGGAAGGTGCCAACTTTATTCCAAACTCATTAGCATTGGCTATTATGTCTGTTAATTTAATAGCTTTTAAATGTACCTTTTTATTGCTTTAATTTGGATGGGTTTGATTACTGTATAGATGCTTCATGTTAACAGATGTTTATTTCCACCTGGAATTTTTTTAATGAATTGTTTAATTTCTTCTTCACTTACCCACCCGAATCTTGAGGTTACCATGACCTTAAAACTGCACTTCAAAAAATATTGTTTTAATGCTTGGGGCCTTTTTTACTTATTGCTTAGTATAGATAGTATGTAAATTTGTACAAGTTATTGGAGATTATCCATGGATTTGAGGGTGTTTTTGTTTTTATCATGGCAATGTAGGTACCGAAGCTTGTATTTTAGGTAGTTGTGTGTGTCTGACAGTGTTCAACATGTACCAAATGGAACCTGTTCAGTTCCATTTATGTTGTTAGTGTGAGAAATTTCAATAGCGAACATTTTAGTTTATGTCTGTAATTCTTACTGATTCCTCATAATACAATTAATTTCATGAAATATCTCTAGTTGCTTGATAAGGCACTGCTATAATACAATTAAAATATGTTGGTTAAAAGACTGAGAATAGTTACTAGCTCATCACCTCTATAACAGTATTATTACACTCCATTTTTTAATCCTCTAAATTCTTCTACCTTTCAGTATTCACTAATCCTTGTCCCCAACAAGAAACTTCATATATGCATTTAATTTTGTATCTATGTGGGTTTTTTTGTTTAGTTTATATACTCTTTTGCTTTTGCTTTTGCTTTTGTTTGTTGTGAATCCTTTATTAACTGAGGTACTACTTTGATATTTCACAGGTAGAAATAGCTGATGATATTATCTCAAAAACCAACATAACATAAATATCAAAATCAGGAGTACCTAGAAATCATCAAAAGGAACAGCAATGGTTGAGTGCTACAACACTCCAAAGTTTAAGAGAACTTGAAAGTTAAAGGGGGGAATTTATTCGACTTGATCATTTGGTTCTTTTAAAAAAGAGAAGAATTAATGAGCTAAACATTGAATAGTTTTCATGGGTCTTTTTCTTTAAAAACTATAATACTTTCACACTTCCAGCTCTGAAACCTCTAGAATGAACTTAAAGCAGGTCCCAGTGACCATTTCCAGTATCTGATCAAGTTACAGTGTAGAAGAGAATGATTGATGGGTGACTAAGATGTCTACCAGATACAGGGTACAGTTTAACTTTTATTTTAATCACTCCCAATCATATGCTTAAAATTCAGTATAAAATATTCCCAATAGGCACATTTTTTTTCATTCATGGATTAGAAAATAACCATGATGTTGACAGGAAAAAGATGAGAGCAATAAAGTGTATTTTGAGGGAACACTAGTGATATAAGCCATGGAATAATCACTACACTAGTGACAGATTAGTGCCTATCACCTAAACAGGGACTTATGAACTTAAAAATCCTGGCTGCTTTTGCTATATGAGAGTATTTATGAGATTATGTTAAAATAAAATAATCAAATCAAACCAAACCAAACCAAATGAAACCAAAAGAAGAAAAAGAAGCAACTATCATTTGATATAGATATGGTCAGTTGCAAGCATCAACTGACACAATCTAAACTCTCAGGAAAGAAGTTCTAAATGAGAGATCATCCAGAACAAGGTGACCTGTGGTTCATGGAGGATTGTCTTGACTGAGGTAACAAAAACAGAAAGGACTGCCTATCATGGAAGACATGGTTCCCTCGGCCAGCATTCCTGAACTGGGCAAGAGTGGATTACACAAGATAAGCATAAGCATCCTTGCATGGTTTAGTATCATCTGCTCTTAAATGAGCATATAATATGATGAATGGTATCAAGTTCCTGCTACTGTGATTTCCCTTCCACAATAGACTTATATATAGCTTGGAAGACAGCCAAATAAATACATTCTCTCTTAAGTTTTGTTAGAGAATTTTAAAATAAAAATATATTAAAAAGTACAACTATAATCTTTTATAATGGTTGAGTTTCTCAAGTGGATTCCAAGTTAATTCAAAATATCAATAATAATCCGTTTCAAGAAACTAATATTTTACCAGTCTTATTGTAATACTCTACAATTGAATTTTATCCATAGGAACCACAATCTCTTCATTTAACAATAAAAAAATCATGGTCTATTCTAAGGTAGAATAAATATTTATTTGCTTTTGATATTGAGAATCTGAATCTTTTTTTTTCATCTTTATTAACTTAAGTATTTCTTATTTACATTTCGATTGTTATTCCCTTTCCCGGTTTCCGGGCCAACATCCCCCTAACCTAGCCCCTCCCCCTCCCCTTCTATATGGGTGTTCCCCTCCCCATCCTCCCTCCATTACCACCCTCCCCGCAACAATCACGTTCACTGGGGGTTCAGTCTTGGCAGGACCAAGGGCTTCCCCTTCCACTGGTGCTCTTACTAGGATATTCATTGCTACCTATGAGGTTGGAGCCCTGGGTCAGTCCATGTATATTCTTTGGGTAGTGGCTCAGTCCTGGAAGCTATGGTTGGTTGACATTGTTGTTCATATGGGGTCTCAAGCCCCTTCAAGCTCTTTCAGAGAATCTGAATCTTTTAACAGCCACTGTATTATCCTCATTTTTGAAGAAATTACATTATGAAACTATATAATAATTGAGTTAGAGAAATGCCCAGTGGTTAAGAACACTTGGTATCTCTGAAATTGATCTGAATTTGGTTCTCAACACTCACACAACAACTCAAAACCTATATGTCTAATTCTAGGTGGCCATTTTATGTGCTTCAGAGATATTAAACATAGAGAGAGTGGACAGACATATATACAGGCAAAATTCATGCAATTAAAACATCTTTAAATCATACTGTCTTAGTCAAGCTTACTATTCCTGCACAAACATCATGACCAAGAAGCAACTAGGGGAGGAAAGGGTTTATTCAGCTTACACTTCCACGTTGCTGTTCATCACTAAAGGAAGTCAGGACTGGAACTCAGGCAGGTCAGGAAGCAAGAGCTGATACAGAGGCCATGGAGGGATGTTTCTTACTGGCTTGCTTCCCCTGGTTTGCTCAGCTTACTCTCTTACAGAACCCAAGACTACCAGCTCAGGGACCGCACCATCCACAATGGGCTAGGTCCTCCCCCCTTGATCACTAGTTGAGAAAATGCCTTACAGCTGGGTCTCATGAAGGCATTTCCACAACCGAGGCTCCTTTCTCTGTGATAACTCTAGCTTGTGTCAAGTTGACACACAAAACCAACCACTACAAATACTTTATCACTTAAATGTAATAATAAATCAAATAGTTATTAGAAAGGATTTCTAATATGGCACAATGATAAAAAGAAGTAGTGACTGAAATCAAGATGAAATCCTAAATAATTATACAGTTTAGAATTTTTATTTGTATCCATTTTCTTGGTGTGTGAATATATTTACCCAGTTAGTGTGGTAATATTAAACTTTAAATTTAATTTCAGGCAGTGTCTCAGTATGCAGTTTTGGCAGATCTGGAACTCACTGTGTAGACTAGGCTGGCCTCAAACTCACAGAGGTCTATTTATTCTGGTTTCTGGCCCCCAAACACTTAGATTAAAGGCATAAGCCAAAACTCAAAGCATTTCTCAGTTTTAAAATGTAGCAAGCCATGATATTATCTGAGGGAGGAAAAGTAAAATCTCTTTCTGTATCTTTTCAGTCATGATAATTTTTTAGACATGATAATGTCTATTGCATTCCAACTAGGAATAGTGATATCCATGCTATGACTTCTAGAACTTTCACTAAACTCAGTTACCCATTCAACTATTCCACTCAATTACTGAGCATTTATGAGCTACCACTGACTTTACCAGCCATTACGGTGGGGCTTGACTACAAATAAGGTAATCCTGACTTCAGAGATTTAAATGTTTCATCATTTTTTTTATACAAAGCATGACTCTATAGGAATCATAATCATTTTAGTTATGTTTTCATTATTAAATTTCTTTTAAAAGAAACGATGTAAGTAAAGATTCTTAGATACTGCTATCTTGCCATACTGATATTGTTTCTACCACTCATTTCCCTCGGTGGTATTGCAGGTGAATGTTATCATCAAAATCTAAACATCAACTAACATTATTATGTTTTGACTAAGGAGAAACCACATCTTCTCCTCTTATCGATCAATTTCTAGAAAAGAAAGTGCTAGTAGAATACATATAATAACATATTCATAAGCATAAGGGTACGTTTTGGAGTGTACTTAAAGAATGATGCTGGTTTAGTGAAAAGGCACCTTCTCTTCTTAAGATCATTACCCACTAAACACAGTATTTAACTAGCTTTCTAGTAGAACACATCATGTTCCTCCTATTGGACAGGCCTGAAATCCAGTAAGACATCTTGTGGCTGTACGGGAGTGTCTCCTTTCAGGGATGTCTTGCCATGCTAGTCAGTGTTCCGGTTCATAGGTATCAAAGTTGGATAGGACTATTGGGAGCTTCTTGCTTTTTGAGCTTACAAAGTATTCTTCTACCGTGAAGGCTAGACCTCAGGTACAAAGCTTTCAGGCTGAACCTGGCTTGAATCATCATCCATCCTAACTGTGCAGTGTCTTACATAATAGGAATAAATTGATAGAATTTTAAGAAAGAAATGATTAAGAAGAAAGAACGAGAGATAAGACATCATGTCGCTATTACTAGCAGATGCCGTGTGGGAAGAACTGCAGTGGGAAAGTGAGCTTCCTAAAGAGGGTTCACTGTTTTGCACAGCTGTGATAGGAGAGGAAGAGCCCTGGGGCCTTAGTCTCTGAATTGCTTCTTCCTGCTACTGTGCATTCTCATGTTTGTTATTGTTATATTCCTCATATATCTAACATGATGTGTTTGGGCATGGGGAGACCTTTACTGCCTATAGAATTGTGCGATCGCCTCTTGGAAAACAGGACACTTTATTGGGAAGTATTCCTGCAGGACAATATGAAGATGAATTTTCATAATATAATATTGTTTAGGGGCTGGAGAAATGGCTCAGTGGTTAAGAGCACTGTATGCTCTTCTGGATGTCCTGAGTTCAATCCCCAACATCCACATGGTGGCTCAAAACCATCTATAATATGATCTGATGCCTTCTTAATAGCTGTCCCTTGAGAGATTCTGCCAGAGCATAACAAATACAGAGGTGAAATACAGTCCATCATTGAACTGAGATGGGGTCCCCATTGGAGGGGTTAGAGAAAGGATTGAAGGAGCTGAAGGGGTTTACAACCCCATAAGAACAACAATACCAACCAACCAGAGCTCCCAGGGACTAAAGCAGCATCCAAAGAGTACACATGGACAGACCCATGACTCCAGCTGCATATGTCACAGAGGATGGCCTTGTTGGGCAGCAAAGGGAGAAGCCCTTGGTCCTGCCAAGGCTGGACCCTCCAATCTATGGGAATGTCAGGTCAGGGAGGCGAGAAGGGGTGAACGGTTGGGTTGGGGAAAGGGGATAACATTTGAAATGTAAATAAAAAATATCCAATAAAAATAAAATGTAAAAAAAAATACTATTGTTTAGATTATCTCATGATTTTTGAAATTCCTGACTGGATTTAAATGAAGTTAGGGTAGTTGATAGAAATTTTAAAAAGAAGATTAAAATTGTTTTGAAAAAGATATAATAAAGTTAGAATTAAGAATAGAATGTACCTCCTCCATTGTAAAATAGCATAGACTTCACAGGTTAGAAAAAGAGCTTTCATGCATTATTACACAAAATTGTACTTGTAAGAGAAAAATAGACTTGGGACAAGTTAATGATAGAAGAAAATACTGAATCTATATTAGTTCTGAGTTCCTGGATATTGCGAGATTATATGCATATGTGTATGTGTATATGTATATGTGTATATGTATATGATGTGTGTGTCTATGTATTTATGTATTTATGAATCTACATATGTATCTATGCAGCTATGCATATATGTATAATATATATTTATGAAATATAAAATCTATAATATATATAAAGTTAATTGGAACTTTGATTTATCTAACCAGTGTGTAAATGTATATGTATGTACATATGTATGTATATGTATGTACGAATGAATGTTTTTATGTGTATATGTTTAAAGTTGTCAGAGATCATTGAGGTTGCTTCATCCATCCAGTGTGTGTGTGTGTGTGTGTGTGTGTGTGTGTGTGTGTGTGTGTGTGTGTGTGCATGTGTGTATGTCTCTGCATCTCTGTGTAGAATCCTTCCCTTCCCCCATAGTAGTGTTTATATGTGATCTTTATTAGGTTGAAATACCTTTCCTTTATCTTAGACTGTTGACTGATTTATCATAAATGAGTGCTTGATTTTGTCAGACTCCTTTTATATATCTAATGAGAAAGGTTGAAGGCCAGCTTCAGCACCACATAATAAACTGAGATAAGAAGGTAGAGTTGGTGATTGGTCACTGAGCCGAATTTTACCCTTTTATGTTTGATCCCCTCACAGAAAATCAAGCACTCCTTTACGATAAATCTGTCAACAATCTAAGGTGAAGAAAGGTATCTTAGCTTAATAAAAATCACATAAAAACACTACATATGAAACACTATAAATATCATACTGGTCACTGTAAAAAAAGAAGAAAAGGTCGTACTTAT
This sequence comes from Rattus rattus, assembly GCF_011064425.1. NCBI lineage: Eukaryota > Metazoa > Chordata > Mammalia > Rodentia > Muridae > Rattus > Rattus rattus. Next base: position 37,147,270 of record NC_046157.1, on the reverse strand, counting down.
TCCAATTTAAGAACAACTCCAAAATATATATATGCCCCTTTCAGTGGGCTAGGCATTCTAAAAAAATGGATTATACAAGGAAAATAATAAAGAATTTTTTAAAAAATTGTTATACTTATTTTATTGCATATTTTCTATTTACATTTCAAATGTTATCGCTGTTTCCTCATGCAACAGCCTAACCCTACCGGCCTCTACACCTTGACATTCCCCTACACTGCATGGTCCAGTCTTGGCAAAACCAAGGGCTTCTCCTCATCTGGTGCCCAACAAAGCTATTCTCTGCTACATATGCAGATGGAGCCATAGGTCTGTCCATGTGTACTCTTTGGATGGTGGTTATGTCCCTGGGAGCTCTGGTTGGTTGGTATAGTTTTGCTTATGGAGTTGCAAACTGTTTCAGTTCCTTCAATCCTGTAACTCCTCCAATGGAGACACTGATCTCAGTTCAATGGTTGGCTGCAAGCATTTGACTCTATTTGTCATACTCTGGCAGAGCCTCTCAGGAGACAGCTATATCAAGCTCCTGTCAGCATGCACTTTTGGCATCAACAATATTGTCTGGGATTGGGGACTTTATGTATATGGGCTGGATGCCCAGGTGGGGCAGTCTCTGAATGGCCATTCTTTCATTCAGTCTCTGCTCCAAATTTTGTCTCCAAATATCCTCCTATGAATGTTTTTATTCCCCCTTCTAAGAAGAACTAAGCATCCGCAATTTTGTTTTCCTTGTTCTCGCGCTTCATTTGGTCTGTTGATTGTACCTAGGATAATCTGAACCTTTGGGCTAATACCCACTTATCAGTCAGTGCATACCATGTGTGTTTTTTTCTGATTGGGTTACATCACTCACAATGATATTTTCTAGTTCCATCCATTTGTCTTTGAATTTCACAAAGGTATTGTTTTTAACATCTGAGCAGTATTTGATTGTGTAGAAATACCACGCCCTCTGTTGAAGGACCTCTGGGTTCTTTCCAGCTTCTGGCTATTATAAATATGGCTGCTATGAACGTAGTAGAGCATGTGTCCTTGTTATATGTTGGAGCATCTTTTGAGTGTTATAGCTAGGTCAACAGGTAGTACAATGTCCAATTTTCTGAGGAACCTCCAGACTGATTTCCAAAGTGGTTGTATTAGCTTGCAATTCCACCAACAATTGGAGGAGTGTTCCTCTTTTTCCACATCCTCACTAACATCTCTTGTAACCTGAGTTTTTAATCTTAGCCATTCTGACTGGTGTGAGGTGGAATCTCAGGGTTGTTTTGATTTGCACTTCCCTAATGACTAAGGATGTTGAACATTTCTTTAGGTACTTCTTAGCCATTCACCATTCCTCAACTGAGAATTCTTTGTTTATCTATGTATCCCATTTTAATAGGGTTATTTGATTCTCTGCAGTCTAACTTCTTCACTTCTTTGTATATTTTGGATATAAGCCCTCTATTTGATGTAGGATTGATAAAGATCTTTCCCCAATCTGTTGTTACTCATCTTGTCCTAAGGACAGAGTCCTTGACCTTACAGAACCTTTGAAATTTTATAAGGTTCCATTTGTTGATTCTTGATTTTAGAGCATAAGCCATTGGTATTCTTCCCCACTTTTTCTTCTATTAGTTTGAGTGTATCTGGTTTGACGTGGAGGACCTTGATCCACTTGGACTTGAGCTTTGTACAGGGTGATAAGCATGGATCCATTTGCATTCTTCTACATGCTGTCCTCCAGTTGAACCAGCACCATTTATTGAAAATGCTATCTTTTTTTCACTGGATGGTTTTAGCTTCTTTGTCAAAGATTAAGTAACCATAGGTGTGTGGGTTCATTTCTGGGTCTTCAGGCAAATTAATAGACGAGGAAAATATCATACATGTATACCGAATAAAAATCTTTTGATAGTTATAAAGAAGTACTGAGGAACCTAGTGAAGAGTATATTGTTTAAAAGAAAGCAATGTTGAGTCAGACAACTATTACAAGAACTTAAAGTGGATTCTAAAAACATCAAACTTATAGAAGCAGAGTGTGGCATGATTGTTGCCATAATAGGTATGTTAATTAGCTTGATTGCAATAATCAACTCACAATATCTAAATGTATTTAAAACATAATATATACTGTCTATATAATTCATCATGGCTAGAATATATAACTTGGTGTATACAAAGTGTTTAGTCTCTATTTCCCTACTTTCATTTTTGTTTTATTATTTTAATTGCAGAAAATATTTTACACATTTTAAATTGTAACTGTTTGTTTGTTGATAAAATTATGAAAATTTTTTATACTTTCCTCAACCTTGATGATTGTTGGTAAACTGGTATACGAAATTCAGGCTTTGGAAAAGACTAAATATTTATATAAATGTAACATACATAATAATTTTGAAAACAAATTAGGCAAATTATTGAAAAATAATATATTCTTTCCCATAACAAAGAACTAATTCCTTCTGCAATGTGAGATAGCACCTAGACTGTTAACAATTATTACTAAAATTCATTACTCCTATTTTTTAAATGTGTTTACAAGTGAAGTGTCTACTAGTAACTAATACCTCCCTAGAAAATAGCACTAATGAACATAAGAACATGCAGAAAGAATGATTGGGTTTTACCAATTGTTGTGTAAAGCGTTGGTGTCTCATCATTTTTTGGATGTATAGCCCCTTCCAGATTCATCTGAACTGTCTGGAACTTCGTGGTCACATAGCTCAAGGTTTAAATAGCTACTCAGGAAACTTCTGGCTTTTATGGAAGATTCATTCATGGTGTCTTGGCTGATTCTCCACCTTGCTTATTGAAGAAATTTTTGCATTCTATTGTATTTTCCATTATATCTGTCATTAACAGTATTAACTAAAATCAGTATAGCTACCTTTCTGGATGTGAGCTGGAAAATAATGAAGATTTAAGTTTTGTGATCAGATTGTGTCTGTCACTACTGGGGCTCTATATCATTCTTTCTCCCAGCCCTTTTATCCCTTCTAGATCATCAATAAGCTTCCGTGACCTCTGTGGATGAAAGTGAAGCCCTAAGCATCATTTGTCAAGCTGTTTTGTCTGCTGCTACTGATAAATATTAGAGTGGTTCTCCAGAGAGTTTCTAACAAAAGAGCAACGTATCGTAGACTATTTTCTTTAATGTGTTTGCCTTGCCTTACAGTTCTTCTGATTCTGCTTTCTTCCTTATAATTTTAAGATTTCCATATGCATATTATACACACACACACACAATGCATACTGCACATATACATCCAACTGTCTATTGCTCACAAATTACTATGTATTATTTATTATTTTTATTATGTGTATCTTACCAGCATTTCCTTTCCTAGCAGTGAATCAATAAAAGGTGAAGGATATGTGGTTTCTTCTTAGTCAAAACAGAATAAAGCTTGCTGATGTATGGGTTTTAATAATGACATTGGCCTGTAATACTGCTGAGAGAAAGGAGTGGTAAAACAATATTAAAAATCATTGTCTAAGTGTCTTTTCTTATATTGTTTTTAAAGAGAATATTTTATAACTAAAACATAACTACAATGAGTATGATTTATGAGATGGTCATAATTTTTATACCTAAATTCATGAAATGTTCAAATCCTTTCAAATATCATCATACATATTTGCAATCAGGTTCCCAAGATGGCTCAGAAAACAAAACAAAACAAAATACAAACAAATGAAAAATGTCTAGACAATTATAGATAACCACAACTATCTAGAGCAGATATCAAGAGCTCATGGGTACCCAAACCTAAAGAATACATCTACACAGTAACTCCTTTAATAGGGCTCATGGGACATCATGCAAGAGGAGACAGAACAATTGTAGGAGCCAGAGAACCAGGCACTCTGTTGTGACTCTATGTATTCTAGAAATGGCTCTCTAAAACAGAATTAAAAAATAATAACAGTAGATATGCCAAAAAATAAGCAAGGAAATCTCTTGGGTTTCATTCATAGAAATTAAACTATGAGCAACTAATGACACTTGAGATGGGGAATTAATAATGATGATAATAATTAATAATAATGATAAACATTATTATAAAATTACAACTAACAAATCTGAATAATTTAAAACAAACAACAAGAAGTAAAAGAGCCAAAGAAGTACAAAAAAAAAAGCATAGAGATGCAGACACACACATCCATACATACAGTGACAACCTACAAACACAAAAGCAGAAACCATAATGTATATGCAAAAGGATCTATAAGGTTAAAAAAAGAAAAAAAGAAAAAAAGAAAACGACAACAAAACAACAAAAGTCCCCAACAAATTGTCGTGATACAAGGAACCTCCAGAAATGCCCTTGCGTTTGTTTTGTGATGGCCATCTACTGTTGGCCAAAGGGCCTGCCTGCCCTTAAGTGTGATTTGTATACCAGCGAAACTCTATTGGAGAAAACTAATTTCTCATTCCCAAGCAGTTATCTTTCTTAAGATGTTGTTAGAAAAACCTGTACTCTTTTTATTTCTGATGAAAGTTCTTTTATGATAACGAGTCTCAAGAAAAATGATACTTTGGAGCTGTTTTCTTGATTAAACTTAGAACAACAGTTGTAGCTTATCGATTTGTTTTAATGGAAAAATTATTTCTTTTTGTAGTCTATTTGCTGCACATAAACATATCAACCCACATAACGTTACCATTCTCTGTAAAATTCTACCAGTTTACTCTAATTACTTAAACTCCAATGAAAAATCGTAGAATAGTTACTTATAAGATTTCTAGATGCTTATTTCAATATTAAAGTTTATGTGGTTGACAAAGAATGTTTCAACATATTAAGTTTTAAAACTTGACCAAAAACAAACAAAAACACACCACACACACACACACACACACACACACACACACACCAGACAATATATAACATAGCAGCACTGCAGGAATTAGAGCCTAGCTTAATGTCTTTAATTGTTCAATGTGGACCTCCGAAACTGTCATTTTTTTTTACTAGAGATTTCGAACAAACTGAGCTATGACCAATACAAAAGTTACTCATTTTCCTCTCCCATGTAAAATTATTTGAGAATCTATATTATCATATTTCCCTCCCAATTTTGGGATTATTATTATCATTATTATTTTTATCACAACTATTAATACTACTATCAGCATTATTATTACTATCTCAATTATTATATTATTATATTTTTCCATGGCTATCAGTTGGATATAGGTTCTGGGTTAGCAATTGGGGCTTTGGTGCTGGGACTCCATCTGGCTCAGACCTGTGCAGACCCTGGGTGTACTGCCACAGCCTCTGTGGGTCCATATGTGGATTGATCTTGATCTATTTAGAAGTCCTTTTTTCTTGGCCCCATCCCCTCTGACTCTTACAACTTTTCTGGCTCCATTTCTGCAGAGTTTTGTGACCTGAGAGGAGGGTTGATGGAGACATCCCATTATGAACTGAGTATGGAAGGTCTCTCACTCTCCTTAGCATGTCTCAGCTGTGAGTCTGTGTATTTCCTCCCATCTACCATAGAACGAAGCTTCTCTGATGATGACTGAGCAAGTTACTAATATAGGAATACAACTGGATGTCATCAGGAGTCATGTCACTGCTTTGTTCCTTTAGTAGAGCAATAATATTTGGCTTTCCCCTGGGTCCCTAACCTATCTTGTCTCAGATTTTGGCTATCTGAGCAGTGTCGTGGAATGGACCTTAAATCCAATCAGATACCGTTTGACCAGTCACACAAGCTTTGAGACAGTATTGTACTAGGACCTCTTTCATGCAGGCAACACTGTAGATAACAGGGATATAACTGGGTTGGTATTTACCTTTCTCCTTCAGTACCACGTAGAATAGCTTTCAGTACCATGAACACTAGGCTCTAGTAGTGAACAGCCTAGGGAGGCATTAGCATGATTTCTTCACGTTCTCGGAGTTGTGTAGATATTGTCTGCCACTATAAGGTCTTATCATAAGTTTGTGGAGAATAACCAAGAGCCTTGTCTATAGCCTGTGTAGTTCGAGATTACCATGAGCCAACAACTCTAATAGATGTATCCTGTTCTAGGAACCAGAGGCTTCTTTTGATGGCAGAAGATGTCCTATTGTTTAACTTATAATTTTGTGTATATATTACTTTTCTGGTCTTATGCACATTCTGTGTTTTTTATAGTGAACAGTTCCTTCATGTCTTTGAGAGGAAAGGCACTGGTAAGTCACAACCCATCTTCTTACTGATAACACTCTATATAAGACAAAAATTGTAAAATTCAATCTCTCTGTGTTCAGAAAACACAATGGCAAAATGTGCATAATTTCATTTCAATATTCACCCACATAAAAGGAAAGATCTTAGACTATCCATATAAATATCTCTTCTTTAATATCTTTTGAGGATGTCGGCTCACAGAGTACCCATTGATTACCAGTGTATATTGATAATTATAAACACTGTTTCTGGTTTGAGGTAAGGTAGTATCTTGCAATTTGTTAAGCACGCACAACTTACTAAGCCTACTTACTCAGCTTTGGATAAACTGCTCAATTGATCTAACACACGACTTATTCATGTTGAGGATGTTGGTCATGGATGCATCTACTTCATTGGATTAAGAACAACACTCATTGAATAAAACACCAGGGGGAAATGTTTAGCTTGCACTTTATTTTGTTTATGAGCTTAGCCATGTCTTCAGTCCTACCTGTAGTTTATATATCAGGTTCTAAAGCCATTATCAAGAGTGTAGCTTACAGAGTCAAAAGATAGTGTGATACTTTACTGAGTAGTTTTCATTTAATTTTCATTAGGTCTAATTATTTACTTTGTATATGTGTTTGTGGATGATAGGGAAGATGCAAACTACAATGTGTACCTGGGGTTGGGGGCAGCGGGGAAATGGTGAGCATCCATTTACTCTTTTTGCCATATGGTTTCTGGGATCGAAGTCATGTCATGAGGCATGACAGGAAACAACTTTAACAGCTGAGGAACTGTTAATGAGGAACTCCCTAATGAGTACTTCTTAAAAATGAAAATAATTCTATATGTTGAATCACACCAGCCAGTTGGGACTTTTGCATTGTTACATGTTTAAAAGAAGACTAGTTTTTTCTGTGACCCAGGATCCACATACTAAAACCATAATGATATTGTCTTCTGCATTCTTTCTGAAATACAATCAGGTCTTCACATAATAGTTGCTGAAAATGTCTTCCCAGGGCAGGGAGGTAGAAGGGAGTGGGGGGGGGAGCACCCTCATAGAAGCTGGGGAGAGGGATGGGATAGGGAGTTTCTGGAGGGGAAATCAGGAAATGGGATAACATTTAAAATATAAATAAAGAAAATATCCAATAAAAGAAAAGAAAAAAGTTTTCCATTCAATCTTCCTTCATATGCATAACTCCAAGTCAATAATAGCATTTTTAATGTAATATTTAAGAAACCATATAGTAGCAGTAATAGACAAGTATTTCATATTATAGTTCTTATGTTGTCAATCTAATTTAGCTTAAGATAGCATAAATTGTTTTAAAATACAAAATAACATTTTTATATTTTGGCTTACAAAATCATATACTATCTCAGAGTCACAAAAAACTTCATATGTCACATAGAACAATTCTAATTTTTACAAATGAGTTAGTAGTAACTAAGGACAAGAGTAGAAAAACAGCTTTATTGAGGTCACATAGCTGAATTTTCAAGCCAAACTTGGCCAGTATCTTACTCTTAAGCTCAAACTCTACAGGTAAATATTTTAATTACAATACCAATATTAATTAATTGCCAGTCACCTGGTTGACAAAAAATTCAAATTATGAATGGACTCCTTGGGACATATTTCTGTGACTTAAATATATCTTCTCAGACAAAGGAACTTGAAGTGTTGCCACTGAAATCAAGCAGTTGGTCTTTTGGAATCTAAGTATTCTCACATTTATCTTTGTCAAGTTAGAAATCATTATTTGAGCATATGTTCCTAATAAACTACACTTATCTCAAATCTCGATTGTGACACCAAACATATTGTTATTCTTTATATTATTAGGAGGCTTACAAATTTCCTAAAGATAATGACTATATCATTAGGAAAAACATTCATTAAAATGTAACACAAGGATATGTTTATTGCATTAATAACAATTATCTAAGTTTTTTCTAAACCAGGATTGCAAGAAATATTGTTTCATGTTATACAATTATGTGTAGTAGCAAAAGGAAAGAATCTAATAAACAAGTCAATGTTCAGCTTTTCCAATTTCCTTCATGATATGATTTTATGGGAATTTTTAACCAGAAAAAAAATTGTATATGCTTGACTTAAAATTATAAACAATAGAGAAGGGTAGAAGGAAGAGTGAATAGTTCATTGAATCGAATATAGATGAAAATGCTAGTGTTAATAATGAATGGTAGGGGCACTGGGGAGCTATGTTATAGTACTGGTAGACTATTTAGGAATGCCCAAGATCAAGTTGTCTGGCAATAAATGCTGGAAGGTATTCTGGGAAGGCAGAGACTTTATTCATTGTTGGTGTGATCACAAGCTGTTACAGCCACTATGGAAATCATTGTGGAAACGTTTTCAATGCTAAAATAGCTATGATATGAGGAAGCTATACTACTTCTTGGTATATACTCTACAGACCCAATATTGTTTTACTCATAATAATTAGAAGGCGAAAGAAAACTAAGTGTTCTTCAACTAATGAATAGATAATAAAAATGTATTTTACATACATAGTGGAAACTTACAGATTCAACTGTAGAGTAAAATGAAATTATGAATTTTTCAGATAAATTATTAGAACTGGAAAATATTATGAGTATAGTGACCAACTCACAGAAAAGCAATTACCACGTCTTCTCACTTATTTGTGAGATTCTAGCTCCAAGTCTTTAAATTTAAGTATGTAAGATGAAGTAACTACAGAAGCTAGAAAGATAAAAATGGACTATGAAAGGACATGGGAGAAAGAACTCTATAGAGTTCAATATTAGGGCACAGGTGCTACGAAGATGAAATAGAAAAAAAATGGTACGGGGTTACAACAAGAAAGAAAAGAGAGGGTGTTATTCAGCAGGAATTAGGAAGGTAGAAAAGTAACATTAAGGATGTTTGAAAAGGCCATAGTGGAACATATATTGTAAGTTTACTTACAATTACACAAGCACACATGTACACACACACACACACACACACAGAGAGAGAGAGAGAGAGACAGAGAGAGAGACAGAGAGACAGAGAAACAGAGACAGAGAGACAGAGAGACAGAGACAGAGAGAGAGAGAGAGACAGAGAGACAGAGAGAGAGCGAGAGACAGAGAGGAAAAGACAGATGCAGAGACAGAGGATCAGAGAGGCAGAGAGACAGAGACAGAGACAGGCAGAGAGAGACAGAGAGACGGAGAGAGAGACAGACAGACAGACAGACAGACAGAGGAAAAGACAGATGCAGAGACAGAGATCATAGAGGCAGATACACACTCACAGAGTTTATATGGAGTTACATCTCATGAGATGATGAAGCTTTGCCTAAGAACCATAGACAAGCAAAATCCTTAGCAGTAGGCATGAAAGGCTTACACTGAAGTCATGATTAGAGCATCCAAAAGAATACCAAAAGAATATAGGCTATTTATTGCCTTTGCCCTTGGTTACCTTTCAGAACATTTAGTAAAGAGCCTCTTTCTTTCGGAAGGCACTGTGAACTTCAGACAAAGGACTTGGAGGAACAAATCTGGAACTAACGTGGAAGCTTATGTCCTAAGGACTGCATCTCACACTATCAGAAGGTACTTTACAAACTGCCAAGGAAGAAAAACAATCCATAGGTTACACATAGGTCTGAAGTTTAGGAACCACAAGAATGTTTCCAGCAAGATAACATTAACGATGCAGTTATGGCATTTTTATATTATAGATAGCGAATAGCTGTTAAGTTGCATAGGCCACTCAATGGGAGGGAACTCTTGCCTACTTCTAGTGTAAACCTAGCTGCTTACAGTTGGGGATATCATAGACCCCAGAGGATACCTTAATATTTCCATTGTTCTAAAGCAATGTGTTTTCAACCTATACTGTAAGTACTTTGCTTTATATCCACAGATAAGTGTAGCTCTAATTTCTCATTATCTGGTGTATGTAATAGATAGACATTACTACAGAGATGTACAACTAGTAATCATGCAGACAGCAAGTGGTCATAGGGAGTCTATCCCCAGCTAATAAATATAAAGTAAACCCACCGAACCTAAGGGTCGGGAAGAGTAAAAAGAAGAGTCCATAAAGACTGTAAGAACCTGGGAGCCAGAATACCTATAGTGTCTTCTATACATGACAAAAGCATGCTGTATCCACAAAATCTCAACAATATGACCACTAAAACAAGACCTGTACAATGTCAATGTCATCATAAGTTGACTTGTCAGTGGGTATAAGACATATCACATGGGGCTCTACCTTTAGCCTAAGTAAAAACAATCAAAACTGATGCACCTATGTGGGGAGGAGTGGAAAGGAGAGGAGAGAGAGAGAGAGATGAATTTAAATCTCAGGATCACAAACATGTAGGCATGACAGTAGTACATGTACACATAACTGTATTGGTGGTTGGAAGACATAGGTGTATCAAATGGACTTGGTGACCAGAGAGCCTAAAATACTGAGCTTTGGGTTTATGAAAGATCCTGTTTAAGGAAGCAAAGCAAAGAGGGATAGAAGCAGACTCTCTGCTTAAGCACATACCAATTCATGCAGTACATGAATACATACTCCATATACACTCTCTCAGTCTCTCTGTGTCTCCCTCTGTCTCTGTTTGTCTCTTTTACTTACACACACACACACACACACACACACACACACAGAGAGAGAGAGACACATGCACAGAGAGGCACATACACAACCCATACACACACAGACACAAACATAGATAAAATATTAAACAATAAAAACTTCAACATGCTAAACTCGTTTTATAAATTGCCACAGCAGCATCACCAGACCAAAGAGCTAAATGGAATCCCTAATCAGGACTTCCAAGTTCTCTTCAACATTAGATAGGGCAATGTGCAAAGTCCAAAACAGCTTCCTCACTCCAAAGTGGAGCAGGTCACAGCAAGCATGTAGTGCTTACTGGCCAGTTCAAAACATCTCTCTCCTGGGACCAATAAAGGAGTAACTTGTGAATATTGAAGTACTAGGCAGCATGATACCTGGGCTGCCCGGGAAATATTTTATCCGTCGTGCCTGGAAGGCAGCTTCCTTATGGGTCTTTAAAATCTGCACTGGCTTCTCATTGCTATTAGGAGAAAAGGAATAAACAAGAAGAACTATACCTCAGATTCTTCAGAACCCACGGTATTCAATATAGAGTTATTTAAAACATATATGTCATAGCAACTATACTCTGAGTCTTCCCTCACATATACACCCTGTGATTTATAAATGAGAGGGGAGGGGAGGGAGGGAGGGGGAGAGAGGGGGGAATGGTGTTTGTGTTTCTAAATATAATTCTTACTGTATGGACAACTTTGCTGGTGTGGCAGCCATCACCTGTGAGTATATGCACAAGAGGATATCCCGGTTGTGTGCACTTCCACTGTTCAGTCAAGGCAAACAGCAGCCATCTGTCTGTGAATAGCTCAGACTAATAAACATAAAATCAGAGTACACTGATCCAGCTGAATCTCAGCATCTGTTAGGCCATTGTCTACACTGATACATCTGACTGAGCAGAAGGGAGAGACGAGTAGACAGCCTTCTATGAAGCAGAACATGAGACGGGGCATTCATACCTACCTGCCAAGCGCCTGGGGAAGGAGCAGTCCTGGAAGGACGGATGGTCAAAGACTCTGAGGAGGTGCTTCATATAGCCCTTCAAAGGCTGTGCTTTTCCACACAGATTTCCCCCTTTACACTGTTCTTGGCATCCAAATACAAAGGCAATGAGAAAGAACCATCGATGAGTCAGGAATTGGGATTAAAGATCAGGAATCATGCTATCATTTTGTGCGTCATTACCCTCTCCGGAGAGAGCCAGATGAGCAGAGACAGCACACCATGTGATGATCCTGTGAACGATGAGGTAGCAATCTGACCTGAACAAGTAATGTTAGAAAATGAGGCTCTGTGAATAAGACTTCACCTTTCACCTAGAGTTTCTTCTCTCTGCGAAAGCATCTGCACCTGAGTTTTATTTCTGTCCACAGGGGCACTCACCACTTCCTGCCACTGGAAAAGCATTCAGGACTTTAGCAGAATACATAGATTCCTCTCATGCCTGATTAGTGCACAAAGTAAACTACTCATCACTTCTGAGATGATGGCCTCTTGAACTATAATTTAAATGCTAAGACAGAAAACTGATGAAGAGAAAAACAAGTGGTCCCCTTCTAATCTCTCTTCTCTATTATACCAGACTGTTCTTTTTCTTTTTTTTTTAAAGAAAACCATTTCCCCATACTGTTCTACCAGTACTATAAGCTGAAAATTATTTGAGTTATTTACTACAAATAAATTCTTACAGCTCTGCAAGGTATTTTAAAAAATGTGAGAATATAAACATGGAAGTGTTCCATGTAGAATTTCACAGGAACGAGCCAGAGGCCTGTTTGTGATTGGTAGACACTCTCAGAGATTTTTTTTTTCTGTTCTGTGACTAAAGAGCAAACTATGAACTGTTTTTTTTTTCTAAAGAAGTCATGAACAGCTGCTTCCTTGTTTCACTAGGTAAGTAGCAAGAACTATGTGACAGATATAGAATCTTTGTTATTCAGTATAATTACAGAGAAAACAGTACGTTGGGAAGCAAATGGGGAGAATTCATAAGCTGTTTTAAGTTTGACAAGTTATTTTTTTATCCTTTTTGAAAAAAAGTTAACAAAGAAAAGAAAAGAAAAGCCAGTGCTTTTACCAATAACTTCAGTTTCTCTCTCTCTCTCTCTCTCTCTCTCTCTCTCTCTCTCTCTCTCTCTCTCTCTCTCTCTGTCTGTGTGTGTGTGTGTGTGTGTGTGATCTCAAGATTTATTTCTTACGTTCTAAACTGTAAATAGCAAACACCTTCAGCACATAGACTTGCACTGGTGGACCGAGAACAGATGCTTACATTTTTGCAAGCCGTCCAGATGACATTGTTCTGGCCATGCTTGAAACTACTTAGGGATACATAGCCTTGAAGAATAAGGCTTGCAATTGGGTACATCTGAAATGTTCTTTTGAAAACGTAGTTTATGGGCTTGGATACCTACAGAGGATTTCAGAAGTGATTATATTTGAAGGGTTATGACACCACCGATGGATTAATTCTTTGATGGCCACATTACACAATGACATTATTGCGAGACAATGAATAATCAAGGCTGTGGTTCAGATGGAAGAAGAAAAATACTTGGGAATATTATTTTGAAGGTCATTTCTTTTTGTTTCATTTTTTCTTGGATATTTTTTATATGCATTTAAATGGTATTCCCTTCCCTGGGTTCCTGGCCACAAGCCCCCTATCCTATTCCCCTCCTCTCTTCTATAAGGGTGTTCCCCCTCCCCTGTCACTTTCCCTTCCCACCCCAGTGACATTCTCCTATACTAGGGGGTCCAGGATTGGTAGGACCAAGGGTTTCCCCTCCTATTGGTGCCCATCAAGGCCATCCTCTGGTACATATGCACCCGGAGCCATGCATCTGTCCATGTATAGTTTTTGGGTAGTGGTTTATTCCCTGGGAGCTCTGGTTAGTTGGTATTGTTGTTCGTATAGGGTTGCAAGGCCTTTTAGCTCCTTCAGTCCTTTCTCTAATTCCTCCAAGAGGGACCCTGTTCTCAGTTCAATGGTTTGCTGCTAGCATTTTCCTCTGTATTTGATATTTTCTGGCTATGCCTCTCAGGAAACAGCTATATGAGGCTCCTGTCAGCATGCACTTCCTAGCTTCATCATTATTATCTAGTTTTGATGGCTGTATATATATATAGGGGCTGTATATCTATGTGGGGCAGGATCTGAATAGCCATTACTTCAGGCTCTGCTCCAAATTTTGTCTCCATATAACCTTCTATAAATATTTTTGTTCCCCCTTTTAAGAAAGACCAAAGCATCCACACTTTGGTCGTCCTTCTTCTTGAGCTTCATGTGGTCTATGGATTACTTTTTTTTTTTGTGATTGAGTTACCTCACTCAGGATAATTTTTCTAGTTCATTCCATGTGCCTATGAATTTCTTGAAGTCATTGTTTTTGATAGATGAGTAGTACTCCATTGTGTAGATGTACCACATTTTCTGTATCCATTCCTCTGTTGATAGGGCATCTGGGTTCTTTCTAGCTTCTGGCTATTATAAATAAGGCTGCTATGAACACAGTGGAGCATGTGTCTTTGTTATATGTTGGAACATCTTTTGGGTATATGCCCAGGAGAGGTATAGCTAGATCCTCAGGTAGTGAAATGTCCAATTTTATGAGGAACCTTCAGACTGATTTCCAGAGTGGTTGTACCAGCTTGCAATCTCACCAACAATGGAGGAGTGTTCCTCTTTCTCCACATCCTCACCAGTATCTGTTGTCACCTGAGTTTTTTTGTCTTTGTCATTCTGATTGCTGTGAGGTGGAATCTCAGGGTTATTTTGATTTGCTTTCCCTGATGACTAAGGATGTTGAACATTTCTTTAGATACTTCTCAGTCATTTGATATTCCTCAGCTGAGAATTCTTTGTTTAGCTCTGTACACGATTTTTAATAGGGTTATTTGGCTCTCTGGAATCTAACTTCTTGAGTTCCTTGTATATTTTGGATATTAGCCCTCTATCAGATGTAGGATTGGTAAAGATCTTTTCCCAATCTCTTTGTTGCTGTTTTATTCTAATGACAGTGTCCTTTTCCTTACAGAAGCTTTGCAGTTTTATGAGTTCCCATTTGTCAATTCTTGTTCTTAGAGCATAAACGATCGGTGTTTTGTTCAGGAAATTTTCCCCAGTGCCCATGTGTTCGAGACTCTTCCCCACCTTTTCTTCTATTAGTTTGAGTGTATCTCATTTTATGTGGGAGTCCTTGATCCACTTGGATGTAAGCTTTGTACAAGGTAATAAGTATGGATTGATTTACATTCTTCTACATGCTGACCTATAGTTTAACCAGCACCATTTGTTGAAAATGCTATCTTTTTCCACTGAATGGTTTTAGCTCCTTTGTCAGAGGTAAAGTGATCATAGGTGTGTGGTTTAATTTCTGGGTCTTCAATTCTATTCCACTGATCTCCCTGCCTATCTCTGTACCAATGCCATACAGGTTTATTGCTCTGTAATACAGCTTGAGGTCAGAGATGGTGATTCCCCAAAAAGTTTTTTTTTTTATTATTGAGGGTATTTTTTGCTATCCTGGGTTTATTGTTTTTCCAAATGAATTTGAAAATTGCTTTTTCTAACTCTATGGAACTTTGATGGGGATTGCATTGAATCTGTCGATTGCTTTTTGCAAAATTGTCATTTTTACTATATTAATCCTGCCAATATAGAGCATGGGAGATCTCTCCATCTTCTGAGATCTTCATTTTCTTTCTTCAGAGATTTGAAGTTCTTGTCATTCAGATCTTTCACTTGCTTGATTAGAATCAAACTGAAGTATCTTTTATTATTTGGGACTATTGTGAAGGGTGTCATTTCCCCAATTTCTTTCTCAGCCTGTTTATCCTTTGAATAGAGGAAGGATACTGATTTGTTTGAGTTAATTTTATACCCAGCCACTTGCTGAAGTTGTTTTTCAGGCTTACTAGTTCTCTGGTGGAACTTTTGGGGTCACTTATGTATAATATCATATCATCTGCAAATAGTGATATTTTGACTTCTTCTTTTCCGATCTGTATCCCCTTGACCTCCTTTTGTTGTTTGATTGCTCTGGCTATGACTTGAAGGTTATTTCTTGACAGTGACTCACTCACTTTTCCTCTCTGTCTCTCTTCAATAAAGTCAAGTCTTTTGTCTCAGAAGATACTCTCTGCATTGGTGCTCAATTTCACATTAAGCTCATATGAAGACACCTGATCATAGGCAGAAATTTCTAAAATTGCTAGTCAAGAGTAATTCTTTCTTTTTGTAAGTTGTTTAGGTCAGGTAGTTTTTTTTTTCCACAACATGAAACTGATTAATATCAGGACCAGTGAAGAGGGTTCATCATGTCAACCTGACAATGTGGCTTAGCATCTATAAAAACTGATCTGTGAGCGAAGTGAGCTAAAGAAAACCCAGCATGCTAAAAATGGACAGAGGGCATGCTTTTCAGTGTGATCTCATGAGATCAGAATGTAGAGCGGAAAGGGGAGAGTAAAAGCATTTCTCTCAAAGTTTCACAAAAGACAAGTACTATATCAGTAGTTGTGCTGAAAATCATACTTTCTATATTGTGGCAAAGACTTTGTCACCACGTGTGCCTTGAGAATAGTTCAACTCCAAAGCCATGGAATGGGATTTTCTGGTTACTTTTATCCAGATTGGAATAGATGTGGGTTTTGTTTAGTTTTGCTTTGTCTTGGTGTGTGTGTGTGTGTGTGTGCGTGTGTGTGTGTGTGTGTGTGTGTGTATTTGATGCTTGGTGTAAAAGGAAATATGATTTAAGCAGGGAGCCAACAACGTTTTGTTGGTACAGAATTTGGCAGTAGCAAGAGAAGCCAAGTAGTACTCTTCACTGAAAAATAGGAAAGGAGAACACTGCAGATATTGACAGCTCTCGATGCACACCTGGTTGAAGGGTGCTCTCTTCCTGTGACTAGCCACATGACCAAGGTGACTCTTATGAATGAAACCATTTACTTGAGGGCTTCTCAAAGTCCATTATCTTCATGTGGGAAGCAACCAAGAATGGTGCTGGAGGAATATCTGAGAGCTTTACATCCTTGTGTGCATGCAGCGAACAGACAGAGAGCCGGACCCTGGAACTGGTGTGGACTTTTAAAATCTCAAAACTCACTGCCAGTGACAATAGTTTTCCCAAAAGGCCATGCACATACCCACAAGGCCATATCTTCTAATTCTTCCAAACAGCACTGGGACCTAGCGTGTGTGTGTGTGTGTGTGTGTGTGTGTGTGTGTGTGTGTGTGTATACATATATATATATATATATGAGACTAAAGATGTGTTCTCATTAAAACTACCAGACATATACAATAATAAATGTATTTTTAAAAGCTTCCTTTTGAAGAAGAAGCACTACTAAGGTTGCTTGCAAAGTTGTTTCCGCAGTGAAGTAAAGACACTTAGAGGCAACTGCAGCCATTATCCAAAGAGGCAAAATAACTGATTCAACTGGCAGGAGACCCTGGCATCATGCATTTGATGCTGGTATTGAAATCATGCATTATGAAATATTTGGGAGGGCTCTAAGAGCTGACAGTAAGATTTTTCTTCGACGTTCTTATGCAATTTTAAATCTAGACTTACAGAAATGCTGGAACTTTTGAAACTGGGAACTCTGAAGATGGGTTAACTATATTTTACTCTGTAGGATATAGATGCGCCTTTGAAAATGAAGGGTGGAATAGTTTGTGTTTTGAAAATCTGCAATGTCCCTAGAAGGCTCACATAGAGATGAAGTGGTTGCCAGCCCAAAGCAGTTTTGTGAAGTGATTGGATCTGAAGTGTTCCCACCTAATAAATATATCAGTCCCTTGCTGAATTCATATTACAGCACTGTGAGAAAAAGTGCAGGTAAGAACTAGTGGGATGAAGAATAGATTCCTCACTGGAGCATGCTGTAAAAGATATGCCATAACCCAGGGTCTGTGTTTGTGCGTCTCTCTGCTGCCGGATGAGCTGCTGTAAATGAGCATATGCTCACTTGTTAAAAAAAATCAGGCTCATGGCAAAGCTACAGCAATACAGCCAAAGGATTATGGACCAACACTGATAACCATGAGCCAGAATAAATCTTTCCAACTTTAATATTTCTCTCACGTGCTTGCCACAGTAATAAAAAGTCTGGATAACATAAAGACAAAATGGGAAGAAGATGTTTGACATCACGTTAAATTACTCTTATATGGCTTCTGAAATCACAGGTAATTTTTGCAAGTGCCCACTGTGTGATTATGACAGAACAATGTCTTTCCAGTTATTTGAACTTGATATGCTTAGATTTTATATGACGAAATAATAAAACTCTAACAGCTCCGTTGTATTTAAGAATCATAAAAGTTATATTTAGGGAGATGGCAGACCTTATTTATGCACTATGATGAACTACGTCTCACATAAGAGGTCTGCTATCTTCTTATCTGAGCCTATTGCTATTACTCATGGCTAAAATAAAAATGAAGTCTGCTTTCTATCAGTCATTATGTGTGTACAAACCATAGTTCTAGGTGGAGATACAAGTTCCATGTTCTGTAAGAGTATTTGGAGAACTCAGAAGCGTAAAAGGAAGGTATTAGGGACAACTGAAGGAAGCTTAGTGTGGCCACAAGAGTTCACTTAGATTTCAAAGTCAGGCAAGGCAGTACAGCATCTGTATTGAAGAAAAGGAAGAATATTACCTCATTGCAATACAAAAATTAATCCCACTTACACAAAGATCCTAAAATTAATGAGCATTTTTATATTTTAAAGCTAAATAAAGCTTTTATTTAGGACTTAAAAATAAGAAAAGAAATTTCTTCAATTAAAATTGAAAAAATGATACAAATCACAAAGCAAATGACAAATATTTGACCTAAACTATGTGTATGGTAGAAGATAATATAATGGCAGGAATTGTGAAGTCATATTGAAGGAAAACACTTCAACAAAGTAAGAAAAGAATTCTCATCAATACACTATAAAGAATACAATTAAAACTTTACTTAATTAACAAAGAGAAAAGGGATATAATAACTCATTAAAGAGAAACCCTAGTGGTCAAGTCATATGATAAAACATGTCCAATATTATGAAAATAGAAACAAAACCAGAAAACACAGTTCAACACTAATACAATGGTCAAAATTAATTAAACTATATCATCTAATATCATAAAAGAAAGGAAATATGCAAGCTGTCATGTACTACCTGTTGAAGTAGAAATTGTTCCAATCCCTATGGTCATATGTCAGCAATTCTCCAATGATCACAGACAGAACAATATCATCTAGTGTATATGTCCTCCTATACCAGAGTCTTGTGGAGTCAGTAAATGGCTTGAGCTATGTATTTTATCACAAAATTAAGTAGAAAAAAGAGTGAAGGTTTGGAAACTTCTATTGGCAGAGTCTTCCAATGGTTGAAACACACATAAGGAAGAAACACTGCATAATTGCTGACAGATCTGATCTTTGGGGCCAAAAACAAAGGAGTGTAAGAGTTATCTGATGTGTTTATGGTGACATTTGAAACTCTTCTTTGTCTTGGCATCAATTATATTCTTGTATAAAGTACAAATACAAGTAATTAGCATAGACATTTAAATTCCATAAGAAAATGTTTAAACTTTTCATGGCATAAGAAAATTATTCAATTTAACAGATTAAATAGAGTATCATAATACTTTGTACATATCTTCCTTTTTATTTTTATTCATATCAAATAGAAATGCTATATTAACTAATAAGAATATGTAGTCTTCCTCTATAGAAACTGTCGTTGCATTTGAAGGAGATCTTGAAGACATGGTCATTAAAGTTTCTGTGACTCTGCACAGCAGGACACCTAATTTCCATAGGCTTCACATAGCATTTGACTGCTTAGTTTCCCACTCAGCACATCAATCAAACTAGAACATCCATCATTTTAAAGGCATTTCTGTGGAAGTAGATGCTGCTATTACTAGAAAGGTCAACTCTTCACTCAGGCTTGATAGAGTTGATCTCTGAAGGGGCGGAACATAATAGGCCAATGCTTGACAGTAGTAAATCACTATGTTATATTATCAAGCAAGGGGCAAAGCAAATTCTGTTCATGTTGGCTAAACAAAGACTTTGCACTTAATTTTAATTAGCTTAGACTAACTTGTACTCTGTGACATTAAACACACTCAGAACACTATATCCCTAAATAACTGTAAAATCTCCAGGACTATACAAGTTTTGCAATGGAAGTTTCTTACCTGGTCATTATCAGTATCAAAAAATAATATGAAGGTTGAGACTGAAGTTTAATCCATCACTAATTATTCATAACCTGATACCCTCCAAGTTTCCACTAATATTTATTAAAATCTTCATTAGGTAGTTTTGAAATAACTGTCTTCTGCTCCCCCTCCAAAAGGGAGTAAAAAAAACATCACAGGTAAATTTATGGAATGGAATAGATTATTTATGTACATGTAAATCATAATTAAACTCCAAAATAATAAAATAATATGACTTGCAACTTGTAAGGTAAAAAAATTAATTTAGTTCTGACTAATAAAGTCATCAAAAAAAGCAAAAAAAAAAACCTGAACCATCTTTTTCATACAATAACTGTTTTTTCTTTATGTTTGTTTCAGTTTGTTTTTGTTTTTCAACACTTTAAAGTCAAGACAAAGAAACCAAAAGACTTGTTTTATTGCAAGCACTGTTAAATAAAGTAGTTGGCAAACTATACAAGCTGAGTAGTTATTCAAAGTGAAAACAGAGCAAAAGAAAAATAGGAATTACCATACAGGATTAAGTACTATGTGAGGAGGGGGTGGGGAGAGAAATTACTGTAAGAGATAGATTCAAATTACTTGGAACTATATTGACTATATTGTACAGAGATAACTTAATAAATACTGTGTGAGATATGAAAATCACATTTTCATTGAAATAAATATAAACTGAAGCACATACACATATATATGGTATGCATTACATGCCCTTTGGATAAAAATAAAAAGGGGTCACCGCTCTCAAAAAATCCTTATGTATTATTAAAGTACTGATTATGTGAAGAAAACAGAATGCACACGACAACAATATTAGAAGAAATATAGGTTCAGTTTTTAGCAGAGCTTTGAAAGTTGGTGAGAAACAGTTGAGAAAGGTACTGAAGCATCTCATCCCAATATAGAAAAGAGTCCTGTTGTAAGTAAGATACTGAATTATGCTCTGAATTATGAATCAAATTGGGTGGCTGAATGTGAATAAGTGGTAGAGTGAGAGCTTTAATGGAATTAACACTAGCCTTTCAGCAGCAGCTCCATTTCCCCATCACACCACCCTCTCGATTAGAAGTGCCATTCTCTCCTGACATCTCTTCTCCCAGATCAATGTATATATCATGAAATCCCGCCACTTGGGCTACGTCTCTCATCTCCCAGAGAGAGGTTAATGTTTCGTTTTAATGGCTACAGCAAAGACGACACAGAAAATTGCAAACAATTTCAAGTAGCCCATGGGAGAAGGGGCTAGTTCTCATAATTACATAACATCAATTCTCTCTCTCTCTCTCTCTCTCTCTCTCTCTCTCTCTCTCTCTCTCTCTCTCTCTCTGTGTGTGTGTGTGTTTCTGTCACCCTTTTCTCTGTGTGTGCCATTTGCGTATTATTCCCCTTCTATGAATCAAGCAACCTAATGACCTTAAAATGCTTGTGATACAAATGTTTTGACTTATGTTTGTATATTTTAATTTATATACAAAAGCATGTTACTCATAAGAGATGGCATATTCCTAAGTAAATTTTAACTATTACAGTATTATTACTCTTGACTATGGTGCGCTCTTAACCCATAATGGATATTGAAATGTGTTGAATTAGCTCCGGGATGAATTAGCTTTTGTTGCATGTTCTGTCCATACTTTACATTTTAGCAAAAAGTCATGTTATTCAGTTTATCATTTTTCATAATACTAATTTTCTGAGTATAAGAAGCAATTTTTTCTCTCTTTGCACCATTCTCTTGATTCTATGTAATGAGCAAATAATGCAGAGCAAATCAATCAAAGTTTGATAATAACAAAACATTCTCCTGATAACTGCTGTTACATGTGATAATAAACTTTAAAAGAAATTAAAAATGACAGCCCCTGAATAGCGTTCTCATAGTTCTCTGATTTTAATAGACTATGAGGTCATAGATATTTTTAAGTCGACAAATTAAGTTTCACTGAAGGGGAAAGAGTATGGGGAGCATCCCCGTGCTACTCTCAAGCAATTTCATCAGTATTCCTTTATGCTTTGTCTGCTCTTAACTCTGAAGTAGAGGAAAATCCCTAACAAGCATCAGAAACAGAAGCACTGAAAATACAAGAGGACTATCTTTGGTAGACACAAACTAGAACTGGAAAATCGTATGTTTTTACTGTTGTACTATGGTAGCAATGGTTTTTAAGGTAAATGAGTAATTTCTAACTGGCATAGGATTAATCTGATGTATATTCTAATAATAATTGTGTTTTAAGACAAATTCTGGACATAAAATTATTTCCAAAATTGAATCTTGTTATTCCAAGAGAAACATCTTCATTTTGTAATGTTCTTGTTTTCTGGTTATTGTTTGTTTTTGTTTTTGCTGTGTGTTTTTGTGTGTGTGTTTATTAAGTTCTTTGCATTTTCACACATGTATATGGTGCATTCTAGTTTTCCTTCGCCCATCTTCCTCATTTCTCTTTCAGCCCTTTCAATCACTCTATCTTCCTTATACATCCTGTATCTGTGTCTTTAGTAAATGAAAATAATGATTTAAAGAAGGGAAGACGCAACAAGATATAACAGTAGAGAGGAAGAACGAATGAGAGGAATTTCTAATGAAATGTGTACAAAAGTACTACTTTGAAATGCATTCGTGGATCTCATCTGATCCTGACCTGAAAGCCTCCTCCCCTAGGACTAGTATTCATGGTACTAGAGCGTGTCATTAAAGGTTACAAGGGAGGTAAGTAACTAGTGATCATAACCAACTATGATACCTATAAATGAAGTCAACAACCAGCAATACACAATAATAATAGTGGCATGCATTACTAGATAGTAACCAAGAACTCTCAAATTGAACGTAAGGGTCACTGAACAAAATGGAAAACATGTCTGGCACTGAAAAACTGGAAAACTACCAAGGGCTACTGAAGTTATGGATATTGGAGGAAAATTTAGAAACACCTCACTAGTAAACCAGCATAATCCATAACTATATTCTATTCTAAATATTTATCTTTATACTTTATATAATTATACAGATAATTAATTATAGGTCTCAACAGTCATCTAGAAAACCTCTCCTTGCAAGAGATGTAGTCCATTAGAGAAAATAAAAATCAATTACAATTCAGAGAACAAGTGACTTCATGGTATCCTGTTCCAGCTGATACATATATAATAAAACTCTTATACCTGGGTCTCTGGAATCATAGTTGGAATGTGCCAAAAGAGTGTATGCCAGAGGGATACAATGTTTGCTATGAGAATTCACCACCTAGAAATGCCCAGGTAAATTTATGATCTCTCATCCACATATCTGCCAAGTAAAAGACAAACAGGGAGGACACCTATGGACATACTGACATAAAAGGGAGATGCCATGAGTCCATGATACTAGACAAACAAAAGAGGAGAAGCCCTTGGTCCTTGGTTTTTGGCTCATTTCCCCAGTGTAAGGGAATGCCAGGGCGTTGAGGTGGGAGTGGGTGGGTAGGAGTGGGAGCATCTTTATAGAAGCAAGGGGAGGTAGGAGGGGGAAAGAGGATAACATTTGAAATGTAAATACATAAAATATCCAATAAAATTTAAAAAAGATAAAAAGTGAAAAGAATGCAGAGGACAAAAAATATTCATGCCTAGAGAAAAGGACATCAATTGGGACCCAATATAAAAAGGTTAGCCCTGAAATTATACAAACATACAAATACATATGTGTGTACAACTTTAATATATGTGTTTTTATAATATATATATGTGTGTGTGTGTATGTGTGTACACACCTACACACATACACACACATACAGACAACCATACACACACACCACATATATATATATATATAATTTTACATGGGATGAACATGCTATGTTTTCATATTTGGTATACCAATACAATGTAGATAATTACAAGGCAGACCGTCTTCTCTCTCTTTGCACTAGACTGATTCCCTCAGTGTCATCCCTAGTACTACAACAGAATACCTCTGCAGACTTCCCTCTCACTACCCACAGTTCCTAGGAATATCAACAATAGTAGAGACAACAGAAAATTTAACACATGAATAGAAACTGAAAACTCTTCTCCTGAAGGATGACTGTGTCAAAACAAAAATAAAGAAATTACAGACTTTCTAGTATTTAATGAAAATGAATACACAGCATAGTCAAGTTATGGGACACAATGAATGCGGGGCCAAAAGGAAGTTCACAGCACAAAACAAAATTAATAATGATGATGATGATAATAATAATAATAATAATAATAATAATGATGATGATGATGATGATCAACAGCAACAAGAGATTTTATAATAGCAAGTTGGCAGCACACCTGGAAGCTCCAGGGAATAAAGGAAGGAATCATAACTAAAAGGATGATATAGGAACAAATAATCAAGCTGAGAGCTGAACAATGAGACAGAAACAAATAGAAGAACACAGAGAATCAATGAAACAATACTTGTTTCTTTGAGAAAATTAACAAAATAGACAAAACTATATCCAAACTAACTAAAAAGCAGAAAATATCCATCTTAACAAAACCAGAAACAAAGAGGGCGGCATGGCCGATGCTGAGGAAATGCAGCAAACCATAAAGCCATACGTTTAAAACCTATACTCCAACAATTTGGAAAAGCTAAATGAAACAGTTAATCATTTCAGAAGGTGCCACTTACCAAAGTTAAAGCAACGGCAATTTAAATAGACACAGGACCTTTAAGGAAATAGATGCAGTCATTAAAATCTCCCAACAAAAACAAGCCCATGGCCAGGCAATTTCGGTGCAGCAATCTACCAGACTTTCAGAGAAAAGTTAATTTCAATACCCCTCAAATTATTCCACAAAATAGAAAAGGAAGGAACATCATCCAATTAATTTGATGAGGCCACAGTCATATTGATATGCAAACTACATAAAGACACAATGTAGAAAGAGAATTAAAGACTACTTTTTCTTATGAACATGAATGCAAAAATATTCAATAAAATACTTACAAACTGATTCCAAGGACATATCAACAAGATCTTCCACTGTGATTAAGTAGGTTTTATCCCAAAGATACAGAGATGGTTGATTATGTGAAAATTATTAAGTATTATCCATTATATAATCAAATGAAAAGAAAAAACACATAATCATTTAATTAGATGCAGAAAAAGCCTTTGAGAAAATTCAACATCTATTAAGGATAAAACTTCTGAAGAGATTAAGGACACAGAGACATACCTAAACATAACAAAGGCAATTTACAGCAAGCTGATAGCCAAAATAAAATTAAATTGAGATAAACTCAAAGCAATTCCACTAAAATAAGAAGGAAGACAAGGTAGCCTGTTCTCTCCATATCTATTCAATACACAGTACTTGAAGTTCTGCCTAAAACAATAAGTCAACTATAGGAAATCAGGGGAATAGAAAGTGGAATGAAAGAAATCAAACTATTTTGAGGTGATAGGGTATATAAGCAACCCTCAAAACTCTACCAGAGATTGTCTACAGCTAATTAACATCTTCATCAAAGTAGCTGAATACAAAATTTACTTTAAAAAATCAGTAGCCCTCCTTTATATAAATCATAAATGGTCTGAGAATAAAATTGGGGAAACAACACCATTTACAATAGTCACAAATAATATCAAATATCTTGATGTAAGTAAGTAAAATATGTATATGATGAAAATGTTCAAGTCTTTGAATAAGGAAATTGAATACAATTTCAGAAGATTTAAAGATCTCCCATGCTCATGGATCAGAAAAGTTAGCATGGTAAAATTTAACATCCCAAAAGTAATCTACAGAATTAACCAAACCCCCCATCAAAATACCAGCACCATTCTTTACAGATCTTGGCAGGATGATACTCAACTTCATATGAAAAACAAGATGAAACAAACAAGAAAGGGTAACTAAAACAATGTTGAATAATAAAAGAACAACAGGAGGTATAACTAGCCCTGACTTCAAGTTGTACTATAGAGTTATAGTAATAAAAAACAAAAAGCATGTTAGTGTCATATAAACAGACATGGTGATCAATGGAATCAAAACGAAGTTTCAGCCCTAAACCCATATATCTATGGATACTTGATGTTTGACAAAGCCAGAAATACACATTGAGGAGGAAAGACAACTGTCAACAAATGGTGCTACTCAATCTTGAAGTCTACATGTAGAAGGCAAAGAGAGCCATAGTTATCATTCTGCACAAAACTCAAGCCAAAGTGAATTGCAGATCTCAGCATAAAAATCAGACATACTGAACCTGTCAGAAGAGAAAGTTAAGAACAGCCTTGAATGCGTTGTCATAGGAGGCCAATGAACGGAACACCAATCGTGCAGACACTGAGATCAACAATTAATAATTTGGAACTCTTGAAACCAAAGTCTGAAGACAGGTCAATAGTACAAAGATATATATTCCTGGAATGTTCCTGGAATCTGAGGAGTCCTAATGAATACACCTACTAATGGGGAACACAGAGTCTCAACTGGCCATCTCTTATAGCCAGGAAAAATTTCCTGTGTCAAGATTAGGTTACACTCAAGTTACCTAATAGCAGACAAGCTATTCCCAAGAAAATTCCTAAGTAACCTAGTCCATTGCCAAGGCAAAAGATTGCTCTCTACAAAGTGATGGCATGGCCCTATTGTGATAGCAGGACATCACCCACACAAATCATCAAACGTGGGGAAGTTGAGCTGGTGCCTACATGGAGAGCTTACTATGTTCTAGTGCCTTTGGTGTGGGAAGGGGCAAGCTGCTAAAAGAGAAACATGGGCACCAAGCCAGCCATAGATCCTTTGATATACAATCGGTTATGCTAGGACAATGGTGTTATAGATCTTTTTGGAGTACACAACCAAGTTCTGATTTGACCTATGCCCCACTCCCCAAAAAGTAACCCATACACAACACTGCTTAGAAAACCAAGTGTCAGAAACTAGATAGGCCACAGACCAAGAATCCAACCAGACAAGACAGATCTTTAAAAAAAAAATCTAAATACAATTATTCCAAATATAATTATTCACTTATCATCAGAGAGGCTCCCTCCAGAAGTAGATTGAAAACTGATCCATCAGACTGAGCACAGCGAACCCAATGGAGGAGTTGAGGGAAAGACTGAAGGAGCAAACCCATAGGAAGAACAACAATATCAACCTACGAGACCCCCCAGAGCTTCCAGAGACTCAACCACCAACCAAAGAATGCACATGGAGGAACCCATGGCTCCATCCATCCGCATATGTAGCAGGGGAAGGACTTATCTGACATCAATGAGAAGGTAGGCCTTTGGTCCTGTGAAAACTTGATGCTCCAGAGTAGGAGAATGCCAGGGCATGGCGGTGAGGTGGGAGTGGGTGGATGGGATGGAAATCACTCTCAGAGAAGCAGGGGAAGGGGTGAGATAAGAGGTTTTCAGAGGGGAAACCTGAGAAGGGGGATAACGTTTGAAATGTAAATAAATAAAATAAGCAGTAAAAAATTTAAAAAATGCATTATGCAAAGTCAATAAACTGAGGGACGAGATGAAACTCTCATGGAATTTAGGATTTCTCGAATCTAAATAACATGGAGGACAGAATCTAAAGAATCAGTGTATCAAATTTCATATAGCTCAGAGAAAATTCTGTGGTTATGATAGATATTGTATATATATATATATATACATACATATATGTGTGTGTGTGTGTGTGTGTGTGTGTGTGTGTTGCTTACAGGAATATTGTTCAAAGGTTCCTTCAGAAAGAAACACAAATGACTCAAAAACAGGTGCATCATCAAATCTACCCCAGTAGGATTTCTTACAAAACATGCTGGGCAGGAAGTATGTTTGGTCTGAGATTCTTCCACACAACTCCTCTGGTTTCTGCTTCTTCTAAGCCACTTGGCTAACTTGCTTCTTCCAAGTAGTTCACCTTGTCTGACAGTATCTCTAAGCAGTCTTTACTGCTTATATATGCTTGAGAAAAAGATGAACCCTAATGAATCTGATCAGTTTCAGGGACTTCTTGGGGCTTTGTGTTGTTTATTCCCGAAGTTTAAAGTGCTTCTCTGCAGGATGCGATGTTTGAAACAATCTTAGAATTTCCCGTGGTTTCTTCCTCCTTTCTTATATCCTACATATTCAGGAGCTTCTCTCCAAAAGGGAAGGTTTTAATCTCAGACAAAGCTACTGTAAGATAGAACCTGAGATAGAAGACCAGAATCGAGTTTAGAAATACTTAAGATTTGTAATGTACAAGGCAGAAATTGCGTAATTTGGGGAGAGATTAAGAATGTAAATGGTTTCCAAATTTCTCCTTGAGCATAACTGAGGACATTAGTTGAGCTTATCAGTGAAATAAATACTGTGGGATTGCACAGAGTGGGTGCAGAAGGTAGTGGAAGAGAATGTAGAGCATGACATTGCAAGGTCGACGTGTGCTTTCCTTCTTAATTCATTTCTGTGGGAACAAAGTGGAAAGTAAAATAATCTCCAACAATGAAAACACATTACTTAGTAAGTAACCACAGTAAGGTTTGGATTACAAATATAGCTGTGATAGAATGTAGATTTGAACAACTGTGGAGTTAAAATCTCATACTGATTTGGTTTTAATTATTATGGATACTACTTTATCAGAAACCATTAACTTGATATATTGTCTTGTCACTGTTGTACTGCTATGAAAAACACTTCATGACCACAGCAACTCTTATAAAGAAAGCATTAAATTAGGGCTGACATGATTTCAGAGATTAAGTCCATTATCATAATGGTGGGTAGCATGGTGATGATATGCAGGTAGACATGGGGATGGAAAAGCTGAAATTTCTATATCCATATGGACCAGCAACAGGAAGAGAGAGAGCACTAGGTTTGGCTTGAGCATTCAAAACTTCAACTCTCTTCCCCAGAGACACCATTCCTCCAAACGGGCCACACCTACTCCAACAAATCCACACCACACAATCCTTGCCAATCCTCACTGCACCCGAATGACTTCAAATCTCTGAGCCATGGAAGACATTCTTATTCAAACCACCACAGACACTAATGATAATGAGGTAAATTTGAGAGTATGAAAGCAGGTATTTTGCTCTGTCCCCTCGCAGTGAAAGTTTCAATTATTGTTGTTGCTATAAGAAAATAGCTCAATTATTTGTTATTTGTACGATATTGTTTATATATAAGCCCAATTAAATACTCAGCAAAATCAACAGTTTTCACTCGGTAATCTAAATTATTCTCACTGAATTGTTGCTTTATTTTTTTAAAGGCATTAAGTTTGCTCTGTCAAATATTAAAGATGGTTCAGTGTGTGACTGTGAAACTGACAATTTTTCCCCACCCAAAATATTTTGGAAAAGGAACTTTTCCCACAATTTTAAAGGTCCTTCCTTGCTAACCTGAGGAGCAGGTAGGAAGACATCATTGGTACCTTATAGTTGCATTCATTTATATAGACCAACCAAAGCTACTTGAATGTAAGGCTGCTGATTATTTTTACAACCTCTAGGATACCCCCAACGGAAGTTTAACATTGGGCTGGTGGATCATATGATGGCCAAACTTACTTTTACCTAGAGGATGATCAAAAGCATCTTCTAGTCATAGGGACTCTTGGAATACATGTATAAGATTTAGGACAGGGTAACCTAGAAAACAAACAAACAAACGAACAAAAATACTGGATTTCACCTTAGTGTCTCCAACTTCACTATACTGTACACCAAATAAATGTCCATTATCTTTCTGTGATAAACTAGAAGGAAATGTGCCGTGGAAACAGATGTAGCATACCCCTCCTCTGGCCCCAGCACAGCAGAGAAGGTCCAGCTGGACAAGACCAGTATAATTCATCTTTGAAGATAGGGCATATCTGTCCTGAAGATAGGGCATATCTCTGTATAATCTAATTTGAACTAATGTCTATGAATATCAGCTTACTCTGCCATGGGCGAAAGAAAAAAAAATTAGCTTAGCCTTTTGGTTGAGGTCTTCACTTTTGTCCTTGTGGGCCAAATAAACGTGATAGAAACATCATAGGACACACACTTGTGTGTGATGAAATTTTCTTTACTTTTTTTTATGAGCCTCTATCTGATATAGAGAAATGAATCTGGTAGTTTATAGAAGCTCTAGTAATTTGCTAATCTATGAGTTATCTCACATATAGATTTTATATATATATACATATATATGTATATATATATGTATACAATTGTTTATTCTGAATATGTATATCCTAACATACTTTCTTTCCTTTTATGTAGCTATCTTAAGCACTCTGGTTCATCCAATGGACTATCTTCAGACCACACAATTAAATTATCAGCTTAGAGTTTAGCTTCCACATTTCAGTTTCAAGGAAAGAGAATTCCAAGATAACTATCGGGTTCCCCTTTGTTTAGACCAGCCTCAGAACCTCTGACCTTGGAATCAAGTAGAAATGATTATGACAACTAACACTGTGGTTGGACATCCATTTCCATGGATGAGGGTTTAGTAAGCAAGGAGCGAGAAGTCTGTGTCCTTCCTGCTCCTAGTTTTCTCTACTGTCTCACTTTGGTCCAGCTTTTTCAACTTCTGCAGACAGGCAGATTGACATATTAAGCATAAATAAGTAATGGTTAATTATATCTAGCCTATAAATTCAAAACACAAAATCTGTCATTTTTTTGGTCACTGGTTCACTCTACCTTCGCCTGGAAAAGAACTGTGCACGGCAGTTTGTGTGAAAGATTGTCAGTGAATACTCCACATATGGTTCCCAGAGTGCTTCTGCCAAGGGTGGATTCTTGCCAAGGAATGGTTTTACAGATAGTTCTAAGTAAGGAAATGACGCAGACAAATTAACATTCATCACAGAGTTCAACCTCAAATTGAGTTCTCCTTAGTTTATATTAAAACCGGTGTTGGAAACAATATGGATAGGCGCAAGCTAACGAACAAGCTAGAATATTGCTCTATTATTCATGAAGAAAGCCACAGGTTACGTTTCCGTTAATTTACTGTCATAATAGTTTCTGCTTTAGCCAAACTGAAACTAAAACGTGTATTCGTTCTCTGGCGCCAGAGTCACACTTGCAAACAGTTTAGTCCTGTTCATGGTTTTGGCATCAGAAACCTTGGGGATAAAATGCTTACTTGATGGGCAATTACTTTCTATGAAAGGATGCTATTTCCTCTCATCTTTTCCTTTATGTATTTTATTTTATCTTATCTATTTTTGCACAGTCCAGATTTTATCCCCCACCCAGTCTTTGATTTTTCCTTTTCTTTAATTTAAAAACATATAAAAAATTAACACCATCTAATTTGAAATTAAGAAAGTAAGTTCTAATAAGAAAAATTATTATAAAAATAACATTATTGGCTTTATCAATGACAAGTGTTTATTATAGTTTAGATAGAGTTTGGATCTCATGATATATAGGCCTGTGATTAAATGGGCATGTGTATAATTTATGCATAAATATGTATACACTTTAACATTATATATTTAACTATCATTTATGTTATCTATCACTGTATATTTGTAATCCATCACTGTATAAAAATTACTATAGTTTTATGTCCAAATACTTTAACCTCACATTAAATAATTCTCAAAATTGAAATTGAAGTAAAAATTTAATTTAACACCCACTCATGAGCTAAATTTTATATGAGTTTCATATCAGGTCTTCTCATTTAATACCAACTTGACATACATAGGTACATTTATTCCACAATTTGTGTCGTCCATTGACTTTGGACTCTCCACTGTAGCTGGTTTTAGATGAGTGACACTTTGGGAATGTGGTGTTAACTCTAGTAGACACAGCACAATAGAAGCACGTTAGCTCACTGAAATTATATCTTTGAAAGAGATATTAGACTTTTGTCATTCTTCCTTCCTCTCTTTTGCTTCTTGACTGCCATGCAGGGAAAAGCTTTGTTCTACCATAACTTTTCTACCAAAAAGCCACAAAGAGCAGGGCATCATGGTTAGAAATTTGTGGAATGGTAAGGCTAGATAAGTATTCGTTCTAGTCAGTTGTTTACTTCATGCATTTTTTTTCACAGTGGAAGAAAACTGACTAACAAGAGTAGTTCCAGGTTAAACACATTGCAAACATAGGACCTTTATATTATAAATCAGCCATTATGTATGTGAGTTTATGTGCGTATGAGGGTGCTTTTGTGTGTGTGTGTGTGTGTGTGTGTATGTGTGTGGTATTATAATTTTGTAAAATTCCTTAATATTAGCCAATAATGAGATTTAGGAATTCTTAGTTCTATCTGTATGTTTAGTTTATATAAGGTCATTATTACCATTTTGCTTTGTTGTTCTTGTTATTATCATTGCTGTATTTATTTAAAGCCAAAATATTTAGATCTGAAAATATTGACTTCCTTTATTCTAAGACATTCTGAGCAATGGTCCATATTTCATGCTTATTTTTATTATGTTAGAAGCAAAATTGAGAAGCATGGATTAAGGTTATCAGTCTGGAAACTCTTTAGGTAGATTATATGGGAAAAATAAGCTGGTAAAGGGACCAATTCTTCATAGAAAATGAAAAATCAAAAGTGATTGAGGAGAAAAGAATTTCACCACGTTTTGCCATCTGTACTTATTCTATACCTAAAGAAAACAAATGAGGAAAATTCAGCATGGACACTGTTTAATGACTTTCTGAATACATTATTCACAGAAATTTTAAAGCCATTAGGCATTAAACTTGGAAATGATTTTAATACTAACACAAACCCTCCATATGCCAAATTAAATAATGCTATCTATGGATATGAACTAGTTTCCACATGTGTGATTCACATATAGTCATAGCTCATTTTGAGGATTAACTTCAGTGACCCAACCATTGAATATCTTTCTTGAAATTCAGATCAGAGCTGTTCCCATAACTCTCCCCATTTCATATCTCATATAATATACTTAGAGCTATCATGAAGGACCCTAAAAAGGCATCAAAATAATACCAGTAAAGAGGTACACGCTTGCTGTCCCCAAAACTGAACTCAGTTTAAACACTAGGCTTACATGACAGGAGTGGAACTTTTATGATGTTCATGATTTTATTTTCTCTTGGAGTTATTTCTCATCGTATTTTTCTTCCAGTTGACACAGTTACTCAAACACATACTGTTTCCAATTTCCTGAGAATATTTTCCTGTCTCTTTACTTTAGTAGACTAAAGTAAGATGTTTTGATCTATGAGTCGTTTTCCTGTAGGCAAATCTTTTCCATTTCTGTGTGACTATTTCTCAGATGGAGGGCAGGGCAACTGGACTTCTGCTATCCAAGTTTGCTCAGAGACCGTTTGCTACCCTCATCAGAACCTGGTAAAAATATAGCTACTGCAGCTCTGGGCAACTAAGGCAAACTTGCTCTTTAGTTCCCGTTGAAGCTTGTCTCGTGCATATTTAAATTAGAGAATAAAAAATTTAGATTAATAGCTTACATAGATAGAAGAGAAAATGTGATGTAAATGCTCAAATTTGAACTGTTTATGCTACTCTCATAAAAAGAAAGAGAAGAGGCCAAAAAAGAAAATAGTTCAGATGATCTAGGCTTAACAATGACAAATTGATTTGACTTTCCTATTTCCTCTAATAATTTGGCTAAAACAAATGCTTCACCTTCTTTCCTGCATTATTATTGGAGACGACTTTCCAGAATCTTAGTAGCAACTAAAATTACAGGCTGCCCCAAACCTCCAGTTTGTAAGGTGAATTTATAACAAATCCTGTATGAGAAGAGCAGTAAGGGAAGGGAGGAAAGAAGGCTTAGGGCCAAATGTCAGAATAATTTTAATATAAATTTTAATATCAGTCATTCACAAGCTTAAGCAGTTGTCTCATTATTCTGGAAGTACAAACCACTAGAAATTGAAGAACATCCCAGTTCTATGTTATTTTCCCCAGTGGAAAATATGCACCCCACACCCCACAAACGGACACACATGGGGGGTAGGAGAGAGGGATGGAGAGAGAGAGAGAGAGAGAGAGAGAGAGAGAGAGAGAGAGAGAGAGAGAGAGAGAGAGAGAGCTCATACATTCATACATTTGGGCACACTATATCCATTTTGATTCTTGTCATGTTGGTATGACCTATATGCCTTTAATACAACTGCATATATTTACGAATCCAAGTAATTGGTGGTATCCTTTCAGCATCTTTGAAAAGCACAGAGAGCCCTGATAAGTTATGCTGGAAATAGTCATGGTTCCCCTTAGCATTAACTGAATCAAATCTAGCAAAAATCTTCTAGAAGGAACTCACAGGTTCCCTTTTCTCTGAAAGTAAGAACTTCGTTATACAATAAAAAGAGAAAAGAAAAGCCTGTTAAATAAATTTTACATTTGAGTAGGTGGGTAGTGCTTCATTCAGTTAGGCTACGTGATATATCGTAAGACACGAAGGTGTTTGACGAAGTTTATCATGTAATTCCACTTCTAGCAAGGTGACAATGTACCAGCTGTTCTCTCCAACAGAGATAGGGGAACATACATGCACAATTGCCCTAGTTGTAAGTATCTAAAAAGATTAGCCACGGCATGGAAAGCAACAAGTGACAAAACCAATTTATTTCTCAAACCCTGCCCCCCAAAAAATGCTTGTTTATGTACTCTGCCACTGTTCGCCATATCCAAGGGTTGCAATGGAAAGTTTTTAATTTAAATAATTCATTGTTCAATATGGATGGCTCTAATCTTTAGTCTCCTTTCAACTCTAAATACAGTACTAACTGAGCAAAAAGGCAGGAGTTCTACTACAAACAATAAAATAATTTTTCTTATCCAGAAAATTTTAGTCAATCCAGAAGAAGAAGGATTATCATTATAATGGCTAATGGACGCTCAATGGACATGAGATAACACTAAGTCTCATGCCGCCTTTACATGTCAGGCCATGGAAATGAAGACAGCACTTGTTATTTCCTTAACAAAATGAGAATGCTAAATATATACTCCATTAAGAGAATTCATTTCCTTTAATGTGTTTCATAATGCCTAGCGCATGTTTAAACACTCAACAAGTATGAGCCGTAATAATGAGTAGAGGAAGAAATGGATTGGTATGGGAAACAATAAATCAAATCTTAAAATTAATCTTCATAAATTCTGTTATCTAAATAAAGTAACAAATAACTATTTCAAATTTTTACTAGTAAACCATAAGCCTTACATAATTGATAAATGTGTTTTTTATTTACTTACATTCCAAACGTTGTCCTCAATCCCATGCCCTCCTCACAGAATTGTTCCCCATACCCTCTACACTCTGCCTCTGAAAGGGTGTCCCCTCAGTTATCCTCCCACCCTGGAATATCATGTCTCTATAGGATTGATGTCATTCTCTCTCCCTGAGGCCACATAAGGCAGTCCCCTGCTACATATGTGCTGGGGACATTGGACCAGACTATGTATAGTCTTTGATTGGTGGCTCAGTCTCCGGGAGCTCCCAAGAGTCCAGGTTAGTCCTATGGGGTTGCCATTCCCTTCAGTTCCTTTAATAGACCTCCCCAGCATCTCTTCCACATGGGTCCCTGACCTCTGTTCAATGCTTAGCTGTGAGCATCTGCATGTAAGTTAACTACTGGAAGAAGCTTTCAGAAGACAGCCTTGGTAGGCTCCTGTCTGTGAGCACAACCTACGATTAGAGAGATGGTGCAGCCATTAAAGGTTATGCTCACAACCAAAAGTAGTCTTTACAAAAAAATTATTGAATTTACTAGTAAAAAGGCACTGCCTTCCTGCTAAAACTAGAGTATCCACAGCATCAAGTCTTCAAAGATGAAAAAGTTATACTTTCAGTGTCATCTATAATCTGGAAATCAGGATCCAGGGAGTTTGGACATTTGTGCTCTTGCGTGGTTTACATAGAGAATCCAGAGTAAACATATGGGATTCTGTCTCAGAAAGAAGATACACATGCACACATGCATGCACACACGCATGTGCACCCACCCAAGCACATGAACATGCATGTGCACACACACACACATGCACACAAACACTCACTTGCATACACATGCACCCAAGAGAGGGGGCCAGGTTCCGACAGATAAGTAAGAAAGAATGTGGGAGAAATTATGGTTGATTATGTTTGAAATTACCAAATATTAGACCATGTAAGAAAAATGGTTTGAATCAGTTGTTCTTTTCAGCCAGATTGTAGTATATTTCAAAGAAGGAACTATTTGTACCTATCACCCCTAAACTCCATGTTCAGTGCTCATGGTACTATACTGAGAACACGAAATTACCTATTGTCCTAGTTAGGATTGCTATTGCTATGGAAAAATACCATGACCTAAAGCAGACTGGGTGGGCATGGGCTTACATGGATTAAACTTTCACATCACTGTTCATCCTTAAAGGAAGACAGGACAAGAATTCAAAGCAGGCCAGAACCTCGATGCCAAGGCTGATGCAGAGGCCATGGAGGAATACAGCTTACCAGCTTATTCTTCTTGGCTTGCTCAGCCTGCTTTCTTATAGCACCTGGGATGACGAGCCCAGGGAAGGTATCACCCATATTGGTCTGGGTCCTCCCCATCAATCACTAATTTTAAAAAGGCCTTACACATCCACCTACAGCCAAATATTATGGAGGCATTTTCTCATTTGAGGCTCCTGCTCCTACAATGACTCTAACTCTGTCAGGCTAACATTAATCTATCCAACATAGCCATGGTGACCATATTTATACTGTAGAAACGGGTAAATTCCAGAGTATTTACTTGCTTACTCCTATAGGGTCTTAGCATGTGAGGCACACTCTTTATCAGCAAGTTACATGTAAACTGTCATTTATCTTTAAAATGAACAAATTTGACAGCATATGTACCGTGTATCAGGAAAGCCTATGTCGCAACCTAGCCCAGCAGAAATGATAGATAAGAAGATTAGAAAATGCTTTCTGTAAGAGGGAAAAGATAAGATTAACTTTTATCTTATTAGACAGTTTATACAAATGGGGAATCAGATTTCTCCCCCACTAACTTCCTTGTAAGTTTTGACAATGAAGAAAATTAGGTAAAACTCTAGCTACTGCCTTCAAGATGTATTTATTATATAATGATCATGGATACTCCATCATACCCTGACCCAAACATTGGACTGTTAGTGAATGCCTCAGGTAATTATTCTAATTATGGTAACTTCAAGCTACCAAATGTAGCATCACTTTATCGAGTGGGAAGAATTGTGGAAAAATTATTCTCGGTTTAAAGAAAAATAAGTTTGTCTGCAGGTTTTGCTCTCAATATTAATATATTCCAATACTGAATTTAGTGCATGGGACATTTATTAGGCCTTAGAATCAAAAATCCTGGAATAGAGAAGGAGCAAATAGAATTAGGGAAGCAGGTCTGAGAAATTGTAGCCAACCCCACAAGACGTACTACAAATAGCTCGGCAGTTCCCAGGCTTTCAGGTGACATGGATGTGCTCTGCATGACTAGGTCACCGGAAGAGGCCCTACAAACTGAGCCAAGATAGTTGCACCTAGAAACAAGTCTCAAATGCTGACAGAGGAAGTTAGCCCACGACGGCGGTCTGTTGATGTCATTTCCAGAAGGTAAACAGCATGCTCTTCCTAAAAGGGAAATTAGGATATGGCATCATTATGCCAACAGTGGTAGTCCCTATTCAGGATTAGTTCATTTTATTTTTATGGGATTGATAAGCAAGTGTTTGTCATGTGGACATTCAGAATTGCGAGAGATAAAGATTTTCCTAGGAAAAGCTCAAAAAACAAACTTGGTTGTTTGGGGATAGGATTTGGCATAAAAATCCAGTCATCTTGTCCCAGTG
The DNA here is from genome assembly GCF_011064425.1 of Rattus rattus. Classification (NCBI taxonomy): domain Eukaryota; kingdom Metazoa; phylum Chordata; class Mammalia; order Rodentia; family Muridae; genus Rattus; species Rattus rattus. The sequence continues at coordinate 37,109,432 of NC_046157.1, read as the reverse complement.
GGTTATATCAGCAACAGAACCTATTTATGATTGTCTAGCCACCCCATCCCCTTTTGTATATCATAGACCACACCTCCAACATCCCTTTGGTCCACAAAGGGTTCACCATGAAGGACACTATCCTTGTAACTTCTCTAAGGAAATTTGCAACTCAGTATTTGTTTCCCAGGCAACATAATCAAACTAAGGCAAGTCAAATCTGCAATGATAAATCTGCGTAATAAAAGCCACCATGAAGCAGAGGACAATCTCTTGAAGCAAATAGCTCAGTCAGCCATAGGCTTTACTGGTTGTAGAGAGTCAATAGGAGGTACACCGGAGGTTATGTAGATATCTGCCTCATATGCAGTACTAATCGTGGAACCCCAAGCCAACTCTAATCTTGAGGATTAATAGTAATACTTTTAAATTAGATGTATGTAACTGAACCCTAATTGTTGAACAAAAGAATAATTTTTGATGGCCTTGTTAAGCACCAATGGGAGGAGAAGCCCTTGGTCCTGCAAGGTTGTACTCCCCCCCCCACCCAAGTGTAAGGAATGTCATAGTGGGGAGGCAGAAATGGCAGGTGGTTGGGGAGGGAGAAAACTCTTAGCAAGAAGGGGGAGGGGGACAGAAGGGGGGCTTAGGGACAGGAAACCAAGAAAAGGAATAACATGTAAAATGTAAATAAAAAATATCCGATAAAAATAAATAAATAAATAAATACATAAATAAGAATAATTCTTATTTTTCATGCGTTTTTCTTCTGTATCAAGGGAACTTTGTATAGCTATTCCACAACTATCGATAGCTTCACGTCAGCAACGTGACACTGCCTGTCTCTATTTCTTCTTCTTATTGTAAGACTACCTACCCCAGCGTCAGAGCATAATTACCGAACTTGCAATGGTTTTCTTTCTATAATTTTCCCAGGGATGTGAATAAAATGACGAAGATTTTTTTTTTAATCAACTGCTTCCCTGAAATTTAGTCCTTCTAGGTGTACGAAAGAATTCACCAAAGTGGGGAGACTAGCGGTTTGTAGATTAGATGAAGAATTAACTACATACGGGAAACAGAGCAACGAGTGTAGACTAGGTGGCAGCGTGTCCGCTCCCTCTGTCATATCGGTCGAGTTGCAAAATGCAAAGGAGAAAGAACTCGACTTGCTGCAGTTGCTGCTTAAGCAATTTCCATTGAGCTCACTGAGCAGATTCAGAAAGCGCATTATTCTCACCGTGTCTTACATACACAGAATCCCAAAATGATTTATAAAGTTAAATAATACAATTACACAGTTAAATAACCACAAAGAGAGAAGAAAATTAAGAGAGCTTTAGGCAAGAGAGGAGACTTTCAAGAGGCATATAAGAAAAGAAGAGATAGCGTCAATGAGGCAGAGAAATGCAAGAAGTTCCCTCCAGATGCCAAGAGCTATAAAGGAAAAGGCTTTTGATCCTATCTTACAGCAAAGTGCCAGAGGAGTGAGGAAGAATTAATGTCAGGCTGGGAGGACAGGGTGAAATGGATGCAGCTATCCCTTCATAAGTACTTCCTAGCTATAAGTCCATGTAAAATTTGAAAGAAGGATGTTTGTTCTATCAGTACTGGAATCCAAAAGTCACTTAAAATATGAACCTAATTGTAAAATTCCTGTCATTACAACTATGCATAGTTTGAAAGGCAAGAGACACGAATATGTATGTTCTTCCAATACATGCTTAGGCCAAGAATATTGGGTTATCTGTGAGTCGTGTCTTCTCCCTGTTTCACCGTATTCGGTGTATTTGAGATAAATCTGTTGTGAGTGTTTATTCTGTTATGGTGATATGGGTTTTCATTTCTTTAATACACACTCATGAACACTGTTGCTGTTCCAATGAGAGATGTACACCATGGTTTTTTATTTTGGTCAAATTCTTTATCCAACACTACTGTATCACATACCAATCAAATCACATGCATTTTCTTCACCTAGAAACATTTCCCTTTTCTTTCATAAATATCCGCTTAAATCTTTTGACTGGAGCTCCATTTTGTATGACAAGATAATTTTATATTTAAAAATAGAAGAAGTTTGGGAACATTGTTCAGTGCTTCTTGTGCGATTTATGTCCTGCCTGTCAACTCTTGGGAGTGTCTTTATCTCTTACTCTGGTAGACTAACAATAAAGAACTTCTCGGATGAGAAAATGAAACTAATTTCAAGATGAATGAAGAGAGACATAAGATATACATAAGTCAAAGAAAAGGCAAAGTCAGATAAGACCAAAAAAAGTATATTCCAATACAACCAAAAATATTTCAAACATATGTGAATATTTTGTGATCTACATTCTGACCTGGTCAGTTCAGGAAAGTTCTAGAGGAAGTGAGATGAAAGAGGGGCATGATTGTAACTGGAAAGGCTCTGACCTCTGTATCTGCTCTTAGATAGGATTAGCGTAGACATCTTCTTGAAAATCTAATTCTGCATTATCCTAACACATCTGCGCCGTTAGATACCTTCTCACGCCACCCTCTCTAATGAATCTTTTGAAAGTGCAGTCCTCCTTGACTGACCTTTCTCTTGGATATCTAATTAGTGTAAAACTAGAAAATATAATGACAGGCAAAACTAAGTGACACAGAAACTAAAATGGTGGCATTTAGATAGTTGAAACATTGCTCTGTGCACTCTTTTTGCAGTGACACCTGCTTCATTAGCAGGAATCCCTGAATAAAAGCTAAGTAGAATTGTGTGGCATGAGATTCAAAGGATGGAGATGGGAAAAGTCTTCAGAACTACAGTAGAGAAGATACCAGCAAAAGGAGATTGGCATCGAGGGAGCAGCATCCTGGGAAAATTAAATTTTAGGCAGTCAGAGGAGAGGGATAAATTAAGATACTCTGTTGTATGAGGCCAAGGGTGTCCCTAATTTTAATCTATCTTTGAAGGCATGATTTCATGTTCTGTCACACACTTTTAGTTTTTGATTTATAGATATTTTTGATTCATAAAATTTGTTTGGAAGAGGCCATAAGACTATGCAGATAAGCACACATATTTACAAAGAAATATTTAAATTTTATTCTAGTACATAAAAACACACATGCAGAATTGTGCAATGGTTAAAGGTCATTGAATCAGAAATGAGAAAATTACTGAATTTGAATCCACAGTGTAAGAAGCACCATCATGCTTTAATCCAAGGAGAACTATTATTATCTTCTATCCAAGAAGGCCAAAGTTTTCTGTGAAACAGAAGGTTACATAGAGTAAACAGTGCCTCGTGAAAATAAGTAAAGTAAGTCATTTAAAAGAATCTAGCCCCCGTGACATAAAACTAACCCTTAATCTTATTTCTTTACTTTTTGAAAGAAGAGAGTATTCATTTGAGAACTTTTGCCTTTTTATGTCTCTCTGGCTACCAACCTGACCCTTCATGGGGAATAACTCCTGGTGCCCCAAGTGTAACACTTGGAATAAATTATACTCCAAAACTTATCATTTTAGTTACTTTGGAATGATTTATTTCCCCTCAGTTTTTCTCAGTAGTTCTCCCTGGCATCCATATGATATTTTCTTAAAGTCATCATTGAACAATCTGTTTATTAAAACTGTTGTAGGGAGGGCAAGATAGTGGTGGCTATAAGGAGACAGAAATCACTAACATTGAAAACTGCTTTAGTCACTGTACTTAAGTAAAAGCGTATGTGGATAACAGTCGTAATTTTCTGTAAAGCATATTCTTGTGACTTAATTTGTTCTACAAGCCCAAACCCTTCCTCCCACTGTTTCTGTCTAAACACAGTATTCCTTTTTCTCTGTAATTATCTTAACTGCAGTCCCATAAATAAATGAAATCACTTAATTGTGCTTATTCGTGAGCCATGTGTTTCAGTGTGGCTCTAAGTGATTACCTTTTCCAATTATTTCTATGATGCTGCTGCTCATAAAAGTAAGATAAAGCCCATGACTACAGCACAGATGAGAAAAAGAGTATATTTCTAAAAGCGCAGAACATTACTGTTGAAAGGACAGAAAAAAAATTATAGAAAAAGCTGGTCCTGCACACGAAACTACCATCCTCAACAAAGAAAGGAGCCCAAGTAAACAACTTGTCAAAATAGCAATTAATTAATACCTTTAGAACCACAGAGGTTCTTATGATGAGGTACACAAGATCTGCCTTTTCTAATGGAGGCAGTCATTCCCCTGTCTCATTAAACACTGGCACTGGGGGTGACAGCTGAGACCCCTCTAGAAGTTGCCCTTTCAATAAGGATGCTGTGTTACTAAGGATAGGATCTATTTTCTCAAACATTTGTCATCAAATGGTTTGACACACGTGGTTTTTCCCCCTGCTTTCAATTTGAGACATTTCTGAATATTCACAAAAGCACATCAAATCCATGAGTTAGAAGCTTGGTTGTAATTACATCACACTGTGTCTCTTTTCTTCCTCTACACATCCCTCCTTTCTCCTTCCCCTCAGTTTGCATTCAGGAGCATTATCCAATAAATTTTTTTGTGTATTAATTCTAAACTCAGAGTGTTTTCCAAAGAATCAAGTATGTAGTAAAGAGTTGGACTGATTTAAATTATTTAACATTTTGTTATATTTTTAATACAGTCCAGCAACAAATAGCTTGCATTATATTAAAAGCCATGAGATGTGGAAGACTTGATTACTCAATTATGTGAATGCACAGAATCCTCATAAGTAGAAAGCAATTGGAACTGTAAATTACTAACACACTCGTGTGGAAGAAAAGGAAGAGTCAGAGAGGGTAATCCAGGCAGCTGTGACACCACAGGTTAGTAACAGGCAGACAAGACGCTCTGCTTCTGAAAAGCAAAGTGACCCAAGACACCTGGTACAAATAGTGCATTGGGGACAACAGCAAGACCGAGAGCAAGGACACGGTGTCCACAGGTGCTCTCTGATATATGAGGAAGGTCCTTGCATTCTCTCACAGTCCATCCTGGAAAGTGTATGAAGAAAGTATTCAGAAACACCTGAGCCAGGCAAGAGCAGGAGCAGGGTAGTGGATTAGAAAGCTCAGGTAACAATGCCAAGCCACCAGAGTTTCCAGGGACTAAGCCACTACCTAAAGACTATACATGGACTGACCCTGGACTCTGACCTCATAGGTAGCAATGAATATCCTAGTAAGAGCACCAGTGGAAGGGGAAGCCCTGGGTCCTGCTAAGAATGAACCCCCAGTGAACTAGACTGTCTGGGGGGAGGGCAGCAATGGGGGAGGGTGGGAGGAACACCCATAAGGAAGGGGGGGAAGGGGATGTTTGCCCGGAAACCGGGAAAGGGAATAACACTCGAAATGTATATAAGAAATATTCAAGTTAATAAAAAAAATAAATAAATAAAAAAAATTTTTAAAATAAAAAAAAATTGTCTAGGAGTAAAAAAAAAAAAAAAAAGAAAGCTCAGGTAACACAGATGAGAGCAGAAACAGCTGTGTTGAAGAAGCACATGCAAAAAGGAGACAGGTGAATCCACAGGCACAATCATCCTGTTTCTCATGATGCATGCTGGCCTGCTTTATGTTGAGAAGCCTGAAGGATCTTCCTTAAGCTTCTAATGACCAGAGACAGCCAAACTTTGCCCCTGAGTATAGCACAGAAGACCTGTCTGCTTTAAAGCCTAGGTCTTCCAAAACTACATTCACGGGGATCTGCTAGATTTGTTAACAGTGTGTTAAAAAGAGTAGGTGTTAAGTGTTTTATCTCAAATAATGCTCACAGACAGCTACGGTTTAGTCTGAGTCTTAATGGTTCTATAACGCCTCTCCACTGAAATGGACCACTAATGCTGAGTGAATCTTCCTATGGGTAAGGCCTGTCCTTTTCATACATATGTATCTCTTTTCCACCAAAAGAAAATTGCACTATAAATTGGGGCACAAAAGCCTAATTAGTAATAACCTACATTTTCCGATATCCTTGACTTAAAAACAAATCCTCTGTGGCCATAATTTTATGTATTTAACAAATGTGACATTTAGGAGCATTGCCAAAGAAATGAAACATCACTAGGTTGCAAAACATGGATGAAAGTGAATGCTTTAAATGGGAAGGAGGGCACAGATCTAGAAATGCCCAGATAATTATTCAAAAATTCAACAAAGACCATTAATCTTTCACCCAACTTTCAAATTTTATAAAACAGCAAACACATACCACAAGAGATAAAGTGAAACTTTCATGATTAAATAATTTGCCCACATTTGTGAAAAAGGCAAGATAGAAATTCAGGTCACACTAAATCCATATCAATGCAGTCATGTTCTAGCACTTAATTAATAAGAGACTGACCGTGCTTCTGAAACATTTCAAAGGAAGTGCATGGAATTGTGACTTGTACTTGTACATTGTGAGAGTACATGTCAGTTTTAGGCATTCCATTGTATCCAATGATAATGTATTCATAAAAAAATTTCTACTAAACCACTTTATCCTGTTTATATAAGACTAGTGTATTTATTTCAATTTCTACTGCTTTTTCTCTAAAGTGTAGTCAGAAATTTTCCCTGTTACAAGACTGGGCTGAGGCCATGATTCTTCTTCTCCAAACATAGAGATGTTTGATCTTAAAGGTAGGAATCAGTTCTTCATTCAGAGCCTTTTTGGGTCTGGTTCAACTCTTTTCCTGGGTAAAATTAAAGTACAAATGTTAGGGTTCCTGGTTCAAACCCGGCTTTCAGCACCAATGTTAGGTTTTAAATCTCGGCCCATGTGGGACAGAAAACACCAAGCCACCTTGGTTCCACATTGGAGAGGTTTAATGAGAGAAGAGTAGAAAAGCAGAAAGGTAACCAGCAGTGGGCAGGTAGTTGGTTGCGCGTGGGGGCAGGGTTGAGGGGAGAGAGCAGTGAAGAACAAAGAGTTAAAGAGAAGTAAGAGAGGCTAACAGAGGGCAAGCAGCCCCTTTTATAGTGTCAGGCACAGCTGGCTGTTGCCAGGCAGCTGTGGGGCGGAGCATACCTGGCTGTTCCCAGGTAGCTGTCCAGGAGGAACTTAGAATACCAACAACAAATATATTGGATTAAATAACAATGCCTTTTATGTATCTCGGTTCTTTTTATCCATAGTTCTGGCTATTTAGCAGCATTGAGGGCAAATATTCCAACAATCTCAACTTTCATACAGATTCTCCAAAGGCAAATTGGGAGGCAGACAAAAGAAATCCGACCAACAGTTTTGTCTTCAATCAGACCCCACTAGAAAAGGGACATAATCCAAGTCAGGTGATGAAGACATGTACTTCAGAGGTTCCATCGTTCAGGTGATAGGATATATACACTCCTGTCCACCATCCTCAGTTCTGCAGAGACCATGTCTGTGTCTTCCTCTCTCTGTCTATCATGGCGTCTTTCTCTGTCTCTATATTTCTACTCTTTGCTATCCCTCTCTGTCTTCTTGTCCATACCATGCAAAAATTAAAACACTGGCATATAAACATGTCATCACAATCTGGAAGGAACTAGGATGGAGATAAGTAGAGGAGGATGAAGGACACTCAATAAAAAGAAAAGATTGATGTTGAGTAAAAGATGTCAATCATCATAAAGAGCCGGAATGATTGATGAGCAACATTTGCAAGACTTTATAGCAGAGGTCAATTGACCCAGTGTTTTTAAAAGACTTTGCAGCAATATCTTACTAGTAATCAACAAGTTTTGAAAAATGCTATACTTGAGTTACTTATAAAATACATCATTACATCGAGATAATACAGTCAGGTTCAGAAATTACCTACTGAAGAAAAGTTATGAGTTACTCATTTTTTTAAAATGATATCTGTTTAAAGTGAAATCCCTGTACCTCAAACCAAGAGGAAAATTTTCAAGAACTATGCTCCAAAGCAGGAGATAATAACAGGATTAGATAAATATCATTTATTTCTTCATATACAATCTCAATACAATTTTGTAAATACCATATCTTAAAACAAATACTTAGAATAAGAAGTTAACATTACTGATATTATATATATTTAAAGTTTATCCTACATGCTCACTTATAATTTAAGCTTCAAGGAAGATTTTAATTCAAGCTAAAAAAGAAATTGGAATTTTTTTTTGCTGACCACCTAAGGAATTGGTCAGTAGTTACTTTAACAAATGCTTTCTTTCTGCTACTGTGTTCCAAGGAAGTCATTTTTTAAAGATATCCATGATCCTATTTAGCACTATTTTCTAAATGATTCCTTTTGATTTCATAAAATAAGACTCAGATAAAAGGTCCATTCAGTATACAGCAGGGCTGACAAGAATGAATTCTGCATAGTTTCTATTAGGTGAATTGAAAAGCAGAAACAGATATCCCAGAGCTACAGGAGGATAAGCTCAGCTGCTTTTCGCTACCACATAATCATTCCTGGGGCAGAGGGTGAGAGTTACTCTTAACTGTCATTTTGATTGAATCCAGGATCAACTAAGAGACAAGGCTCTGGATGGATTTGTGGAGGAAATTCCAGGAAGGATTAGTTGAGGGATGAAAACATTCCCCTGGTGTGGGTGGCACCGACCTAGGGTAGACCGGAGACCAACAGCTCTCAGGGAGAACAACGTAGATTGTTTGGCTACCTTCCTTTCTTGTTGGTGAATGCTTCTACCCTGTTGTTACTTTTGGCAAACTTCGTACATAGCAACCTAGCTTCTTCAGTCTTCCAACGTGGACTGAAGACTAGGGTCTCTCCAGAAACGTAATAGACCTTCAGTGCCAAATCATACTACTGAAGCACCGTCTTGAAGACTGGGAAGCTACTTGGTTTGGAACTTAACCATACAAATAATGGCCATTGTCAGTCTGCTCTGTCTCTACATGTAAGCCAACAAACCCTTTTTTTGTAATATCAGCAAGTTTATTATTTCTGCTCCTCTAAGAAATCCTGATCAATGCAGGACTGAGTTTAGATTATTGACTCATTTTCCGGGCAGCCCCCAGAGCTCTGAGTCACCCAGCAGCTCTGTAGGATAATTGAGTTCCCAGACCATCTACACAAGGGTGGTCCTGTATCTGCCTGTACTAAATTTGAGTTCTTTTTAGGACCTGGTCATGAATGGACCTTTGGTTCCCTCGGCAAACACTATTGCCCACCTTTACTTGGGGTCCTCACCCCTTATATTTACAGACTACCTAATATTTAATGCTTTGCCATGGTTCTGTTTTGTATTCTCATTTGTCAAAGTCCAATGCATTACCGTTTTCTTGGACAAAACATAATCTTCTCTGATTTTCAAGGTTTAATGGACCTTTTTCAACTTCATCTGAAAGCCAGCCTCGACAAAGGCATCCCAGCTCCCCCTTTCCTAAGAATCTTTCTGCCTTTCCTGGAGTCATTCAATCTTTTATCAAATTTACTCCTTTGTCTTAGTGTAGTAGTAACCTTCTCTGTATTCATATGTAAATTACCCAGTGTGTGTGCATAGAAAAATAGACTTGCTTATTTATGTCTTTACATTTAAATGTAAAGCAGAAGCTTGACGGTCATTTCTATAGGACTAGCTGTAAATATCTATACACCCTATAAATATAGGAATGGCTTTCTGTGGGGCTGGAAAGCCATGAGACTGGGGAAGAATTCATATATGTATGAATTTGATAATCTTTATATATACATATATACATTATACATACATATAAAATGATTGTGTAATACATATATATATCTTTTATTTTTGAGATTTTATGTGATTTTTAACAGCTAGGAAAATATCTTGGGAATAACTTTAGAATTTTAATGAATGAAAAGGGGAAAATTACCTTGATGTTTGCAGCTTTCATGGAATATCTTGCCCTCTGAAGAAATTAGAAGTAATTATGCCACATTGAGCATTCATTAAGTTTAGATTCATTATTCTGTACACAAACAGAATTTTATCCTCATTTTTAGTTTTGGGGAAAGTTTCATCAGCTGGATAATTTATTTGATTTATTTCGTTAAATGCAATAGTTTTAAACTTAAAGTGATAGACTTACTTTAGATAATGAAGAGCTACTGAAATGCCAATGAAGAATAAATTCATCCTTAAACAATGCTTACAGTGTTTATTTTAATTTATTCTTCTCTTACATAATGTATCCGGACTGTAGACTCCCACTCCTCCCATTTTACCGTTCATTGTGTGTGTGGGGGTCCCTCACATCCACTGCTTCTCCATTTCCTTTCAGAAAGGGACAGGCCTCCTAGAGGTACCAACCAAACATGGTGTGACAAGATATAGTAAGTCTAGGCACAAAGGCTGGGCCAGGCAACCAGTAGGAGAACGTGCATCTCAAAAGCAGGCAAAAGAGTTTGAGATCTCCCACTCCCACTGTTAGGAATCCCACGAAACTACCAAACTAACAAGCATAGCAGATAAGCATAGTTCAGGAGAGACTTGCACAGGCTCAGTGATTGCTGCTTGCTTCAGTCTCTGAGCCCCCAGGAGCCCTGCTTAGTTGATTCTATGGTCTCTACCCTCCTGATGTCATCTAACCCTCTATTTCCTGTCTCCTCCTTTCTCCCCTTCTTCTGTAGTGTTCCCCAAACTCTGTAAAGGATGATGCAATACTTTTGAAAGGAAAACAAAACAAAAAAAGAACAAACTTAGGCATCCATGAAAAACATTGATGCGTTTTAAGATCAATAAGAGCCTTAGAGTCAAGGTGAAGAGGGACATTAATCAATTTTTTTAAATCCTTGTAAAGCGATAAGGTAGATGTCCGAGGGTCATTGGATTATAAGGGTGGAATCAGGGGTGATTTAAAAATGAGGTTCTTTTACCTCCTGAGGCACACAAAATAAACTGTCCATGGAGGCATGCCATCAGGAAGGGTACTCTGTGTGTTCTGGGGATCAAACATTTGACCTTGACAATGCTTAGTATGTGCACTGCACCAGGCACACCCACCCGAGTCTTCTTCTATTATCGTGGTCATATTCTTCAACGATATCAGGAGAAATTTTAATAAGTGAAGTGTTTTAAGTTTTCATGACTAGCTCTATACTTAGATAATGTGAACATTTCTGCAAAGAACCACACTTTCTATTAAACTTCCTCCAAGCTGCTCAGCTAACTGGGGTTTCAGTGATTGTGGAGATGCTTGAATATTACAGGTCCAGATCCCACTGATAGTTTACCTTCAGCTATCTTTAGCAGCATCAATAGCCATTCTTCGATTTCATCTGTGTCTTTCACCCACATCACTAACAGGAGAAGACTGTTTGGGATATATTACCAGACCGTTATCTTTCTCCAACCAAAAAACCTAAAAGTGTCACCAGATTACAGTGTATCTGCAGCCTATTGCAAAGCCTTTCCATCTTTTCTCTAACTCACCTCTACCTGATGTTGCCATCGATGTAATTGGAAAGTGCCTTCATTTATGACATTCTCCATTATGCTACTATAGAAACTTCATAAAGCTGTTGCTATATTGGACCAGATAATTTGAGATGACCTGCATGTGTGTTCCCAGGTCACAGTCATATACATTTGACTTCCCAGAATGAATTATCGTTTATCCCCTTTTAGCTAAAATTTGGCTTTACTATCAGCTGTTGATAGAATTAGCATAGAAGGATAATTGTGTCTGAGAATGCTTTCGTGAGAGCTTTCGTCATTGATTTTATATGACAAATATATCACCTTCTGGTCGAATTGTATGTATAGCCCTAAAGTATTGTCATCACATATTTGCATTTTGATATCAATATTTTAAATGTTTTTCCTTGCTACTCTGAAATGATAGTGAAACTAGTCATGCTTACCTAACTGCCACCATTGAAGCTTACCTCAATATGTGGTGTCTCAATATGGAGCGTGGCTCAATATGCACCAAGCAATATCAGCAAGCAAGAAAGAAGAGCGTATGAGCAATGTGTATCCTCAGACATTTATGACAAATAAGAAGAAAAAAGAAATTAGTGCCAGAAAAATATATTGCGATGAACTGACTCCAGACCAGCACTTTTGACCAGAAACAAGACTATTCCCTTATTAAATATCTTTATATTGCAACAACTTTTCCTATTGCAATTTGTTCTTCGTTCATTTGTTTTTGTTTTCTACCACAGGATTCAATGTGTAGCCCAGGACGCATTCTGTAGGGCCAGGCTGTTCTCGAACTCACAGAGATGTGCCTACTTCTGCCTCCTGAACGCTGAGATTAAAGGTGCGTGCCACCCTTGCCTACACAACTTGCTTCTTAAAATGTAGCATCCATATAATCCTATTGGGTCACTGGTACCCCAAATGTTTTCTCTTCCAGAACTCAGTTGTTAAAATAAAAGCACATTCTTTATAGAATATTTTAACTATTTGAAAAGTATATTGTTTTTGGTTGGTGCCACTATTTGTGGCCCACCATGTGTCAGAAATAGACCGAACAGTGTGGCCACAGTCTCCGCCAAGCATAATTTAACTTTGACTGCCACTTGCTGCTTCCCACTTCTCCTGTGTGCTAACATCATTCCACATGTGTCTCTTAAGTACGTTGTAATAATACCCGCAGGGAAGCAGTGCAGTTTCAATTATTAATAACAATGTCCTGAGAGAGAAGGGATTTACTTTTCACACTTGGATTATTTATGCCTTCAGGTTCCATACACATGGTTTTTGGTGGTTGGACTTGAGGGCCTGTTCTCAGCCTTGGGGGCGAAATTATTTACAGAACTTAAATTGTTCAAAATGCACAATTCAGCAGTTTCAGGAGTCGTCTTTAACACTTGTCAGTCAAAGATGAGAAACACTTATCTCCCTACAAAACAAAGCAACCCTCTTGCAAGGCCTACTTCATCAGCTCTAAGTGTGTTTACACTGCAGGAAAAGCAAGGCTTCCTCTGTGAGTGACCATTTTGTGCTCCTTCTCTGTGGCCTGAGTGTTTTGTAAAGGCGTCATTTGTACGGAGGTTCCCCCGTCACCGTTCTCTTTTATTTCACAAAGCAAACAACATTTCTGGAACAGGTTTCCTTCCTACTGTTCACCTCAGGCCAAGCCCAAGGAATGTTCTCAGCGAGGAGGCAACCACTCCCTCCCGTTGGGAAACAAGACATCAAGCAGATGGATGAAGTGTTGGAACTTTATTCTGCTGATAGAAAAAATACCAGGGGAGCATTTATTTGGTGACTGTTTCTTTACCTCCCACTCTCTCTTCATGTTAAATAGGAAAGTCATTATGGTGTCACAGATTTGAACTGACAATGGCAAAGGTAAAGTAAAACTGTGCTAGGATCAAGGTCGACTGAGCCAAATATCATTTAGAAAAGTCAAATACATTGTCCCAGTATTCCAATAATAAAGAAGCCATGACCCGTGCATTAATGTGTTCTTTGTAACCTAACCACAAAGGTTTGGCCTTTCCCAGGATGCTGTAACCAGAAACAATGGTACATTCAATAACACCAGGAAAGGAGGGAGTGTTATTTCCACATGAAAGAGAAGTCTCATGAAGTTTGGAGAGAGATACCAGGGGATAAGGTGCATGGAGGACACAAAGTGGGGTAGGTTCAAACAAGTAAAACAAAACAAGTAAACAAACAAATACATTTAGGTGGTTAAGCATTACGTATGTTAGAGGCAAAAATATAACACTTGATAGATTTGAAGGCTGTTTGACAGGATATTTTATTTCACTGTCTTCTCTTACTTTATTTTTTTAATCACACTAAATTACATGCATGTCAGACAAATTATTACTAAATAGTCGCTTTTGCTAAGGTTTTGTTTCTTCTGTGCAGACTGCCTTGGATATTCACCCACACATTTCTCTCTGACTTTCTGTCCTGATATGCTTCGTAGTGATAATATCATTTTAAGATTCTTTACGATGCAGGTTATTTTTTATGTCCTGTGACGACACAGACGTTCCACATGTTTCGTGTTTTTCTGTTTTTATTTTGTGTGTGTACACTGTGTCTGCAGGTATGCCTATCTGTAGGAGAGCACCTGCCGATGGAAGAGTGACGGCAGATGTCTTCCTTCTTAAGTATCCATCTTGTCCATTGAGACATGTTCTCTCACTGAAGCTCCCCTTTTTGGTATGTTGGGTGGTCCACCTTTGCCCAGGACCTTCCTGTCTCTGCCCTTTAGCACTCTGGTAAAGAGACTATGAGTGGCATCTCTACAGATGCTGGGGCTTTCAATCAGTCCTCGTACTGACACAGCAAGAACGTTCTACTGACTGCACCGTCTCCTAATAGTCTCACATTTCTATTACATTCTTTGTCATGATCTTAATTAATTATAATTGTAAGCATGGTTTTGCCTGAAACAGGAAAGACAGGAATCACATTTTTGTCATTTTAGCATTCATCATATCATCCATATTGAAAAAAATCTAAAGTTTTTCTCAATTCAATTAAGTGATAGAGTTAATTGGGACATATCTGAGTGAGATTTCTCAGAGTTCAGGTTTGTTGATAAGAACTAGTCTGAATTAATTATTGTACAATTAAAATACCACTGTAAAGGGAAATAACACTAAATATTTGTTAACAGTTTACAGCCACATGGGCATAACTACTCACGAATATCGAACTTTTCTGACATTATTGTTATGCTCAAACTTTTCTCAAGGAAATTATCTTCCTCTTAGTGATCAAAGCAAGCACAAAGCCTTAGATATCATTATAGCAATTGTACTTTAGACTTCAGTAAAAATTACAGAATATTAGATGCTTAAAGGACACTGAAATACTTTGAAAGTCACTAAGGATTCAGTTATTAAAAAATATTACAGAAACATTGATACATCATTTCTCATTGTTCATCCAATGAAAACATAACAGAATATTTGAAAATGTAAGCCCATTTGAAATCTTTTATTCTTAACATGCAAAAACTCGCATGTGAGAATCAACTCTATTCATGACGTTCCATATCTGGAAGCCATAAATATGCCTTTCGATAAGTGAGTGGATAAACACACGATTGTTCTTTTATGCTGTGGAATATTACTCAGTGATAAAAAGTGATCAGCTCCCCCAAAAAGCTGTAATGAATAAATTATTAAAGCATATTGCTAAGATAAGGAAACCTGACTGGAAAACCATGTGCCACATGAATCATTTTATATTGCGTTTTGTAAAAGGCAAGGCTGTATTGCTATAGAGCCAATAATGCTGTTTGAATTTCAGTACTATGCAACAGATGTGGAATAGGGGTTATTTTCAGAATAGTGTAACTTTTCTGCAGGTAGCATAGTGGCACATAAGTGGCATTTTGTCAAAGCCTATGGAACAGACAAGCTATTTTGAAAGTAGTACACATGTAGACTGTGGTTGCTCAGAGAGGTGGTTGCAAATAATCAAGGAAAGAGAACTAGAAAAAAGACTAGCTTAGCATTGGAAAAGGTGGGCAATGGAAAGAGCACGCATTTGTGCTGATTTAACGCAGTAATATCAGCGTGCATGGAAGTGTGCCTAGACATGTGTACATCAGCATGCATCAGTAAATGTATGTGTCCCCTTGTTTGCCAGCTGGCAGAGCTCTGGGGTAACAGGGCTACTACCTAGTACTTGGATACTTTCCTTATGCTGTCAATCAAGGAAACACTGCAGAATGGCGGATGGTAGAAGTGAGGCAGAAAGAACAAAAGCACAAGAACAGGGAACTTGAGCATCCTCTGTAGTGCCAGCAAACCCCAAAGTCCTGGAGTAAATAGGGTAGATAGAAACAAAGGCAAGAGCTGCAGTGTTTGACAAAGGGAATAGGGGTCACTGAAACAGCTTCAAATCTCAAACC
Source organism: Rattus rattus (assembly GCF_011064425.1). NCBI lineage: Eukaryota > Metazoa > Chordata > Mammalia > Rodentia > Muridae > Rattus > Rattus rattus. The sequence continues at coordinate 37,093,714 of NC_046157.1, read as the reverse complement.
TCGAAACTTCAGGCAAAGAAAGAAAGAAAGAAAGGAAGAAAGAAAGAAAGGAAGGAAGGAAGGAAGAATTGGGTTAGAACAAAGCACAAACTACATTTTCATTTGAAATATGTTTATATATGTAAATAGATGAACAAGCTGGTGGACAAGGAAGATATTTTTTTTTTAAGTAGAATGAACTTAAACATGAAACTACGTCAAGTTGTACTAAGATTCCTGAACCCTAAGTATGGACTACACATAAATTGTAACTTCTTTCCAAAAAGAAAGGAAAATACAGTAAGAAAAGATGAAGGACTACGTTTAAGTGCAGAAAGATGAAGTCAGCATCCACAGAAATGTGGTTCTGTTGTGTAACCTCGAAATAACGGAAGTAGAAGCTCTTAGATCTCTGTGAGCTCCCTCTCTAAAATACGTCTGCAATATAAACATGAAGAACAAAAAGGAAACAGGTGTGTGTCATTCTAGAAAGTACATCACCATCATTCTTCAAAGGAAGTACAGAAACGTCCATAAGCCCTGGGGCTTAAGAGCGGCTGAAGCCTGGAGGACCATGTTCAGATTCCCTGTACGCCCAGAGGCATCCTGGTATAGCACCAAGTGCCTATAATGCCTGCACTAGAAAAACCTCGACAGACAGATTCCGATGTTTGCTGTCCAGCAAGTCAGAATGAATTGGTGGGCTACAGCGTCAATGAAAGAAAGTTATCTTACAAAAATAAGTTAAGAAGAAAATAAAACTCCAGTTTTGTACTCTAACATCCCCAGTCTGTACATATTCACACACACACACACACACACACACACACACACACACACAAAACACATGTACACACACATACACAGACGTAAATACACACATATACATATGCACACACAAACACACACATACATGCATAGACATAAATATACCCACATATACACACATACATATGCACATACAAACACACATACACACATTCATAGACATACAAACATGTACACACACATGCACACATATACATTCACATATACACACAAAAACACACATACACACAGAGTACATAAAACATCTCTACCTCCACCCTAACCTAAAATATACCACAGATTCAATAAGATAATATAAAAGTGCACTGTCTTTTTAATCATCCATATTGACTATGTGTTGCCAATAATTGGATATTATAAACTAAAAAAATACAACATTAAAAGCCAACGGCATCAAAAGACTGTTTAAAATATTATGTCTGGGGTGGTGAATTATTAAAAGACTGGAAAATATGAACTCAATGTGGTCTATCATTGACAATAATGTAACAATATTAAAAAGAATTCAAATATTTTGTCATATGCATTCTCATTCATGATGGTTACTCATAGAACTCAAAGCAACTGACATACAATAATATTCTGTCTACTTAGTTTTACTATTTATATATTTATTTCACTTCAAAGACATGACCATGGAGAATTTTGTGTTAATCTCAAAGGTGCTATAATAAAGGGAACCTCTAAGCAGTTTCACGTCCATGTGTCTAAATTAAAAAAAAAAAATCCCACCATACTTTCAACGAGCCTTTTCAAGTGAATGGAATTAAGTGTCTAAAAGTATGCATGTCAATCAAATATTTTTAATATTTAATGTGCTCTACTCAGTACATTGCACTATTATTTTTTTCTAAATTTATCTCCATTAGTTAAAAAAAACCAACAACAACAACAAAAAAAGCCCAACAAAACAGAACAAAAAACAATCAAAAAACCATGGCATTTCTGGAAGGAAGGTCTAGAGGAGATATAGTTTAGGTAGGGATGTCTTAATCAAAATTGTAGGTTAGCAATGCCGTTAGCTGAGGAAGAATAAGCCGCAGCTTCCATTTCTTTTATTTATTTATTTATTTATTTATTTATTTATTTATTTATTAATCTTTTTTCATAGTCCAGCAGTCATCCCTCTCCTTGCCCACCCTCTGACCACTCCCCATCCCACTCCTCCCCTGTCTCCAAGAGGATGACCCTACCTCCCACTCCCACCAGACCTCCCTACTCCCTGAGGCCTCAAGTCTCTTGAGGGTTAGGTGCCTCTTTTCTCAGTGAGGCCAGACCAGGCAGTCCTCTGCTATATATGAGTTGGGGTCTCATATCACCTTGTATATGCTGCCTGGTTGGTGGCTCAGGGTCTGAAAGATGGGGGGGGGGGGGTCAGATTAGTTGAGACGGCTGGTCCTTCCATAAAGCCGCCCTCCTCAGCCTCTTCCAACTCTTTCCCAATTCTGCCACAGGGGACCCCATTCTCTGTCCACTAATTGGGAATCAGTATCAACATCTGACTCTTTCAACTGTCTGTCGGGCCTCTCAGAGGGCAGCCGTGCCAGTCTCCTGTCTGTAAGCTCACCACAGCATCAGCAACAGTGTCAGGAATCGGGGCCTCCCCCAAGCTGGATCCCAATTTTGGGCTGGTCTCTGAACCTCCCTTTCTTCGGTCTCTGTCTCCTCAGCCTTCATCTCTGTCCTTGCAGTTTTTTTTAAAGCATTTCTATATTTTAGTATAGCTCTTTGTCAATATTTATTCCTTTTCTTTAAGTGTTATTGGTTATTTTATATGTTAGCCCCAGTCTTAGTTTCCCCTCTGAAAACCCGCCATTCCACCCATTCCCCCTGGCTCCATGAGAGTGATCTTCCAACCACCCATTCACTCCCTCCCCAATGCATTTCCCTACGCTGGAGCATCAACCCTTCATAGGACCAAGGGCTTCCCATCCCATTGATGCCAGACAAGACCATCCTCTGCTACAGATGCAGCTGGAGCCATAGGTCCCTCTATGTGTGTTCTTTGGTTGGTGGTTTAGTCCCTGAGAACTCTGGGGGGCAGAAGGGAGAGGGAGAACTCTGCTCCAATTTGTCCCTGTATTCTCTTTAAACAGCAGCAATTATGGGTTCACATTTTGTGAAGGGTGAGTGGCCCCATACCTCAAGGTGGCTGTGCCTAACCTCTGGATATGGTTTCTACAGGTTCTCTCTCTTCTTTGCTGACTATTTCAGCTAATGTCATCTCTGTTGGTTCCTGGGAGCCTCTTGCCTTTCTGCACTTGATCTTAGCCAAAAGGCTGAGAAGCGATGCCTCTTGCCTTTCCGGCATCTGGGACTTCCTGGTTCTTACTGCCAGTTCTTTCAGACAGGAACAATTCAGGACTGTAAGCTGGCAAGCCCATCCCTCCACTTGATGCCCTGTTATTCCACTGAAGATGGACTCCACAAGTCCCAATCTCCACTGTTGGGCTTTTCATCAAAGGTCCCTCCCTTAGAGTCCTGAGCATCTCTCACTTCCCATGCCTGTGGTACATTCTAGAAGATCTGCCCACCTCCTACCTCCTAAGGGTGCTTGTTTCCATTCTTTCTGCTGGCCCTCGGGACTTCACTGCAGATTTCTTACAAAACCCCACCTTCCTTCTCGTCTGCTGTTAGCTAATGCATGCATTTCAGACACATTGGCAGTTTAAGCAAATAGATCCATGTTGTTTGAAGTCAACGCAATACAAATCTTCAAACCATTGACTGAGGTATAGTTATCCATGTCATCTCTCATAAGGTACAGATTGCTGAGGATGGATATAATTAAGTTCGTCTCATGTCTCCTGAAGGTATATATACAATTCTGGCTTGTGGCATCCAACCGTCATTACAGCACAACCCATGAAACACTAGCATAGATTACGGTATTTAACTATCCTAAGGACCTAAGAAATGCTAAATTGCTCAATTAATTATGGGATTATGTATGTAAAGGCTTTTTCAAATTTGTCATTAGCTAAGCATATGCTTATTTTCACAACCATCTTTGTGTCTGTGTGCATATGTTCATGTATCCTGAGAGAGAAAGAAATAATATAGAATATTAAGACGTTATCTCTTCTTGACTTCTCAAATTTAAACTGCAGGATTCAGAAATTATTTTTCACCTAACGTCTCTCATGCATTTATTACCCCATTTATTTTCACTATTAACAAAAGGAATTCATAAGCCTTTGTTATAATTGGCAAATACAAAGACCTGTCAGGGTAATAGATAATACACAGTATTTGGCTGTGTTTTAATTTACAGGCTCTGGGAGTACTTTTGTGATGAGATATGAGCACAAGGTAATGGCCCTGTCTTCTGAGCGATGGGAAAAATTATTTATTGTTACATTTATCTAACAAAAAACACTTCCTCACAAAATTAGACAGTATTTAAATGCTTCAGTTCTGTGATGTACAGAGAGCCTGGAGGACGACTCTGATCTTGGGAGCTGACTAACAAAAGGAATTACTGTTCTTTATTTTATCACTAAAAGTATCAAAACTTCAAAGTGAACCCTGTGATTTCTTTGATATTTTGGTTCTAACACAGAGAAACAAAGCGGAAGAGCACTTTGAAAGTAGAAGAATGGAAATTAAAAACACAAATGACTTATTCGGTGAGTGTCAATAAGTATTTGGATTCATTATAAAAACTGAAATTGAGTCACCTGTATTGTCACAGAACTGTTATAAAATGCCACGCATGCCAATTTACTGTCTTCTTTCCTGAATTTGTTTGGAAAGTCCAATTTATTTTAGTTTCTATTAATTAAGCATCTATGGTTTATGCCTTATGAGTTAAGATTATTCTTAGCACCGCAAACTCGCACTGAAGGAAGTGATAAGATTGTCATTTCGGAGACCAGGTAGTTTATTTCTATAACCAGCAAACAGGAGTCATGGAGCTGAGTTTGAACTCCATCAGTCTGGACTCGGACCTTTTGCTCCCTATTACTTCCCACTCCCTCAGTTCTTCTAGACCTTTCTTGGTATTATGAATGCAATGCAGTAGTTAGAGTAAGATCATTTAAGTATACTTTAAGTGCTGCTTGTCAGGTGTTACTCATCGCTTCCACCAACAGTGACTCTGGGGCCTCCCACACAAATCATTAATCTCCAAAGTTTTGTTTACAGGTCAAACTGAGGAAGGTATTTTCTCCCACATGTCTTCCCAGATGACTCTAACTTGTGTCAAGCTGACAAAAACTCACCAGAACACATAAGTAGTCACTATAAAAATTTATTTCCATGAACAACATTTCTAAAAACATGACATTTGTTTCTATAATTATAGACTTCCAAACATTCACTAAATGTCTCGTCATGGTCTCAGATGACAACACGAAAACTTCATGCCTCTCTTCTTTGTGAACGAGGTAATAGGGACAGGTTACCTTGGAAGGTTGAAAGGGGAAAAGTGATATTTTAGTGTTGTACGTTTAACATTCCTAGAAAATTCTCCTGGTGTTGGAAGGTATTCAGATGATCACGCAAATTTGGAAACTGAATGATTCCAAAGTCTTTCCACAGAGAGTAAAGACATCCTGTTACCTGATGGAAAGAGACTAGGGCTGTTGCCCAATTTGCAAGATGTGGGGTTCCACACTGGTGGCCCATAAACCAATCAGTCAACAGAAACTTCTAAAGTGAACCACTTCATTCTGAAGACTTTCGAATGGGATTAAGGCACTGACACTCACAGGAGCCTTCCTCCTCCAACACTAGCCTTGAGTTCAAGGAGTCAGGTATAATGATCCCAGAACTGATTGGCCAGATCATCAGAAGTGGTGGGTTTTACTTAAGAAAGAGAACTATACAGTTTTCTCTTGATTTTCCTGCCTTGCCTGCTGTGACTTCGGACCCAACAGCCATTTCTCTTTAGTCAATGACGAGAAATTGCTCACAGACTTTGTATATATTCTAGCTTTAGAGTCCAAGGTTCTGTGTCATGTGTTTCAGAGGTTTGTCATTGCCATGTGACTAACTTCCCATAAATTTGCAAGTTGAAGGATAAATCTTTTAGCTGCTGACAGAAATCAGAACATCCTGTTACAAGTAATCTAAACACTTAGGAAATTTTAAAATGGGATAGATAGGCTATTTTTTAGAATTCTACTTTCATAGTCTATCATTCCATTGACACAGGAATGTAGAAAACAAGACAACTACGTCCAAGGTTCCTTTCTTTACTTCAAACTCCTCCACAAATTCTCTATTTTGTAGTTCATTATAAATACTGCGGGGAGCGGAGGGGAGAACCTACCCAAGTTGAACTTAAGCACAGTCTCCCTTTAAAGGCTCTGTCTAATTAGTTTCCTTTAAACTTCTGACCTGGTGAAAGAAGTAGACTAGGGCCTCTTTCCAACGAGATAGTTTACGTTTCCTCGTTCTGACATGGGGGAGCGTCCGACTACATCTCATCTGTCTCTCTCCACAGGCATGGGGCCAGGAAAGCAGCAAGCTCCGAGTGAAAAATACGGAGCTGAGGCTGTTATAAAGCATGCCTCCACCTTTCTGCCCTTTTTGAGGTGAAAATGAGGTGGATTATGGCATGACACTTCCCAGATCTCCTCACGTAGAGCTCCAAGAAAGTCAAGAAAATCTTTCCAGCCTACAACTCTTGGAAGCGGCCTTGAGAACAATAAAACAAGAGGAAATAGTACAAACGTTTAAAACTTTGTGTGGACGCTGCTTCTTGGAAAGGTGTGAGGAGAAAGTCTGTCTCCACAAATCTTAAGCACACTCGAGAATTAACAGCAAGTCCTCAGCTCAGCGGCCCTCCTTCACGGGGCTAGTTGTACTAAGGAACCTTTTCAATGGCCCTAATGGTTGTTCACTTGAGTGTAGCACTCAGTTAAGTAGAAATTCCCTTCATCTCATTTTTGTTTCACTGAAAGGCAACTTGACTTTAGCACAAGCAGGAAAATTGCAAGGATATTCAGACCAGGGGGATTCAGGATCACCTATAGAAAAAGCTGCTTCTTTATGTAGCAACTTCATGAATAAAATGTAAGCCATTTTCAGCTGTGTTCTCTGCCTACACGTTTCATACTCATTTCAATCTGTAGGGAATTAATTTCTTAATTCTGCTGTACAATAAAATGTGGCACTAAAGTATGGCTCTTCAAATTAAAAAAGGAGGAGATAAAGTTATGACTTTCAAATCAAAATGACTTATTCCGTGGCTATACTATCATATGTCAAAATATACCAAATGAAAGATAGAGTTATGCCTTTGAATTTTAAACCATCTTGAAATAAAAGATAATAAAAATCTTGAAATGAGCCAATGATTCAAAGTGCAATGCATTAGTACTAATTTTTTTTTCATCTCATCTAAAAATACTATATAGTAAATGTATTCACGCTGGAATCATTGGTTTTCATGCACTTATGTCCTTATTTTTGACCATACATACTATGAAATTTTTCCAATAATATACTACCCTTTGGTGGGTGATTCATGATTTTTTTTATTATAATTATGTACTTTGAAAGATCCAGTTGTTTTCTATCCTTGCTTCAGGTCTGACTTTAAAGTCAGCTGAACATTGCCCAGCTGACAGCAGGTCAATTAAATATCGTTACTAAAGTTTGGCAATAGAATTAGAGAGAAATAAGATAATCTTTGGGAAAAATGAGAAAGAAACATGTGAGCAAGTGACTCTGTAGCTTAATTTGAGATAAGATTTTTTGGGGAGATTTCTGAATAATTCCAGATTCTCCATTTGGGTTTACTTGTTTTGTGAGTTTTAACTTTCAAAGCATAAAAGAAAAGCCAGAGGGGAAGGAGGACTCCAAGGACATAGAGACTTACAGAAGCTCGCTCTGTCATCTGTTTGCAAAAGTCAAATTACTTTTCTCCAAGAGAGTCCCACTAGTATACAAAGCACACTTATAGGTAGGTCTATATCCAGCAGTAGATGGCCAACACAAAATGGATTGAGTAGCATTTTTGTAATTCTTTGTTTGAGCTGTTTTGTCAAACTAATCTTTATCCTATACATAATAGTTTCTGATTTGTGATTTTTAATTTGTATGTATGTCCTCTGTGTGTGTGTGTGTGTGTGTGTGTGTGTGTGTGTGTGTTAAATTCTGGTTAGATTTTTGTTTGTTTGGTCATCTGTTTGCTTGGTAAAGAGAGAGTGTGTTGGGGTAGGAGAAGGATCTGTGGGGAGTTGCAGTTGTGGAAAGGAAAATTGCAATCAGAATATATTGTATGAAAACTTCCTTTTTGATGAAAGTTGTTTTACAGCATAGGTGAATATTTTAATTCATTAATAATTTTATTTGTTAACATTTCTAGTGTTATTCCCCATCCTGGTCTCCACTCCACCAAACCCCTCCCCGTCCCTTTTGCCTCTAAGAGAATAGTAAGGACTAGTTTTATTTTTTCATCATTTGATATTTTTCTTTTTCATGGTACTAGAAAAATTAACCCAAGGTCTTACAAAAATCTCAAACACTGCCACATTCCCAGCCATCAGGATGTTTGTAATTTTTTCTCATTAATTATTTCTGACCAACTTGTCAATATTTACACTGATAGGATTCTCAAGAAGGCTGGAGTCTTGTATAGAACTCTAGGTATTTGTAGGAATATTCCAACTTGGGTTTGTGGCAGGAGCATACACAGTGGGGAAGAAAGGGAAAAGTTAAGTCACAAGCTTAACTTTAAGAAACTAGAAAGTTTGCCCTGAGCTTTATATGTAGGGATTTTTCCCCCTTTAATCATATTTTACAGTACAGATTTTATCCCACTCCCAGTCCACCTTCTGACTATTCCATATTCCACACCTTCTCCCTCCCATCTCCAAGAGGATGTCCCCATCCCCTACCCCAAGGCCTCCTCATTCCCTGAGGCCCCAAGTCTCTCTGGGGTTAGGTGCATCTTCTCTGAGTCCAAACCCAGCAGTTCTCTACCGTATATATGTTGAGGGCCTCATATCAGTTGGTATATGCTGCTTGTTTGGTGACTCAGTGTCCGAAAGATCCCAGGGACCAGGTTAGTTGAGGCTGCTGGTCTTCCTATGGGGTTGCCCTTCTCCTCAGCTTCTTCTAGCTTTTCTCTAATTCAACCACAGGGGTCACCAGTTTCTGTCCTTTGGTTGGGTATAAATATCTGGATCTGACTCTTTGAGCTGCTTATTGGGCCTTTAAGAGGGCTCACTACTTGTAAAGACACTAAGGTATTGTGGTTTGCCCTGAAGTTATCTGCATTTTGATGCTAATTCCACTGCCCCTAGGACAGCTGACTAGTCAGTACTCAGAACTCAGGTGACTTCACTGGAACCACCTCCCCATTGAATTTGTAAAGTACAGGTGAGGGGCAGGTACAGGATAGAAGGCGGCCTGTCATTGGAGGAGAAGGAAGGATGGGCGGGAGAGAAGTTTGAAGGAAGAGGAGGAAACTAGAATAGAGAAAGGAGACGGAGAGAGGGGAGAAGCCATGGCAGATGTTAAGATTGTGCTCTGTGTATTTACAGGTTGTTATGATGGTACCGGGCTTTGTATGTTTAAGTGGGCAATTATATCTTACCAATTGGGTCAAAAATTATTGTGTTGTGTGTTCTTTTATGTGAGGTTTTGAGTGTAGGAAAGTGAGCGACTGGGATGTGTTTCCGCCAAGATATCTAGCGGATACCTTGGGCACTGCGGTGCGGACCTAGCTTGGAAATGACACCGTTATTTTTTTTTTTTGTATGTATTTTTAAACAACACCATGGCATCAGTAATAGTGTCAGGCCTTGGGGCCTCCCCCTAAACTAGATCCCCCTTTGGGCCTGTTCCTTTTCCTCAGGCTCTTCTCCATTTTTGTCCCTGAAGTTCTTTCAGACAGGAATAATTCTGGATCAGAGTTTTTGACAGTAGGATAGCAACACCATCTCTCCACTTGATGCCTTGTCTTTCTACTAGAGCTGAACTCTACAAGTTCCTTCTCCCCACTATAGAGCATTTCATCTAAGGTCCCTCCCTTTAAGTCCTGAGAGTCTTTAACCTCCCAGGTCTCTGGTACATTCTAGAGAGTCCCCCCACCTCCTGTATCCCAAGGTTGCCTGTTTCCATTCTTTTTGCTGGCCTTCAGGACTTTCGTCCTATTCCTATCCCCAATACCTGAGTATGTTCCCCTCTTCCCCTCCCTGTCCCTGTTCCTACTCAGGTCCCTCCCTCCCTCACCTCTCCTGCGATTGTTTTCTTCTCTCTCCCAAGTGTGATTGAGACATCCTCACTTGGGCCCTTCGACTTGTTAACCTTCTTGAGTTCTGTGAATTGTATCCTGGATATTCTGTGCTTTTTTGGCTAATATCTATGTATTAGTGAGTATGTACCATGCATGTCCTTTTAGGTCTGAGTTACCTCACTCAGGATGATATAGTTTCATCTATTTGCCTGCAAAATTCATGATGTCCTTATTCTTAATAGCTGAGCAGAATTCCATTATGTAAATGAACCACATTTTCCGTATCCATTCTTCTATTGTGGGACGTCTGGAATGTTTCCAACTTTTGGTTATCACAAATGAAGCTGCTATGAACATAGTGGGATATGTGCTCCTGTGGCATGATAGAGAATCATTTCAATATATGCCCAAGAGTGGTCTAGCTGGCTCTTCAGATATATCTATTTCCAATTTTTTGAGGAACCTCCAGATTGATTTCCAGAGTGATTGTACAATCCCACCAGCAATGGAGGAGTGTTCCTCTCTCTCTTCACATCCTCACCAACATGTGCTATCACCCAAGGTTTTGATCTTAGCTATTCTGATAGGTATAAGGTGGAATCTCAGGGTTGTTTTGATTTTCATTTTCCTGATGACTAAGGACTTTGAATATAAAACTATGGTTTATATTTTTGGATGAATATCTTCCTTTTTTCAGTTAGAAAATTCCACTAAAGAGGGATTCACATTTAACATGTGTCTTAAAACATATTTTGCACACTGACATGCACTGAGCATTATATGTAGGGTTACCACTTAAAATTTATGGCTCAAATAAAATATAGAAATCCAAATGATTATCATATAATAGTTGATACAGCATATATATAAAACTCTTACTGTAGAAAGAATACATGTAAATGAGAAGGAAATCCAAGCATATATCCCAAATTACTTAACTGAATTTTGAAACAGCCAGCTGATGAAAGAAAGAAAAGTGTGACCAAATCATTGGACTATGTCTTGTCCTCAAAGCACTGCTCACCATCCTTTAAACTAAAGCCACGTCCTGATTTCAATGAAATAATCTTCTGAGTTTTGTAGTTGTACAACTCCACTAACTGTTGTTAATATTGGTTATTGTTAGTGTATGTCTGCCAGTTCTTTTTTGTGACTTACATTTGAAAGTCATTAATTGTTTATTTTTCCATACATTTTTCATATATGATAAAGAGATTACTATTGTGAAATGCCTGTGAAACATTGTACATTTCATGGGTTAGTACAAACCACTTTAACTGTTCATTTTTTAAATTAAAATATACCTATGTCATTTTCTCCTTTTTCTTCTCTCCAACCATTCCTATGTACCATTTTTGCCATTTTTCAAATTCATGGTATCTATTTATTTAGTTATTCTTACATGTATATTCCTAGATACATAGCTACATAGTGCTCATCCCATTTTTTCATTATATGTACACGATTTCAGGGTTGACCACATGATATTTGGTAACCAATTAGTAATCTCTTCCCTAGTATTTCTCCTGCTCTCAGGATTCTTTACTAGTTGTTTGTCTGCATTTGATTGATGGAAGACGAGGAGAAAACCTCTACTTCTCAGAGAGGGGCTGTGCAGGGAGGGCTCAAGGATCTAGGATGTATTATTCATGGAGGGGAATGTATGTGCAGATAGCAAAGCTGGTCTGCCAAGTATATCATTAGGAGGGGTGGATGCCTGTAACTCAGTACATGTATTCTTCCAGCTTACTGAATCACTCCCAAGCTTCGGCGCTTCAAATAGCACTTTTTCAGCCAATGGTCTTTGAGAAATTAAAATACTCATATGTGAAAACTGAAGCAGAATATCTTGAGCAGGATAAGTATGTGAATGGCAGTTAAACTGAAGGTTTAATACGCATCCATAAGGCAGGGCTGGTAAATAGGTTCATGTCTTCGCGGTAAGAATACTTTCTGAAGCTCAGTGATTTAGAGCACTGTGTGCCCTTGAAGCAAGTTCAGTTATCTGGGTTCAGTTACCATCACCTATACCATGGCTTACAAGTCCACGTCCATGGCATTCGGCACAGTCTTTTGACTTCTTTGGGCACCAGGGAGATATGCGACATATATACATGGAGACGAAATGCTCACATACATGCAACATAACTCTTCTAACCGGGTGTGGTAGCACATGTCTTTAATACCACCACTTGGGAGACAGAGGAACGTAGCTTTCTAACTTGGAGGCCCAGCCATTCTGCAGAGTGTGTTTTAGGGCACCCAGTGTTCTATACAAATCTTATCTCAAACAATCAAAATACTTCCCAAGTAATCAATTTTAGAAATAACTAGCCATAAATGAAGTGATTAACAAAATTGAATTGAAACATCTTTATGGATATGTTATGTAGTATGGAAGGTGGTATGGAAACATGTGTAAGTAATAAGAGGCCAACTTCAATAAAAAACAAGGACATGTGGGAGTAGACGCTTCTGATGTAAACACTTGGAAAATAAAACAGTTATATCATGAGTTCGAGTCCAGCCTGGATATGTAAAGCTTGTCTCATATCCAAATATGCACACACAAATGCATGCACAAATTCCTAGATATTATGAAAATATTACATGCATGGACAACTGAATAAAGGAGATTTCTCATACTAAGAGTATTTAAGTTGACTGTTTATTCACGGGCCTGATTTTATAATATATGTCCTCTGGAAGTTTATACATTTCATGGAGTTTTAAAATCATTGTTATTTATAGTTCTGAAAAGGCTACAGTGAAGTCCCCTTTTTGTACATACTGGTAAACTAAATCTTCACTCTTTTTTCAATCAATTTGTCTAGAAGTTCATTACTTTCTTTTTCTTTTATTGAGTAAAGGTTTATTTAGATGCCAGTGTGAGCTCATCACAGTGGGACAGGCACAGCAGGAAGCAGTTGTGACTCCTTATCTTGGTTTTTATGGATCAAGAAACAGAAAGAATTTATTTCCTCTTGTTTTAGTATTGTGTGGGGCGGCGGACTGTGAAAGGTATCCTGGTTCCTGGTCCAGATAAGTTGACCGGGTGACTCAGCTGAAGCGATAGGTGTTTCCCTAAACTCCCAGGAGGCCAGGCCCCTTTCACTTAGCTACACCCACTCCCTCTGACCCCTGTAGGCTTGTGGCCCTCAGTCACATAGAGTCAGGACTATGCCTTCCCACATGTCGATGAGGTTTTCCAAGCTCTCAGGTCAAGCCAAAAGGAAGTACCTGACCTATATAGTTAGACCTTGACCAAGCCCAAAACTGTGTCTAAGAATCCTATCCAGAAGAATTAAAAGTATACGAGAACTACTTTGTCATCTGAGAGCTTTGGTCGTAAGAGCTGTAACACTACCACTTGGGGAAGAGATCAGCTCTCCCAACATGGCAGCCAGAAGCTCCCCTGCACCCTTGGCTGCAGCTTTGAAGCAAACTGAAGCAGCAGCAACAGTTCTCTTCCCTTGGCCTGATCCCTCACACCTGGCCCGGCTAGAGAGCTCCGTGGAAAGCCTCCAGTACGAAGGCCCACAGTATTGGATATAATCTTTGACTTTTTTCTCTTGTAATGCTTTCTTTCTACTACTAAATTAGTTTTGCTTCACCCTGTTATAAATAATTTTACTTGCTTCTTTGTGCTTTGTTCTTCTGTTTTAATTTCAATGTCTTACAATTAATGACCTTTACTTCTCTGTAGTGCTGGCATTTTATCAGAAGCAACAGCTTTTGCCAAAGTCCTGCTCTGTTTGATCTATACAACTTACAGGTGGTTTCAGTGTTACATATTTTACAATATTACAAGTTATTCTTGCTAAATATGTCCTTTTTACAAAAAATATGATTTCTTTATTATCCCTACAATTATAACTACTAAAAAATGATGTTACATTCCTAACCGATTTCAGTATTTCCTATTATGTTTTTATTATTGTTTCTATTAAATCTCATTCTGTAAATGTACTTTTTAATTGCTTTATATTTATTTTTATTATTTTATGAATATGAGTGTTTTGTCTTGTAGGGCCCTAGCAGCCCTATGTCCGATAGGTCCCACTCATGAAAACACGGAGACGGAGAGCGATGCAATCGAGCAAGAGGTTTAATGATCCAGTGCACTGGGGTGGCCCTGTAATCGAGACCGAGGCGACCCTGAGTAACAAAAGCACACACCTTTTACACACTTGTGCAGGACAGCCTTTGGCAACAGCATGAGTTGGTCCTTGATGACGCACATTGGCCCTTACATTCATCAATGGTGAGATATCTTTGGCACTCAGATGGGAGACAGCTAAGGGTCCCTCCCTCTTCGAGGTTAGCTCATTTCCAAGAACAGGGTGTTATCCTAAATTCTTTGGACTGGGTGTTAAAGTCCCAGCCACCTGGTGTTTCCCTAAGGCAGCCTTTGTCCTTAAAGTTTGAATCCTACAGTCAATAACTGTAATGAATCTGTACAACAAACTCATACCGGAACCTGAGGAGGTGGTGAGCCTCCATTTGCAGCTGAGAATGAATCCCAGCCCCTTGAAAGAACAAGTGCTCTTATCACTTAATCAACTCCCCAGCCCTATAATCATTCTTCTATGATGGTAAGCTTTGAAATTTACTATAATTAGCTGATGTCTGTTGTTTCATTAGGCAAAACATGGTGCTAGCTTAAGTATAAAGTGAATTCTGTTGTTTTAGTCTAAACACACATATGTACAATAAATACATATCACACACGTGTGTATATGTGTGCGTCTTCTACCAACAGTGTCATTTATCAAGTTATAGTGAACCATCAAGGTGAATAAATCAATAGCGAATGGGCATTATTGTTTGGTGGATCTCTGGGACACCTCTGACTAACAACTTGAGTAGTGACATATCACATCAGATACCTGTCAGTGGGAAATTTGATGGGCAACCTGTTAATTCTTGGAGGATCATTGCTTCATGTATCAGGTAACTGCAGTTAAACTCCATTATTGGTACAGTGTGTGCACATATGTGTGTGTGTGTGTGTGTGTGTGTGTTTGTGTATGTGTATCTGCATGTATGTCTGTGTTTGTGTTGTGTGTGTATGTGTGTGTATCTGCATGTGTGTGTCTGTGTTTGTGTTGTGTGTATGTGTGTGTGTGCACTTAAACTGTGTGTTTAAAGCACATTAAGTGGATTTCATTAAGGCTTTTTCAAACATCCTGATGTTACTTATTCCTCCCTGCACTTCTTTGCCTCCTGTGCCTTCGCCTTCCACACATACCTTTCTCTCTTAAACATTTCTAATCATTATTCCCTTCCCCCTTGTGTTTTACAATTCCTCCAGGATTGATGCCCTCTGCACCATCACCATTTGTACACCTCTCATTTCCTGTCTTCTATAGGTACTCAAAACTAACAGAATAAAAGTAAAAGATAAGAAAAAAATGTATATCTAAATATTTGGCATGATAGATATAAGAATAAGAATATATAATGTTTGTTTTCCAGCCCCTGGGTTGTTTCACTCAGCATATAATTTCTTGAGTGCCATCTGTTTACTATAAATTTTATCATTTATATTTTTTTTTACTTTTGAATTAAATTCCATGTTGTATATGTGTCACATTTTCTTTATCCATTATCCAGATGAGAGAAACTAAAAGCTATTTCCCCTTTCTAGCCACCATACACTTGTGTCACAGAAGAGTAAATCAAAGTGGTAGACACTTAGAGCTTTCTCATAGCTGACTAGCTTTCACAGTGCTGGAGGATGATTTTTGAGTTCCTGGGGAAAAATAGCAATAGGATTCCTAGCTCTGTGCACTACAATAACAGATATCCAGGAAAACGTGTCCATCTGTGCCATGGTGGCATGAATGTTATGGGTGTACCCACCTGATTTCTGACTGAATTTTAGGTCTGTGATGTAGGAGAAATCACATTCTAGGCACTATGAGACTGATAAAGAATCAGTAGCTGAAGGGTTCATAGGACCCAGGGTAAACCTATTCCTATCATTTAGCTAAATGAATGAAAAAATCACACCCTTCTACATGTCTCTGTTGCCACAGATGAGTGCTGCTTTCAGAGCTCACCAGAGAAACTTTTTTGTAAAGTGAATAGCAGCTAATGCTAACTGGCCAAATTACAAAACTTAAGTGCTTTTGTTGTGCTTAGCCATATCATACATCTGCCCCAAATACGCAGGGAACATAACAAAAGAAGGGACAGAAAGACTGTAAGAGCTAAAGCTTGGGGATGACCTTGAAGAAGCAATCATTTCTGGACAGGATGAAATTGCAAAGCCCCTATGACTGCCTTCACAAGACCCGCACATGAGCAAGCCGCCCAGCTTCCTTGAATGGAGGGGGAGAAGCTCACACGTTGCTCTCCCTAGCTGAAAAGCTAATGGCAGCTCATGTCTGCTAAGGGAAACCAGTCAGTTTTCCTTAGTGAATTAATTCTCGCTCGTTAGGTGGACAGCTCAAATTGGAGTCAGTGGCTAAATGGAACCAAAGGAGAATACAAAGTTTGGAAAGAGTTTGGAGGTGATCTGAGAGGAGTTGAGAATAAATGTGCTCAAAATATGTTGAATGCATGGATTAGCCTCTTAAAACACCAAAATTTTAAAAGAAAAGTGTGCATCGATTAGATATACCCACTTTCATAGCTTATGCTCTAATGTTTTCTTTTTATATTGTTATTATAATTATTATTTCTTTTTTTTTTTTACACTCCAGACTTTATTCCTCTCCTGGTCCACCCTCTGACTGTTCTACATCACATACTTCCTCCCCGCCTCCCTTGTCACCACGAGGATGTCCCCAACCCACCCACCCCACCAGATCTCAATATTAGGAAGAACAAAAGTTGTTGCCTAGCTGCTTATTTATCTCCTTAATTTGTCAAAAATAACTTCATGGATTTTGTAACTTTTACAGAAAAATGGGTATTTTCTTATCGTGTTAACTTTTGTCACCATAGAATATTTTCTTTTATCTCCAAATAAATGATAGCTTGAATTTTCTTTTATTTGACAATAATATAGTCCTTTCAGCCTTTGCCTGATTACATTTTGTATAACAGGTGTCTTTCTTCCATTCATTTTCTTTCTTTGTTGTTTTTATATCTACAGGTGTTTTAATCTTTCTGTGGTTTGTGTACTCATTTTCCAGTCAGAAACTCTCTGTCAGTTAGACTGTGCAATCAATTGGAAAGCAATCACGTAAGTTGCTTACAGCTTTAACATTTTGCTCTCTGGTTTGTGAGGGCCTTACTTGATGAAAAAGGCTTCTTTGAAATTTTATCCTCTACTTCAGACATTTCAGACATTTGTTTTATATTGCTTGATATTTTGTCATTTCTTTTTTGTTTTTTGAAATGCTTACCATTTGTTGTTCTGTTTGTTCATTTTTGTTTTTGTGTCTTATGTTTTTGTATTTAAACCAGATCATATAGAACTTTATCCTAAACATGACCAATAGAAAATTACTAAAATCCAGGATTTTGTTATTTTACTGCACTAAATACATTTTATTATTTTTGGAGTTACTGACAATTCTCTTAACTCAGCTTTCAATTCAATTCTTTGGTTGTATAAAATTCCTACTTAGATCTGGCAATGTTTTTAGCTGGCCTTATCAAGTTTACTACGTTGAAGCTGGAGAGATTGCTTAGCATTCCAGAGGACCCAAGTTTAATTCTCAGCAACCACTAAAAAATAGTTTAATATGTTGATTCATTTGTTTGCCTGATTGATTTAGGGGTGTGTGTGTGTGTGTGGTGTGTGTGTGTGTGTGTGTGTGTGTGTGTGTGTGAGAGAGAGAGGAGAGAGAGAGAGAAGAGAGAGGCAGACAGAAAGAGAGGCAGACAGAGAGACAGAGACAGAGACAGAAGAGACAGACAGAAAAACACAACACTCTGTGAAAGTCAGTAAACAAGTTGCTGGGATGGTTCTCCCTCTACATAGTGGCAAGGTCTGAAATAACTTATGTCAGCAGGCTTTCTGGCAAGTGCCCTTACTACCTGAGACATTTTATAGCTTTCGTTGGCTTTTTTGACTGAACATGAACATTTTAGTCTTCAGGCACATATGGATAGACAGAATTCGGACTGTCTTCTTGTGGTCTTTTGTTCCAGGATACTAAAACCCAATCTAGACTCATGCTTTCTTGGCTTTGCTTCTAAAAACTTCAGAGAAGAATATAGCGACTTCTCACTAAATATCCCCCTCCTTCTCAACCTTCTATTCATGGAGAGGTACACATTGCAAAGCTTGAAGTTATCTCTAATCAAATGCTTTGTATATAAGAAATTACATTTGCAATCTTCCTAGGAACACATGTATACTTGGGAAATATACATGACTCTAGCCCACCTTTATTCACGTTCATACAAAGGGCAGTCACTCTGGGGATATGGCTCACTTTTCTCTGTATTTTGGTTGCATTGCTTTTCATGTCCTAAATTCCATAGGACAACACTATAATATTAGTTTTTCAGTAAATAATATTTTATTTTTAATAAAAACTAAAAGGAAAATGACTTATTTTTGTATGTCTTAGGTTTGACTCCTGTTCATACTGGATAGAAAGACCCTCGAAGAAAAGTGAAAATGCTTCTTTAGCAGAAATATTTTTTTTTTGTAAATTGTCATCATGAATTTAATTTTCCACATCATGTTGAGCTTCCTTTGGCATAGGAGTATTCTGCTTATAAAAATGGAAGAGGCCCCATTCATGTCAGTGCATAGCTCCCAGGATCCTGACTCTCGTCACACTGGAGCTCTCTCTAGTGCTGGAGTAGAGGGGAGTAGCTGTGCCAGTGGAGATGTTGAGTCAGAAAACTGAGACCCACTACAAATTTAATAGGACCAGTGGAGATTGGACACTGATTCAAATTGAGGCCAAAAGTATGTTAAAACCTGGATAAAAAAATTCAAGCACATAATTAGTATGAATTTCAAAATGATAATTAATCCAAGAGTATTAAGAAATCAGTGTTTCCCAGTTCTGTCTATGTGGAAGGAGGGTTGTGAAAATAATAGTTACATTTGTATGAGAGTTACACTTTTGTGACTGGGCATAACCCAGGGATTTACCACATTAATTGTTGTCCCTCTTTTTGTTGAATTAATTTTCTCATCTGGGAACCTTTCCCTTTATTGGGAAGAGGTGACTGGAGGTGGGTTCTTTCTTTTCTTACATATAACGCTCTTAGCCTCCACTTCTCCAAGCTAATGAACTCGCACCAAATTATGGCAACTGTTGTTGACCCTCGGTGTTTACTGTTTCTTGTGCAAGGTCTCTTATATGTCCCTTGTTTTCTTCAAACTATCTACTACAGTCACAGTCTATCCTTCCAGGAAGATGAACTTCATTACTCCTCATTATTCTACCAAATTTTCTAGACAACATTAGCAAAAAAGTGATTAGTTGTGACACACACGCACACACACACACACACACACACACGCATGCATATATATGTATATATATACATATATGTATGTATATACATATATACATATGTATATATATGTATATATATATATGTTGTGACTGAACACTATAACTTAGAACCTAATGCATTATTTCCAATGAACTATGATCATCCATTTTCTATCTTTCTGTTTTCTTGGTTATAGAGTTTGTCTGGAAATAATTATGCCTTCATGCCCTAAATAAAAATTGAAATATTTTGTGAAAATAATGAAAACGATATGGTCCAAACTTGGCCAATTAAACTTTACTAATCCTCCGGCTATACTCATTGATTAGGAGATGGGCAGATAACCAAAACTTAAACAACTAGGAGGGGGAAAAATCCTTTTTTTCTAAAAATCAATCATAGATAACAACTACTGCTAAAACTTGGAACTAGTTTGCCTATAACTGATCATGTGAATTTAAAAATAGCTTCTTATCAGTTGAACTTCTTCTTACTGTTCCAACCAAGTCATGCTATCAATAGCACAATCACATGAACCAATAAATTTATTTATTTTAAGACAGAAATACATCTGCCATTTGCTACAAAATGAATTTTAACTGATGAAAAATGTTACCTATAAATAGGTATGGAAATTATATTTCAAATTGAAAAATGGAATCAAGTAAATTAGGTATTCAAAGGTAATAAAACAAATCTCACACCAAAAACCACATGTAGTATGATATGTCCAAAGACAGAAATCATACAATACTCAATGACAGAACTTGAGTTGGTGATTTCCAGCCGTCAGTAACAGTCTAGAAGATGAAATGACAGCTCTTCTTGGGAACCTCCTGGAGATTCACATAACCTTTTGAAATTAGATAATAGTAGTGATTTTGTAGCCACATGAAACCACAAATATTCTAGAGCAATTAGTACTATGGAAGAGTAAGCTTCGTTGGATATGAGCCATACATCAAAAAGACTTTACAGTCAGAAAAACGCAATAGAAAGAAATTATGTGAAGGAAGTGTCCCACCCTGTCTTGGGTATCAAACAATCGTTGTGGGTTCTGTCTTCAGACAGTTGAGAAAATATAAAATCCCCTTATAACAGAGTAACAGAGACTGTTACCTTTTCAGTAATGGAACCCTCCATTTTGATAATGAAAAAAAAATGTTATCATTGTCATTGTTGTTATTGTTTCTGACCATTTGTGTGAGTTCATATCATTTACTGAAAAAATAAATAAATAAAAGGCTGGAGAGATGGCTCATCTTTTTTTTTTCTCCAAAAAATATAGATTTTTTTATTTATTCTTCTCTCATAGAATACACTTTGACTTTAGTCTTCAGCTCCCTTGTCTGCTTTTTTTTTTTTTTTTTTATTAACTTGAATATTTCTTATATACATTTCGAGTGTTATTCCCTTTCCGGTTTCGGGCAAACATCCCCTTCCCCTCCCCTTCCTTTGGGTGTTCCTCCCCACCTCCCCCCATTGCCGCCTCCCCCCAACAGTCTGGTTCACTGGGGGTTCAGTCTTAGCAGGACCCAGGGCTTCCCCTTCCACTGGTGCTCTTACTAGGATATTCATTGCTACCTATGAGGTCAGAGTCCAGGGTCAGTCCATGTATCGTCTTTAGGTAGTGGCTTAGTCCCTGGAAGCTCTGGTTGCTTGGCATTGTTGTACATGTGGGGTCTAGAGCCCCTTCAAGCTCTTCCAGTTCTTTCTCTGATTCCTTAAACGGTGGTCCTATTCTAATTCAGTAGTTTGCTGCTGGCATTCACCTCTGTATTTGCTGTAGTCTGGCTGTGTCTCTCAGGAGAGATCTACACTTCTGCACTTCTTTGCTTCATCCATCTTGTCAATTGGGTGGCTGTATATATGGGCCACATGGGGCAGGCTCTGAATGGGTGTCCTTCAGTCTCTGTTTAATTTTGCCTCTCTCTTCCCTGCCAAGGGTATTCTTGTTCCTTTAAAGAAGGAGTGAAGCATTCACATTTTGATCCTCCGTCTTGAGTTTCATTTGTTCTGATGGCTCATCTTTTTAAAGAGTAGACTCAAAACCAAATGGACAAGAAAGAAAAGTAACGATGTGTATACTTTCCCAGTTTAACTCGGTTAAACTCGTTGTCCTTCAAGATCTTTCCCATTTATCAATTTATTACAGAAAAGTACAGAGAAAATCATATATAGAGCATATGGTAAGTAAAAAGAAGAGTCTCCCAAGCCATTGTTAATAACCACTGGGTCACATTCAAGTTATACAGACTTTCATTAGCTCCTGTCAGTAAAGTATTATAATTTACCCATTCCTTCAAAGAGTCGGTAGTTTAGCTATTTGTTTTGTATTAATATAAAACTATATTGCTAGAGATAATTTATAATTAGTAAAATACTTATAGGGAATCAAAATGATTAGATATATGATACAAGAAAATGACTTTGTTTGAGCTAGTACAGTCAGTGTTTCAGAAAGAAAATGAGAGGGAATCGTTGAATAGTGATATATAAACTTTGAATAGTGATATATAAACTATAAGCTTCCAGGCAGTGTTTGTTGGTAGACCTCTAAACTACTGCTCAGTTATATAACTTAAACTTTTTGAAAAACACCAAAAATTATGAAACTCTTCACATATACTATGAGCTCTACTAGAATTTTAATTGTCTAATAGAAGAAGTTGTAAAAGTGTAATGTAAAAATTTTTGAGGTTAGATTTATAATTTCTCACCAAATACATTTTAAGTTGAGTTCTATAAATTCAACCTATAAAAAGAAACGATAAATTGCTATAACTATTTCCTTCACATGGGCAATTTTCAAAATTACTGTTCAGTATATTTAATTACTTAAAATTACTCTGAAATCATTCTTCAAAAATAAAATGCATTATTATAATAGAAAATCACACTTCAAATTTGAGAAAGAGAAAATTGCACTCAGAAATATGTACAGATTATAATTGATTTATTTGAGTATCAAACCTGTAATCCAAATTAGACAAGACAGGTGATCAAAATTAGAGACCATTGACCTAATTCTGCTTAGCACTTTTGTATGGTTATCAGGGAAGTCTTGGTAGTTTTGCAGTTTTAAAAAAAGAATATGCTATGGGTGAATAGTAACTTTGCATGGTCATTTAAATACAGCATTGACTGATATCTTAAAAGATAAACATGTGAAAAACAAAAAGGGCTGTTTGGTCTTTGTTTTCAATCAAGCTCCTTTGGTCCACAATGCTGTCAGCAAGTGTTGTGCTAACCATGAGTCTTACATCAGACTGAAGGGCTGGCACAACACCTTGCTGAGTGTTGAGCCTACAAGTGGTACAGTCTTCACTCACTTTTTTTTTTCAATAGAAAAGTTGTCAGAATGATAGTGACTGAAAATATCCCTTAGCCAACAATGGATGATTTACTTTCAACACCACTCACAGACTAGCACTAGACATATTTTCTTGTCTGAAACACTTTAATGCATCCTTACTTTACACTATGTCCCATATCAAGTCAACATAGAATATATGTTGACTGCCTTAACACTGTTTTTACCAATACTCAAAAGTGTTCTTTGACATGAAACTCAAGATGGATGATCAAAATGTGAATGCTTCACTCCTTCTTTAAAAGGGGAACAAGAATACCTTTGGCAGGGAATAGAAAGGCAAAGATTAAAACAGACACAGAAGGAACACCCATTCAGAGCCTGCCCCACATGTGGCCCATACATATACAGCCATCCAATTAGACAAGATGGATGAAGCAAAGAAGTGCAGGCCGACAGGAGCCGGACGTAGATCTTTCCTGAGAGACACAGCCAGAATACAGCAAATACATAGGCGTAATGCCAGCAGCAAAACCACTGAACTGAGAACGGGACCCTGTTGAAGGAATCAGAGAAAGAACTGAAGAGCTTGAAGGGGCTCGAGACCCCATATGAACAACAATGCCAAGCAACCAGAGCTTCCAGGGACCAAGCCACTACCCAAAGACTATGGACTGACCCTGGACTCTGACCTCATGGTAGCAATGAATATCCTAGTAAGAGCACCAGTGGAAGGGAAGTCCTGGGTCCTGCTAAGACTGAACCCCAGTGAACTAGACTGTTGGGGAGGGGCAATGGGGGAGGGTGGGGAGGGAACACCCATAAAGAAGGAGGGGAGGGTTAGGGGATGTTGGTCCGAAACCGAAAGGGAATAACAATCAAATGTAAATAAGAAATACCTTAATAAAAAAAAAGTGTTCTTTGTCCATGCCATGCACAAAGGAGTGATGAGGGCAATGGGACACTTCTGAACACCTTCTCTGGCTCCCTCTTTAGTCTTCAAAAACAACAAGGGCATATTCTTCTTTTTTAAAAAAACTTTTATTAGATATATTTCTTTACTTTCATTTCAATAAACATCTATTCTTCTTTTATTTTACTTTGACTTTTCAAGACTCCACTGTTGAAGTATAGGTTATACATATCAAAAACTCCATTTTTTCCAAATATGCATTTCATTTTGCTGTTTATCTTATTTTGTTTTGGCAAGTTTATACCATTTTATAACTTCCATACTATTTACTCATAAGTCATTCCTGTTTCTCTTCTAATGAGAGCCAGAAAGACAGTGGAACTGGATGGGAGGAGAGGTGAAAGAGAATTTGGAGAAATAAAGAGAGGGGAACCATAATCATGATACATTATGTGCAAAAAAACTATTTTCAGTGAAAGGAAAAGAAGAAAATAGAATGTCACCCAATGTTGAGGGTCCAATTTCTTCACTTCCTTCAATCATCAGTTATTTTTACTATAGCTATTCTCATGATTTTTGCCTGCTTTCTTGTAATTGTTGATGTTGTATTTCCCAAATGATTAATCACATATAAACGTTTATATTTATTTTGTTATTCTTCATATATTTTCTTGATTAAATGTCTCAAATATGCACTCAAATTTTAAAAATTAACTGTTTATCTTATTATTCACATATCTGTGTCATTTGTATATCATATTTACATTCCTTTTAATTATATACATAATTACAGTTATTTTATGTCTACTTCAGTATCAATATTTATGTAAATGAACTTAAGCAATGACTTTTTATTCACAAATGTGTTTATACTTTCAGATGAATCAAGCGTACTTTAATTCCTTTCTCTTTTGACAAACATACTGTATTCAGCTGTTGTACACTCATTACCTGCATCAGTTTGCACATCTCTAAATAGTACTATCAATGTTTTCTTAGAGGTTAGGACTATTCAACCTCTTGACCTTGTGGAATGACATTGTCATCAATGAAGTTCATGCTCGTTATCTGTATAAAGTAGTGTTTTAGAAACTCTTATATTATTCTTTGTAAGTTTAAACCTGGTTTGGAGTCATATCTTAAGGTTATCTTAGTCTGCACGCAGCCTTCAGTGTGCATGTTAGACATGTTTAGACACATACTTCTAAGTCTCCCTCTTCCTAGCTCCTGTGTAATTGTGGTAGCATTGACTGGTATGTTATGAGTGGTAACAGGATGTATTAATTCCCTAAATAGTCTCTTTTTTTCCCTTAAGTGTGTACACACACACACACACACACACACACACACACACACACACACACCCATACACACACACACGCACACGCACACACACACACACCACAAAATAAAATCCAGAAACATCTAAGAATCTGCCTATCACTTTGTCCCTTAAGCACAAAGTCCAGCATCATACAAAAAAAAAAAGAAAGAAAAAGAAAAAGAAAAAGAAAAGCTTATTCCTTTAACCCGATCCTCCAGTGACATTAGCAGAACTTGGTGCCAGTCCATAGTGCACACACTACTTGGGTAATAAGAGAAACTTCCTTTAAAGCCAGTAAATTCTGAAGGCTTGTTTGCTGCTATAACATACTCTGATTGATATGCTTTCCCCAAGAACTTTCCAATGGAAATTCGGCTTCCCCTTATGTAGCTTTATTTTTCTTTATAGCACTTAGTACCTGACATGCTTTGCTCACTAGCACATAAACTCTATGAAAGGGGGATGCAGCTTGATTCATGGCTCTATCTGTAGCTTCTAGAACAAAGCTCTACACAAAACAAGCACTTGTGAAATATTTATTGAATGGAGAATGTGGCCCCACATAAAAAGACGTGTGCTAAATTGGGCATGTCAACTGTAACACATTGTTTAAAACAACTTCTGAGAATGCTGTCTGGTTTTATGTATTTTTCTTGCTGTCCAGAACAAACAGCAGCATTTGTTTGTGGTTATAATTGAATTTCTTCTGAAAGAGTCCCTATCTTAAAAACATAAATAAAATGCTTAATCAATTGAAAATTATTTAATTTCTCCATGACACTAGTCTAAGTAGTATACACAGTGCTTGTTAAGCAGAGACATTGAATCAGTGCTTACAAATGTAATTAACAAACAAATTATGCCTGCATTATCTTCTCTCACCTTCCACTTAGTTAGATATTTTAGGGTACATTATTTTAGTAGTTTTTTCTCTTAATGTTGGTTCTTCATGGTCTACTGATCTCATTTGGTGGCACCAGGCTAATAGGCAATAGATCCATCATCCATTGCTCCTTCCTTACTCTCATTATAAATGAACACCATGACCTGGCTACTGCATGAATATAGTACATAGTTTTGTGGAGTTAAGATTCCAGGCCAGTAATGATTCCTTCCATTATAACTGAGGAGACTGCCTCCTGATGACTGCCCACTCTTGGCTCACTCCACAAGCCCTCTACCTTCCCAGTGTGTTACCTCATTTCCTGAATTTCCTTAAATATTGGCTTAAATGTGTCATTTATATGAAGATAATCCCAGTTCTTGGGAAAGACCCATTAAAAGGAAAGATAGAGTGATGAACACTTAGATTAGTAGGTAGCACCTAAGACCGAGAACAAGAGTTCAACAGCAAACTTAAACTACCCTTGTGGAAATTCACACTGTATCATTTGCAACATGTGGGAAATCTTGCTTTGGAGACAAAGCTTCTATATTGTGGTAGGAAAGAAGTGGATGTGGATAGAAACAGTAGTGATCATGTAGAAGAGATGGAGGGAGAAAGCACAGGGGGAGATAATTGAAATAATTGGGAATTTAAGGGGCAATATAGAAATCTATGCACTGCAAAGTTCTTGGGACTTATACAGTTTCCCCAAGTAAGGACTCCCAGTAATAGAGGATATGAAGTCTGAAACTGCCATCTTCTGTAACCAGGATAGACTCACAGCAGAGACACTGAGACACAGAATCCCAACCACAAAGTCTGTGACCCATAACCTGTCCTGCCTACAAGATGCACTGGAGCAATGGGTGCCTCCGAGTATGTAGTAGTGGACAACCAATGACAGGTCTAGTCTGAGGCTCACACCGTAAGAGGAAGCCCATGTCCAAAACGATCTCTCTGGACTAGATCTGGAAGCCAGGATATCTCTGATATAAAGAATAGAACCAAAGAAGGCTGACAAAATGTCTATGAAATGATTCCTTATGATATTCTTCTATACTCCAAGGATCAGTGTCTAGCCCAATTGTCATCAGACAGGCTTCTTTCTAGAGCTGATGGAAGCAGATTCAGAGACCCAACAGCCAAACAGCTGAGATCTCTCTCTCTCTCTCTCTCTCTCTCTCTCTGTGTGTGTGTGTGTGTGTGTGTGTGTGTGTGTGTGTGTGTGTGTGTGTGTGTTTGGGGAGTATGCAGAAGAAGGGGAGGAAAGACTGTAGAAACCAGAGGGTTTGAAGACACCAGCAAAACTTAGCCCACACAGTCCACTAAACAGGGCTCACAGAGGTAAATAGAAACTGAAGCAACAACCACTGAAGCCTGTATTGATCTGCACAAGTCTCTCTACATATATCCTGTGATCATTTAGCTTGGGATTTCTACCGTACTCCTAACAGTTTGAGTGCAAGTTATCTCTAATTATTTGTCAGCTCTTTTCTTCTTACTGGGTTGCATTATCCAGCCTTAATAGAAGGGTATATCACTAGTCTTACTACATCTTGTTACATTGAGTTTATTTGATATCCCTGGGAGTCCTGCTCTTTTCTGAAGAGTAATAGAGAAGTAGTAGATCTGGGGAGAAAGGAGGTGAGGGGAGGCTTGGAGGAAAATAGGGATGGGAAACTATAGTCAGGATTATTTTATAAGAGAAGAATAAACAGAAGAGAAAAGGAAAGGAAAGAAAGGACCAAAACTTCCCTTTACATTATAGGTGCAGTGTGAAGGGTCAAGCCTTCAGTCTGGACATACTGTGACAAGTTTTCATTGTTGTGAACTATTAACCATGATGATCCCCTAGAGAAGAATAGCTTATTTTGGCTCATGATTTCACTGGGTTTTTTTTTATTACTTTTTTTTATTAACTTAAGTATTTCTTATTTACATTTTGAGTGTTATTCCCTTTCCCGGTTTACGGGCAAACATCCCCTAACCCTCCCCCCCCCTTTTTTGGGTGTTCCCCTCCCCATCCTCCCCCATTGCCGCCTCCCCCAACAATCACGTTCACTGGGGTTCAGTCTTAGCAGGACCCAGGGCTTCCCTTCCACTGGTGCTCTTACTAGGATATTCATTGCTACCTATGAGGTCAGAGTCCAGGGTCAGTCCATGTATAGTCTTTGGGTAGTGGCTTAGTCCCTGGAAGCTCTGGTTGCTTGGCATTGTTGTACATATGGGGTCTCGAGCCCCTTCAAACTCTTCCAGTTCTTTCTCTGATTCCTTCAACGGGGGTCCTGTTCTCAGTTCAGTGGTTTGCTGCTGGCATTCGCCTATGTATTTACTGTATTCTGGCTGTGTCCCTCAGGAGAGATTTACATCCGGCTCCTGTCGGCCTGCACTTCTTTGCTTCATCCATCTTGTCTAATTGGGTGGCTGTATATGTATGGGCCACATGTGGGGCAGGCTCTGAGTGGGTGTTCCTTCTGTGTCTGTTTTAATCTTTGCCTCTCTATTCCCTGCCAAGGGTATTCTTGTTCCCCTTCTAAAGAAGGAGTGAAGCATTCACATTTTGATCATCCGTCTTGAGTTTCATGTGTTCTGTGCATCTAGGGTAATTCAAGCATTTGGGCTAATAGCCACTTATCAATGAGTGCATACCATGTGTGTTTTTCTGTGATTGGGTTACCTCACTCAGGATGATATTTTCCAGTTCCAACCATTTGCCTATGAATTTCATAAAGTCATTGTTTTTGATAGCTGAGTAATATTCCATTGTGTAGAAATTGGCCACCTTGCCCTTGTGCCTGGGACAGGTCAACACAGCATGGAAGGGAGCCAGAGAGCATCGAGTTGAACCAAGATTCCCACTATATGAAAGTCAAGTTGCAGAGGACAAGGAAGGAATATTCCTGTAATCTACTTCAAAGACATGAGCATGTGACAAGATTTCTCCCTAGGTACTTCCCACCTAGTTCCCAGCAATTTCTAAGAGTACCTTACGGGTGTTAAGCCTTTAATGCATGGCCTATTTGGTAACATTCCAGATCCACCCAAGGCAGTGATTCTCAACCTTCCTGATGCTGAGACCCTTTAATAGAGTTTTTCAGGTTGTGGTGATACCCAACCATAAAATTATTTTTGTTGGTACTTTTTAACTGCACTTGTGCTTCTGTTATGAATCATAATGCAAATATATGGCATGCAGGATATCTGATATGCAACCTCCAAAGGGGTTCTGATCCATAAGGTGAGAGCCACTGGTCTAATGGAAGTGTGTTCTATTGCTAGTGAAAAGTAGCTGAATTCATCCTCTACCAGAACTAACTCTACAGGGATTCTGCAAAATTATACTGTATCATTGTAAGAATGTTGGATCATAAAGACAGAAACATTGTGTCTTAGAGCTGCATTAGTGTAAAATTGAGATTATAGTATACATACCTGACTGACTGTGAAAGCGACTGAGAAAAATACATCATGGTCCACTGTGAAACAGAGGCCCATTTGATCATGCTGTCCAAGCTCCCACTGAGCAGTAAAAATAAAGCATGTTCTGCTTCCCATATCTCAGCAGTGACTGTAAAACATAGGTGGTTGAAGTCCAAGAGTCAGCATTTAGCTCTGCTGGCACTGAGGATAGTTGAGTCAAGCAAGGTACTTTCATATTGACGAGGCAGCAGTAAAGGTAACAATATTGAAGTTGTTCATTACAGAGCATCATTGGCACCAAGGGAATTTGAATTTTTGAAATGTAACAGACATCTGGCATCAATACCCATCATCAACACACAGCTGTCAAAGAAAAAGTGATTTTTGAAACATTAGTTAATCATAGAGGAAATGCCAATGAACTCTTAAAATTTATAATTATTCAAGACAAGCCTTTGAATATAAAGAAATCATGAAACTTCATGAATCTACAATTCAATTTTCTACAGGTATCTTACAAAATAAAGTTACATTTGCTGTATTCCTATTATTTGGATATATCCATGCTAAATATATACACAGAGCAAAAATAATGAAGAAATTTGCTCTTTTCCTCTAGAAAAGATGCGAAAGGTTGTAAATAAGTTTTTTATTCATTTGTTTGCTTGTTTTTGTATGGGGGAATGGCTACACAATCTTAGGTAAAACTTCCTGGCATTCTTCCCTGAGTGGAAATTATTGTTGCAATGGCTTCCTCCCCACATGCTATTAATAATGCTACTGGATTTCAAGGTTCCCAGATTTGTGGTTAATATTTAACATGTTTACTAGGCTGTCACAAGATAGATACCACTACTATTATTATCTATCTCAACTGTCAATTTGAATAATAGTAATGTTGGAAATGCCACAACTACTTTTAGTAACTCTGGAAGTTAAAGTGAAGTGCAGTCAAAATTGCTTGACACTATGAGCATTCTACCTGGAGTTAACTTTTACCACTCAACTATTATTACTTCTGTGATACATGGGTTATTTTCTTCTCTTTATCCCATGCCTATGTAAAAACTCCACCATGGCAGAGATGTTAAGGGTAAAGATGGAGTTTTATCACATTAAATTTGGCTACGTAAGAGCTGAAATTATTAAATAAATATGATGGTAATTATAATAATACATTTGAGTCAGATGTCAAAAGAAGAGTAATATTGTATTCACCAAATCTGTCTCATCCTTATGTACAGAGATGAGCAGATTATGAAGATTTCTGAGTAATTCAAGTAAGGAGCATAGATATATTTTTCATTGTTAGGAGCTGCTTCTTCAATTTGGTTTCATTCAGTCTGTATTACTGGTGTGATTAAACTATTACTGGCATGAACTACAGAAAATTCAGAGAAGAAAAATATAGCCACAACCCTTAAACATGTCACAGAATATATATCAATCTTTGTAGACACTAGACTATGGTAAAAGACAGAAACATCTACAGAGTTTATGAAGCTCAAGAAGAACGATGACCAAAGTGCAGATACTTCAGTCCTTCTTAGAAGGAGGAACAAAAGTATTCATAGGAGAAGATATGGAGACAAAGTTTGGAGCAGAGACTGAAAGAAAGGCCATCCAGAAACTGCCCCACCTGGGGATCTAGCCCATGCACATATAGCACCAAACCCAGACAATATTGCTGATGCCAAGAAGTACATGCTTACAGGAGCCTGGTATAGCTGTCTCCTGAGAGACTCTGCCAAAGCATGACAAATACAGAGGCAGATGCTCGCAGCCAACCATTTAACTGAGAACTGGGTCCCCATTGGAGGAGTTAAAGAAAGGATTGAAGGAGCTCAAGGAGTTTGCAACCCCACAAGAACAACAATACCAACCAACTAGAGTTCCCAGGTACTAAACCACCATCCAAAGAGTACACACAGACAGACTCATGGCTCCATCTGCATATGTAGCAGAGATGGCTTTGTTGAGCACCAATGGGAGGAGAAGCCCTAGGTCCTGTCAAAGCTCGACCCCACAGTGTAGGGGAATGTCAGGGCAGGGAGGTAGGAAGGGGTGGGTGGATGGGTGGGGGAACACCCTCATAGGAGAAAGGGGAGAGGGAATTGGATAGGGGGGTTATGGACAGTAAACCAGGAAAAGGGATAACATTTGAAATGTAAATATAAAATTATCCAATTTAAAAAAGAAAAAAAAAAGAAAAGAAAGAGGAAAAAAGAAAATTGTGTATAGCTCATGCTTTTTAAAATTTTTCCTTGTAAAACTCTTTCTTCAAAAATTTTACAAAATAGTTTTACAAGGATGACAAGTCGACAAAATAGTTGACTAGAGTTGGCTAGAGGTGTTTGAAATATTTTCCTCTGAAACAAAATATAGAAAGAAAGAAAATCCCAATTTCTGTTGCTCTGGTGTATTTGCAACAGAGTATTAAAAAAAAATCTGAGAATAGTGGCTGTGACCATGAGGAATACATAGGCATGAAATGGCCTTATAGAGTATAATGAGCTAAATGCACATCTCTTATCCTGGTCAAGATCCACAGCAATAAGTTTGTAAAAGTCCCCACAACTGCCAGAACCCTGAAGTATTTGCTATATGGGAACCATTCATGTCTTATTTATGACTGTACCCACTTGATGATCAGCTTGGGGAAGCAGCACTACTCCTGGCAAAAGAGCTGCTTTATCTTTTGCCAGGATCCCAGGGCCCAAGTCTTATGTTGAGCCATTGCACACCTGGTATCCTCTAGCTGAGGCATTACCTTCCTTGCATTTGACAGACTAGTCTGCCAAACTAGTTGCATGGCCCTTACAATCGCTCTCACGAATAAATTCTCTCTGAAAAAATAGCCTGGCAGAAGCTATCCAAAAATGTGCTAAGTCCCCTATCTCCCGCTCATGAGAAAGATAAACAGGCCACCCTGAACAGGTTGGATGCCAATGCATCCCAAAGGCCTTTGCACAATCCTTGGAAGCCAAAGGTCACATTCTGTGGTATGTCTATTTGCACACTTTAAAGTGACCTTGGCCAGGCTGGAATTTTGAAACTGACAGGACACGCTATCTTTGTTAATAAATCAGCAGCAATGGCTTCAATAAGACAAACAGAACCTGGCGGGCTTGCCATGTTTTCACCATGTAAAGAATTGATGAAGGAACCTGCCTCAACAAAGGGGAGGGGAAAGTGGAAGAGTTATCCTGGAAGCTCCAGAAACCAAGACCACAGCTAGATCTCTGCCATGATTGATAGTTATGACGGCTAAATAAAATGCACAAACACTTCATTATTTTATCCCTCTGGAGGCAAGGAATCCAGAATCTAGTTAGCATAAAGATTCTAGGACACATCTACGTGAGAAATGCGTTTACTGTGAAAGTTACAGAGAAAGTTATTCTGGACACTCATCAACCAGTTGTGCAAGTTTCAATGAAGGAACAGAAGGACCATGGAAAAGGATGTTAACATGATCACTTCAAAGGAGCATAATTCTCTCAGCACAGAACCACAAAAACAAACCTATAAACAGGTTCAAAGCAAAGTATTCAAAAGTAATCATTTTAATAAAACTCAACTAGATATTTAAGAATGATATGCCGAAAATTTAGAAGGCAAAGAAAGATTATTTTGTAATGAGAATAGTTCAAGAGAAGGAAGTTATTGCTAATAATATATATGTATATATTCAACCAAAATTGAAACACTCAACTTGTTTAATGTTATCAGGTATAAAGATGAAGAATTTAGAATAAAAAGCATTAATAGAAAACATAACAACTTCCTTCCACTGATATGTAACACATACACACACACACACACACACACACACACACACACACACACACACACACACTGAAAGACTATCAGACATGAAGAATCCAAAGATAAAAATAGGTTCCACATTTAAAGTACATTTCATCTATCCACTATAGAGTAGAAAACGCTTATCTTTCAGTACATAAAACATTCTCCATGTAGAACTCTCTTTGTTTTATTTCTTATTGTCACAAAATACCCAAGGAAATAACTTCAGAGGAAGAAAGATGTATAAAACCTCACAGTTTTAGAGGTTCAGTACATGGTCATCCATCTCCATCACTTCTAGGCCTTTGGAAATCAGAAACATTATTGCAGAGAAGCAAAGAGAAGATGTGAGAAGATGCTTATCACATTGCAGCCAGGAAGAAAAGAAGGAAACAGATGAGGGGAAGAGATAGATTAGGATTTACTTGTGAGTCTAAGTACCACCCTCAGGGACCCATTTCCCCCAAATGTGGGCCTCCATCTTATATCACATTCAGCTATGGATTGAGCAGTGGATTGATTCTTTGATAATATATTCTCATGACCTACTAACCTTTCTCCAGAATGATATCAGTGGAGGATTCTCTTAACTACCAAACCATATCTCCACCATATAAATTTAGCCCATTTTAATGAATAATCCCCCCAAAAAAGTCTTAAAACTGAAAAGTAAATTGAGTAAATCGCAGGATGCTAAGCCAGCATAAAAATCAACAACATTTTATTTAACAAGTACAAATTTTCTGGGAAAGAGATTAGTACACCTTAAATAAGAAAAGAAACAATAAAAAAGAGAGAAGGGCAAAAAAGCTCGAAATGCACTTTGTCAAGCAAATAAATGATTACTTGATCTTTATAAAGAAGAAGGTAAAAAAAAAAACTAATGAAAGAAATGAATGAGAATATTACAAAATAGAAAGGTACTCTAGATTTATTGATTAGAAAAATCAGTATAGTTAAAATAGCCATGGTACCTAAAGGAAACCAGGGGACTAATATAACCTCCATCAGGATAGATAATAGTCTTCAAAGTACTAGAAAAAGATTCAAACAAAAATATAGATGTTAATTCCCCCAGAAAGCCTGCAGGTCATTCCATAAAAAGAAGCAGGTACGCTAATTTCAAATCTTTGCTAACTGGAAATGCCAATGGGTGGGCCATTTAGACATTCCCCTCCAACATTCCTTTTCCAAATCTTCACTTTATACCAACTCCACCAGGCATTTCCTGGGATCATACAAAAGCTTAATTTTAAAAAAGAAGCAAAAAGTTGTGATTCAGTGAAAGCTAATTGCAATCAGGATGGAGGTTTCCCAGCCCTGCCTGTGTTGGAGCATGAGAGATAGCTGGGGAATGCACAAAATCAGGGTTGGGGGACTACCTGCCACCCAGGACCTCTTACATTGTGCTCAGAGTAAACACACACATAGTCGCAGTTAAATGTAGAAAGAGAAGGCACAAGGTCTTGAAGCCACGATGGAGGAGAAAGCAGAAAATATATTGAATAGCTCAGTACCACATTAAGGCATCTATCTTATCCTCTCCATGTCTCTTCCAAGTCTAACCCGTCAGTCTCAATCCCTTATGTGTAGTAGAGCACCTGATGTGGTATGTCCCTTGTCAATACCTGCATCTCCAGCAGGTCTAGAGGATATTCTCGGGAAAGCAAGAGACTCCCAGGACCCAACAGGGATGATATTAGCTGAAATATGCCAACAAAGGGAGAGAGAACCGGTGGAAACCCTATCCAGAGGTTATGCAGGGCTGTCAGTTGAGGGATGGGGTCACCTACGCATCTCTAAAATTTTAATCCAGAATTTCTTCTGTTTAAAGGAAATGTAGGAAAAAAGAGTGGAGCAGAGACTGAAGGAAAGACTATCCTGAGACACTTAGGATCCAGCACCACTTAGGGATCCATTCCATATGTAGTGACGAAACCCAGACACTATTTCTAATGCCAAAAAGTGATTGCTAATAAATGTGTAGATGTTCACACCCAACCATTGGACTGAGCATGGGGAGCCCAATGGAGGAGTTAGGGGAAGAACTGAAAGAGCTAAACCCCACAGGAAGAACAATAATATCAACCAACCAGACTCTACCAAAACTCCCAGGGACTAAACCACCAACCAAAGAACACACATGGAGGAGCCCATGGCTGCAGCCGCATATGTAGCAGAGAATGGTTTTATCAGGCATCAGTAGGAGGGAAGGCCCTTGGTCCTGTGAAGGCTCAATGCCCGAATGTAGGAAAATGTTAGGGTGATGAGGTAGGAGTGAATGGATCACCCTCACAGAAGCAGGGGGCGGTGCTGGAATGGGGAGATTTTCAGAGGGAAAACTGGGAAAGGGGATAACATTTGAAATGTAAATAAATAAAATATCCAGTAAAAAGATACAGTGTAAAATAAAAAAAAGTAGATGATATTCCCCTCCATTCATCCTCCTCATTCATTCTATTATCCCAACCTCCAACTCCAGTAAACATTCTTTACGAACCCTCCACGCAAGCCTGCCAGAGAAATAAATAGGCTAGCTAAGCAAATAGGTGTCCTTCAAAGCTTCAATCTCCCTCCTCCCCTCTATATCCAATCCCCTAATCTCATGCCCAGCGTTGTAGCATACCATTTATTGTGGCGTCATCTCCTTCTCTGCCAGCCTTCCCAGGTGAACAGGGGAACAGATTAATGGAACACCTTAATTTTCTCACTCCTTGGATCATCTCAGACCCCACTTCTAGTCCATCCTATTTCTAAGTGCCAGTTTGCAATACTTAGAAACATATTTTATCTGGAAACCTTAGAGACCATACCTATCAGGATCCTAGAATAATTTTCTTTCAGGAAATGCACAGCAACTATACCCTCATAAGAACTAGAGAGGCATCAAAAAAAAAAAAAAAAAAAACCCAACCAACCAACCAATAGAAAAGAGAAAAACTCCTACCCAACAAAGTCAAGACCAATATCAGCAGCTAGAATTAAACTCTTCCAAAACCCAGATACCAACACACCAGCATAAAAACACAATAAATAGCAGCCAGGAAAATATGGCTCCACTAGTGCCCACCAAACCATCCACAATAGGTCCAAAGCACTACAACATTTCTGAAGCACACGACAAAGACCTTAAAATACCCTTTACGAGTATGATAGATATCCTTAAAGGGAAATGAAGAAATCACTTTAAAAAATCTATTAAAAGACAGTGGAAGGAAAGGAATGAAAACTGACAAAGACCAGAAAATAAAAATAGAATCCATAAAGAAAACCCAAACCAAGAGAAACCTAGTAATGAAAAGATTAGAAATTTGAACAGGGACATCAGAAGCAAGGTATCAACAGAATACAAAAGATGCAAGAGAGAATCTAAGGAACTAAAGAGACAATAGAAGAAATTAATATTCTGGTCAAAGAAAATATTAACTATAGAAAACTGGCACAAAGCATCCAGGAAATCTGGGACACTGTGAAAAGACCAAATATATGAAAAGAGGAAATGGATGAAGGAGAAGGCACCCAGCTTGAAGGTACAGAAAATACTTTCAACAAAATCACAGAAGATAATTTTCCTAACATGAAAATGGAGGTGTCTATGAGAAGCATACAGAATGCCAAATAAACAGAATTGGTAAAAAAAAAAAGTTCCCTCTGCAGATAATAATCAAAACATTATATATCGAGAACCAAGAAAGAATATTAAGAACTGTAAGAGGAAAAGACCAGGTAACATACAAACACAGTCATATTAGAATATCACCTTTCTCTAAAGGCAGAATGACCTAAACAGATGTGTTACAGACTCTCATGGTCCACAGATGCCAGCCCAGATTTTTTTAAACTTTATTTTATTATTCCATGTGTCAATATGTTTTTCTCTATGATTGTCTGCATCACATGAAGGCCTGGTACCCAGAGAAGACAGAAGAGGATGTAGGACCACCTGAGTCTGTTACAAGCAGATTGAGTCACTGTGTGAGACCTGAGAATTGAATCGAGTGTTGTAAAACACCAACCAGTGCTGGTAATCATTGAGTCAATTCTCTAACTCCTAAGTAGATATTTCCTAAGAGAGGATACATAACTGTCCAACAATATGTCACCAAATGGCCAAAGAAATGCAAACCCACATCATAATTAAATATAATTTTGCTGGTAGGATGACTAGAACCAAAAAAGGCAAAAGGCAAAACCAAAAACAAACAATAAGAACATAAACTTCACTAAATGCTGATGCAGAGACTAGAGAAGGTTTATAAACTCTTGGTGGAAATTGTGGTTAGTAAAGTCATAACAAACAACACAGATCCTTTTCAAAAGTCTAATGATTTTTGAAAGGCCATAATTCAGTTTTTCTCCTGGTTATATATAAAGGAAATTCCAAGACACCAGGGAAGTGAGAGGTTCCCTAGACCCAAGGGGATGACTTTAGCTGAAATACCCAAGACATGGGAAATAGAACCTGTAGAGACCTCCTCCAGCAGATAGGCATGGTCCTCAGGTGAGGGATGGGGCCACCCACCCTTCTCAAAATTTTTACCCAGAAATGTTCCTGTCCAAAGACAAGACAGGGAAAAAACTGGAACAGAGACTGAAAGAAAGGCTATCCAGAGACTTCTCCACCTCTGGATCTATCCCCATCTGCAGACACCAAACCCCCACACTGTTGCGGGTACCAAGGAAAGCTTTCTGACAGGAGCCTGGGATAGCTGTTCCCTGAGAGGTTCTACCAGCACCAGACCAATACAGATGCAGATACTCACAGCCAACCATCGGACTGAGTTCAGGGACTCCAGTGGAAGAGCTAAGGGAAGGACTGAAGGAGCTGAAGGGGATTGCCACCCCATAGGAAGAATAATATCAACTAACTGGACCACCCAGAACTGCCAGGGACTAAACCATCAGCCAAAAAGTATACATGCACGGATACATGGCTCCAGATACATGTGTAGCTGAGGATGGCCTTATCTGACATCATTAGAAGGGAAGCCCTTGGTCTTGTGGAGGTTTGATGGCCTGGTGTAGGGGGATGCAAGGGTGGCAGGAGTGGAGGAGTGAGTAGGGAAGCATTCTCATAGAGGCAAAGGGGAGGGGGGACATGAGGGATGGGGAGTTTGTGAAGGGATTACCAGGAAGGGGGATATCATTTGAAATGTAAACAAATAAAATGATTAGTTAAAAGAATTAGGAAACCACTGCATCAATCAGATATCTACAGTCACTGTGAAGTATACCCCAAGTCACTGTAGTCAAGGAACAGAATCCAAAACGGTGTCCCTTACACTGAAGTAGAGATCATCATGTTAAATGACTAACAAGAAGGACAAGCACTATATGTTTTCTCTCATGCCTGTAATCTATACAAAAAAAAATCACAAACCTGGAAGTTAAATTATTCAGGAAAAGGATAGAGAGAAGTGAAAGCCTAGATGAATGAGAGTTATAAAGATGAAGAGGAGCAAAGCACTTTACAAAGAACCTTATATGTATGTATGAAAATAACATAGCCTATCATACAATTCGTATGTGTGAACGATCTATAGGTAAATAAATAGATTAAAATGTAGATAAACTGAAATA
This sequence comes from Rattus rattus, assembly GCF_011064425.1. Taxonomy (NCBI): domain Eukaryota; kingdom Metazoa; phylum Chordata; class Mammalia; order Rodentia; family Muridae; genus Rattus; species Rattus rattus. Next base: position 37,055,048 of record NC_046157.1, on the reverse strand, counting down.
TTATATTTCAAAATTGGAATTCTTTTTATTAATGGTAACTTGTTTTTATACATAGATGAGGTCAAGAATGTGGGTTTCATATTAGTTCAGAGCACTGTATTAGTTACTAGAGTTCAGGTAGTTGCTAGGGAAGACAGGTGGGTACTGGAGAGAAAGCACCACATTTATATTCAAACAGGAGTGAGTTCCTGCTCAGTGCCTCAAAGTGACTGTGGTTGAGCTACTTCATTCTCTGTGAATAGACTAAAACAGTTCAAAGTTTTCCAGTATCAAAAAATGGTCAAATTTAAGAAAGCAAAATATTAAGTATCCATATTTGATTATCACACAATGTATCTGTGCATCAAATTCTATACAGGACAATATAAACACACCAATTCCTTTATTGAAAATTGTCTCATGTAGGTCAAGTAGGCTTCGAACTTGCCAGATAGCAGGGGATGGCCTTGGATTCAGTCTCTTTGTGCTTGTATCTCTCCATATATATAATTATAATCCAATTAAAAATAGTTCAGTCCTGAAAATTAAAAACAATTGAAATGAGATATTTTAAGTTTTTACACATACTGAAATTTGCTCAGGTTAAAAATTATGTATGTGTTTTTCCTACCAAATAACTAACTTTTTGCATGAAGAACTTGCCTATGAAGAGGCTAAAATAATAGCTTTGTCTAGGTCATATATAAATATAAATGTGTTTTAGATAAATACCAAGCAAAGCACAACACTTACTTAAAATTTTATTTCCTGAGATTATAGTTTTACGACACTGAAGTCCACATAGAGTGCAAAAATCTCATCACACCTATGGAGAATGGAATAGGAGATTTGCGAAGGTCAGTAATTAGTTACACTTTAGGCCATACTTTAAGAATATGGCAAGGGAGGTATAGCCAACATTACTAGACATCACATGCCATCCCTGTGAGTGCTTCGGTCGGCACTTTAATGTGACATTAGCCCTTCCCTGTGGTTTGCGCTCCATATGATGAGCACAGGAGACCAGAAAGCCTCAGGAGGTCAGAAAGCTGCCTTTATCCTGGTTAGATTGCTGTTTCGTCCTAGTCTCTCACAGAAATAGGAAGTAATGAAGACAAAATAGACTCACGGGAAGGCCTGACAGTTGCCTTTTCAACCCCGAAGCTCTTTGTTTAAAAACCCTGATGATTAGAGATGATAAAACTGGGTCTCAAACATCAAAACTAATTTTATGGTTTGAATTGACAAAATGACAATGATTTTCTTGCTAATTTACACTCTTAGGACCAACGAAATATGTTCTTAAAAGACTGCGAATCTCTCTCTGTGATCCTGATTTAATTTATATTAGCTTATCTAAATGCTACATTATATGGCATGTTTATTCAGAGAGTTTTCTGGTGTCTCTTACTATCAGGACATTCAATTTTGCTTGTATACAGCTGATTTTGTTTCAGGCTAATGGCTATCCAATGTGTTTGATTTTCTTTTAAAATTTAACAAAAAATGACAATTTACTGCCTGAATGTATACTACCAAGGAATACCATTTATCTGAAACTTTTTAAAATGTGATGTTTTGGAATATATTTGTCTTTGTAATTTTTCTTCTAATGAACACGTAGGTCAGAAAGCAGAAACAACAAAGGAAACAGGTGAAAGCATTATTTTCTTTAAGGATTTCTTCCCCCAGCCATTATCTCATTTCAACTAGAATTTCATGTGGGGTTTTGCCTATTTCTCCAAGTGGATTTGACAGCCTTTTATCAACACAGCTTAAGAGTAGTTCACTATCAATGTATATACTGTGTTAATTCATAAGTGTGATACTATTTAAGTCATATACTTTTTCTAACAACAGCACATGATTACCAAGAAAAATTATTAAACCATTAAGACAAAACATCAAAGTATTAATGCTGGATGTCTCTAAATTACTTGTCTGTTTTCATGGCTGTCTTGTTTTAATTGTTATTTCTAAATTGAAAACACCTGACATAAATAATAGTATTTCAAGAGTCGTTTCTTCATCTATGTATTAAACACAAAAAGTGTATTTGAAGGAATTTGATGTTTACTTCAAAGCAAAGAAAATAGGCAAATCCATAGTTGTACCTTCCATAATTTACTAGTTACAAAGCACTAACAACATAGAAAAATATTTGTACATGTAAGCTATTTCAATTTTATTTAAAACTTGCAACATAAGAAATTGAAAACCCCTCTTATCAAAGGAACTTACAATGTATTATGAATCTGCAGAAGGTCTGTTTCCAAAGCTGCCATACTTCTCAACTCACACCCCACTCTCCCATCTTCTGCATTCAGAATTCTGGTTTTGCCAGCTTTTTAGCCACCAATTTTTATTAAATAAGTTTCATTTTAGTAGTTTCATATATATACACGTGTGTGTGGTATGTGTGGGTGTGTAATATATTATATATTTGGTAATTTGATTATATAAATTTAGTCGAGCAATAGCAACAATACTTCAAGTATGCTTATAACCTCTCTACTCATATATTGTTAACCAGGTTTCCAAAGCCCAGTAGAAGTTTCTTCCTATTGGATGGATGGACCTCAAATTGAAACAGAAGACAATTGATTAGTTCACAACCATTCTGGCACTATTGTATACACCTAGGCGTACATTGTCCCACATTTGCTTTTTAGGGCTTATGCTTGGTAAAAGACTCTTATTGCCTTTCCGACCTATCTACTTCCATCATGCCTTTCTGGCACTTTGACAACTATCCAATAGGAAGGAAGATTTTATTTCAATTCCAGACAGCTTTCTCTGTTTTACAACCAATGTGGGTTGCATTTTCAGTAATGGCGTCTTCCCTTCTAGATCTGATGGACGAAAACGAGGACTGAGAAGAGGCAATATTGCGTTTCCAGCTTTTATGAGTCACATGAATATGTTCTAGTTAGTAATAAACACTATTTATTTTATACCTAATACAGATGAGATAATGGTTGTCTTCAGTAGACATGTTGTTCACTATGAAATTCACCAAGTATAGAAAAACATTTATAACATTTAAGATTTTCAAATGTAAATTTAAGTGTAGATTAATGGAGTAGAATTAAAGCATGAGCATAAGAGCTGTATATACCTTAAACAATCTTGAATTGAAGCTATAATTAAAGAAATTATAATATTTTGCATCTCCTCAGTAATGAATGTTCTTTTATATAACAGGTAAACATATTTCCTAACATTTTCTATTGTGACCGCAAGGTAATGTTGTTGTGTAGAATATGACAAGCTTTAAATTATTGCACAACTTGCTTGCAAGTTGAATACATTAACTATATAAATGAAGAAAATGGGGCACTTTAATCAAGCACATATGGAGTCAAATCCTTATCTTTTTGATCCCTCAAATTGTATGACAATTACGTCATCCTTTCTTCCAAAAAGTAATACACAGCCTTGTCCAACTGGAAAATTTAAGATATCAAAAGTAATGCATGAAATTAATAGAAAACCCACAGAGAATGTATTATATATTATTTTTCTTGGAGAAGTATCTAAATGTTGGCGGTTATGGAGCCCTCATACCTCTTTACTATCAATTTGATCTTTTAATAGAACATACTTGGATTTTCTCCAGTACTAAGGTACACTGGGAATGTGATATACTTTGAAGTCTTCATTTTCCTCTCTTTCGCTGACTTCCATCCTCTGCTTTCAGGGACTAGAGCATCTGCTGCTAATTTGGCTCATCAGCGCTATAGCACAGAACCCCTGCTGGTGCCTTCACTCTTGTGAGTGAATCAGCAGGGGCATGTGTTTGGAATGGAATTTTAACCTCTGCCCTAATAGGGTCCACATAGGATCTATTCATTCCTCTGCAGTGCTCTGCAAACCAAGTACACTGACACATGAGGCTTCTGATGAACCAGGCAGTGAAGACTTCATTAAGACCAGAGAGTAGTAGTTGAAACTTTTGTGCATTTTCACAGCTGCCAAATGAGAGATGCAAATACTGTTTTCCAAACACCACTTAAAGCTATTAAGGGTCACTAGGTTCATTGTTCCTTTATTTCTAATAGACAGAAACTGGAAACAATCTAGATGCCCCTCAACAGAAATATGATGGATAAAAGAAAATGGTATATTTGTACAATGGTGCCTTACTCAGGCAAATGGGATACAGACCTAAACAGAGAATTCTCAGCAATGGAAACTCAAATGGCTGAGAAACACGTAATGAAATGTTCAATATTCTTAGCCACCAGGAAAATGCAAATCAAAAAATTATTCTAAGATTTTATCTTACACATGTCAGAATACCTAAAATCCACAAAAGAAGTCACAGCTCATGTAGGCAAGTGGGGAGTGAGATATGCACTCATATTTTCCTGGGGGAAGTGAAAACTCATTATGCTACTATAGAAATATGTGCTCCATTTCCTCAGAAAGATAGGAATCAACCTACCTCAAAGTCCAGGCATAGCACTCTTGAATATATACCCAAAGAATATACAGAGACACATGGTCAACCATGTTCATGGCTGCAATATTCACAATAGCCAGATTTGGAAACAGCCTAGATGTCCCTCAACAGAATAATTGATTTAAAAATGTGGTATGTTTACACAGTGGAGTATTACTTAGCTGTTAAAAAGTATATAATGAACTTTGCAGACAAATATATAAAATTAGAACATCACGAGTGAGGTGTCTCAAATCCAGAAAGGCAATATGGTATATATTTATTTACGTGTGGTGATTAGTTGTGAAGTCAAAATAACCAAGCTACAGTCTTTAGAATCAGAGAGGTTAAGTATAGAGTAAGGGACCAGAAGAACAAGTAGATCTTCTTATGAAAGGAAAATAAAATAGATATGGAATCGTGGATCATTGAGGAAGGAGATGAGACAGGAAAATCAAATGGAGAAGGGAAGGGGAAAAGTGGAACAAGGAAGGAAATATTAGGTAAGGCAGATGAAATTAAGAGGTATTTGAGGATTAGTATAGAAACCTAGTAAAATAGATGCTTCCTAAAATATACAAATCTATGAAGGCAATTGGAATAAAATTGCCAATGGGGAAGACTAAGTCCTAACTGGTCATCTCTTGCCACCAAATGAAACTGCCAGTATAAGGATTGGGTTATATCTAACTGAGTTATTGGCCAAAGGACTCAGTCCCATTGCAATGACTATAGTTTCCTCTCCACAAATTTATACCGGGGACCATTTTTTGAAGATAGAACACAATTTATTGAATATGAAGCTGTTGAGCTGATAAACACTTAGAGACTTCACCCCTGTGTGCTGGTACCATTTTGGGTACCAGTAAGTACTAGGCAAGCTACTCAAAGAGAATTGTAAACACCAAGGCAATCACAAACCTCTTTATCTAAAATTATGTAGTGCCTATGAGGTATGCTATGGGACTAATGGCACAAAGCTTATAGAGGTAACCATCCAATATGATTTGATTTAATGCCAAATCCATGAGACTATGTGGGTGACCAAGAACTGGAGACTAGTTGGACCAGGTACCTAGCATAAAACCAAATACTACAGGTCTAAAAAAGAAGGAGTAACATTAACAAAAAATTGGAAGTTTCCTAATGACATTCTGGTATACTCAGAGGTCAGTGTCTTGTTTAGCCATCATCAGGAAAGCGTCCTCCTGCAGCAGGTGGGAACAAATACAGAATACAAAGACAGTGAGTATGCAGTCAGAGACTTTGAAGCTTTCAGCCCTAAAACGAAGTATTCATCAAACCCCTCTCATTAGGACTCAAGAATACCAAAAGAAGAGGATGCTGAAAGAGTTTAGGAGCCAGAGAGGAGTGAGGACAACCAGGAATCAAGCACTGGAGGCCAACGCATAAATGAACTCACAATTGCTGAAACTGCATGCACAGTATATACATGGGTCTACACCAAAAGAGGTCCTAGAGATGAAGGAGTAGTGGATACACGCCTTCCTACCTAATTCAGTAATAATCTCCAGTTGATAACCTCTTAACAAATAAAAGAAAATATTTTCCCCAAAGGCATCTCACCATGTCCAAGGTAACAAACTACTCTTAATGGTAGTCTTCTTGCCCAAGATCAGATGACCAACAGAGAAATTCAACAGCAAGAAAATATAAGAGAAATTTTATGTATGAGATATTCTGTTTTAAATCAATAATTTTACATGATTTTATTTTATTCATATATTTTTCAATTCTTCTCTCCCTCCTCCTCTTCTTGAAAAATAGTAAGAGAGTTGTGCTAGGTTCATTTATACAAGCATAGCAAAGTATCATTAATAATGTCAAGAGTTAGCTCTCTCTCTTAGGTGGGTTTCAATTTGGGGCAGTCATTGGTTTGACATTTGCTCAGTCTGCACTCCATCTTTATCCCTATACATCTTGTAGGCAAGAGAAATTTTGAGTGGAAGGTTTTGTGAGTGGGTTGATCACTACTGGAAGTACCAACAGAGGATTCTTGAATCTCACTCAGAAGGGAATATTAGAGGTGAATGGATGGAGAGAACTAAGTGGGAGAAAGGGTGGGGAAGGGAAAAGAGGTAGAGATTTGGTGAGGGGGACTGTGGCAGAAGGGACTGAGAGAGAGCAGAAATTGGTGTGGGGTATCACAGGGATGAGATAGAGGCCCAGGACTGAAAAGGATGCCTGGAGTCTATGTGGGTGACCGAAGCAGCTAGGAATACGGTTACTGGTGTGGCTAGCTGTTTGTTTTGAATAAGAGACAGAAAGGGGGTGGATTTGAATATGAGAGGAAGCAGAGAGGAACTGAGAGGAGTAGAGGATGAAGAAACCATAATTATAATATATTGAAGAAAGTAAAAGTCTATTTTCAATAAAAAAGAAAAACTTAAAAAAGTAAACAAACGGAAATTGTGTTATCAGATTAAAAAAAAAGCTCTCAAAGCCACTTTCTTTTTTTTCCACGTATTTATTTTTTTATTCATTCATTCATTCATTCATTCATTCACATTACATCCCAATCACTACCCCCTCTTCCCGGTGCCCACCTCAAAAGTCCCTCCCCCAGTACCCCCTTCACTTTTCATCTGAGAGTCCCCTTCCTCTTAGATATTCTTCAACCCTGGCATTTCAAGTCTTTGCAAGGATAGGCACACCCTACACCACTGAGGCCAGACAAGGAGGCCCAGTTAGGGGAATGGTATCCAAAGACAGGCAACAGCTTTAGACACTGCCCTTGCTCTAGTTGTTTGTAGACCCACGTAAGCTGCACATCGGCTACATATGTGTGAGGAGGCCTAGATCCAGCCCATATATGTTCTTGGGTTGGGGGTTCAGTATCTGAGAGCTCTAGGAATCAAGGGTGGTTGACGCTGTGCATCTTCCTTGTGCTTCCACCAGGAGCCCTAAATTCGTCTGCCAACTCTTCACAGGATGGCCCAAGCTCTGTCCAATGTTTGGGTCTCTGCATCTGTTTCAGGGAACAGCTAGGTGGAGCTTCTCAGAGGATAGTTTTGTTAGGCTCATGTCTGCATGCATAATAAAGTATCATTAATATTTTCAGGGATTGGCACTCGCCCATGGAATGGATCTCAAGTTGGACTGGGTATTAGTCAGCCATACTCTAGGTATAAGAATCATCTTTGTCCCTGCATTTTTGTACACAGGACTAATTTTGGGTGCGAAGTTTTGTAGATGGTTTGGTTCCTTATCCGTCCACTAGAAGCGCCTTGCCTGGCTACAGATGACCACATCATGTTCCACATCCCTACTGCTAGGAGTCTCAGATTAAGTCATCCCCATAGACTCCTGAGAGTCTCCATATCCCCTCCTATGAATATTTTTGTTCCCCCTTTTAAGAAGGAGTGAAGCATCCGCACTTTGGCCGTCCTTCTTCTTGAGCTTCTTGTGGTCTATGGATTGTACCTTGGGTAATATCCATTTATCAGTGAGTGCATACCATGTGTGTATTTTCTGATTGGGTTACCTGACTCACAATGATACATTGAAATGGCTCCTGGACAGCTGGTCAGATAGTACTTGGTGGCAACATGGAGCTGCTGAGATAAATAAGCAATAGTTCCAATGTCCTGTGAGCCAAAACTAGAGGAAAGCAGACTGCAAGTGAACTATTTGGCCATTTTTTTTTATTTCTATGGCAACATAGATAGATTTGCATTGAAGATGTTTTGTATTTATCCACTGGATAGTTTTCAGTTCTTCGTCAAAAATCAAACATTCATAACTGTGTATGTTAATTTTTGGGTCTTCAATTAAATTCCATTGTTCAATCTGTCTGTTTCTATACTAATATCATGCAGTTTTAATTATTGATACTCTGTAGAACAGCTTGAAATCAGGGATAGTGATACTTCCAGAAGTTCTATCCTTGTACAAATTTGTTTCAGCTATCCTTGGATGTTTTGGTTTTCCACATGAAATTAAGAACTGTTCTGTCAAGGTCTGTAAAGTATTGTGTTGGAATTTTGATGGGAATTGTATTGAATCTATACATTGCTTCTGATAAGAAGCCATTTTTTACTAAACTTATTCTCCCAATCCATGGAAGATCTTTCCATCTTCTAATATTTCCATCCTCTTCAATTTCTTTATTCAGAGAGGTAAAGTACTTTTCATACAGGTCTTTCACTTGCTTGGTTAGAGTTATACCATGATATTGTATATTATTTGTGGCTATTGTGAGGGTGTTGTTTCCTTGATTACTTCCCTATCCATTTATTACTTCTATAAAGAAGGGTTATTTATTTTTAAGTTATCAGCTATAGAATTTAATTAGTGGAATTTTGGGAGTCCCTTATGTATACTATCATATAATCTGCTAATAGTGATACCTTGACTTCTTCCTTTCCAATTCATATTAGCCTGATCTCCATTAGTTGTCTTATTGCTCCAGCTAGAATTTCAAGTGTTATATTGAAGAGATATGTAGAGAGTATATAGACTTATCTTGTCTCTGATTTTAGTGGAATTGTTTTAAGTTTATCTCAAAGCCACTTTCAACTCTAGAAGCTGAATGACTCCTTCATTCACTCAAATTTGCTTTCTTTTGAGAGAGATAGGTAGGGCCAACCATAAGGTACTCCTTTCTCTATAAATCAACAGCTTTTCAGACTATAGCTTGATCTACCAAGCAGCTTGTGACTCTGTTTTGAGGATGGAAGGTGTCTGTGCACCTGGGTGAAAATACAAATGGTGTCCTCTGTCTTGTTCTATCCACATAGCACAGAGTGATAAATGAGTGATTTCTGGGTGTAGCATTGAATTGATTTGTGAGTTTTTATTGTTTCTATGAAAAGTTCATGAAACTCTTACCATGTTTAAACACATAATTACAGAATTGAGGGCACCATATATCCATATTTCTGGGTCATAGTCACTCATGTAAGACTCCAATATAAACAAGTCCTTATGTGTTTTGAAAATAAAAGTATTAGAATGTCATATATGTTCAGGATGCACAGTTTCACATAGTGATATAAAAGATGAAATTTTTATGAATTTTTGAGAAGTAATCATTTGTCAATTCTTTTGTTTCATTTTTATGTTATCTCTCTGATATCTAAATATTTTATGGAATATACTCATGTTTTTATTTTACAAAAAACATATCCAATCTTTCAGTACTCACTCAATTTATATATTACTTCATAAGTTATATATATATATATGTATATATATATATATGTAGATGTAGATATATTTTAAAAATGGGTTTTTAAAGGTTCATATAACTTATTTCAGTTTAACCTTACATCTTCTAACCAGTATATATTCACAGTTATCTGAATTTTACAGAGATAATACACTGACTAAACATCATCTAATGATATTTGTACATATTATAATTATCAGAATTTACAGTGTTATAGATTTTTAAATTACCCATTGTGGCAGAAGTCTTTGATAGTTATAATGACATAGGTTTATAGGACATTTTTTTAAAGGTCTTTCAAAAAGATTCAATGTCTATTAAGTTTCATATATATTTAGGTGTTGTTCAGCTAGAATATTTTCATGTACATAAATTCATTCAATAAATACCTTAATAAAAATATTTTATACAATTTTAAAGATCGAGTAAATGTAAAAAATAATGCTATTTATAGAATTCTGTTCATGGTACATTCATGTGAAAGCCTAATTGCAAACAATTCTGCTTCCTTTGCTGCGGTTGTGAACAACACAGGAAAAGTAATCTTACCACATCTAAATCTCAGAATAAAGCAAGAAGTGAATAAATTCCTGGATGCTACAGCTGGTTAGGCTTCGAGATTGATCTTGAATGCACATTTAACTTCAAGAGAAAAAGACAAAAGTTCATATTGAAAAAGCAACATCTTATAATTAACTAAATATAGCCCTAAGAAAATGATTAATGTCACAAAAAGTTTTGATAAACCTGCATTAGCCATATTAAATATTTCTTACCGACTAACTAGATAATATAGTGACTAAAAATACATTGACACACTCATCAGTTTATTCTTTTATAAAAATTAAATATCTCATACTTTTGGAGTGATGAATGTTTAACAATTTAAGGGAGCTTAAAAGCCCTGAATTTAAATCTTAACGCATACACATTAAATGACTTTCTAAATGTCTGTGAAAAGCTACCATTTAATTTTGAAAAGTTTCCTTCTGTTTGGACACGTATATTGCTCATATCTCTGGTGACACAGTAATATTGTCATTCTAAAATCTACCTCTCTGAATAAATGATCTGTCCCGTAACCAATTCACTGTAGACCAATGCCAAAAAAATTCAGCAATAATTTGATTGACGTGTACCATATGTTCTCTCTGAAATTTGAGAGAACTCATCTAACACATATGGTGAATTTCCATTACTCTAGGCCCAAACTCCATGCCTGTATTATTACATCTGGTCTGTATTACTTTATTTCCACCACAGTTATGCTCGCACAGTTAAGACACTGAGCTGTGCCTTCCTTCAGCTTGCTTTTCATTCTTTTCCACCAGAAACACCAGCTTAAAATGCTTTAAATCTTCTGAAATCCTGCTGTCAAAGATATTTGTAAATTAAATTACCTTACACTTCTTGTAGAACTAGACTTTTTTTTACCTCGAATCTTAGAAAGGTCTTTGCAAATGAAATTAAACTCCTATACTATGTTACATATATTTTCCATGTGTCCTATGTTTTTGTTAGTTTTATTTTTCTGGTTTGGGGGAGTTGAAATGATAAATTTAATACTCTAAGACATTGACCGTGTTACTGACTACACTGATCTTTCTCGTTTTCATATATTAGTTCTTAGTATCGCTTAGCTGACTAATTCTATGTGGAAATGTTTGCAGGTATAGAACCACTTCATGGAATAGCCAGCATATACACAACAGAACTGAATGTAAAATTTCAACTGAAAGCACTTAACAATGAGCTGTAGCAGGATAAGAAAGCATGTGTTTGTATTTTTTGGTACGTGTATTTATTTGTGTGGGGGATATGTGTGGAAGTCAGAGAACAACTGGCAGGAGTTAGTTAATGGCTTCCACTACATGGGCTCTGATCATCATGCTTGCTAGCAAATACCTTTACCTACTGGGCTATCTTACTGGCAAATAATTCCCCAGTTATCTTCCATAATCTACCATCAATTTTATAAAACTTTACAATATGGCATCAACCTTGTAAGGGTGTACAAAAAGGAATTAGGGAAAAACAAAATATGTGTAACTATAACTGAAAGTACTCTAAAAAAATAAACAGTATTAGTTACATTGCAATAATAACAACAATAATAAACCAAATGACTTATTAGATCTCAATAAACATAAGACCATTTAAATCGAAGTTATATGAATTTTTTTCATATTTTTGTTGAGCAGAAGTGATGGGGTTTTAATTATTTAAGGCAGCTTACCAAGTCCTAAATTTCAGTTCCAGGGTGTAAATGTTGGGCAACAAAAGCAGGGTAAGAAAACGAACAGAGAAAAAATTGTTTGTATAAATATTACCTAATTCTTCACACTGTTTCCCTGCAAAGCTGATCTCAAACCTAAGAACTCTGGTTATACTGTGAAATAAGCCTGGCTTCCTTGATTGCTCACTGCATGCCCTACTATAAAAGGTTCATAAAGATCATTTTGAATTATTTCCCAGGTCAAGGATTTATAAAGTCAATCCTTTTCATATAAACAAAATCTGATGTAGCTTTTATTTTTTACCCTTCTCAGTACACTGAAGTCCTCTAAAGGCACAGATGCCAGCTACCACCCTCTTTCTCAGTTGAAGTTGTAATGGACAAGAATTATAAAGGCGCCTCTTGATTTAATATTTTCTATGGATCCCAATTTCCATTCTTATGGGGCATTTAATATACATTCATTTTGGATTTAAGAAAAGGAAAATATGTAATTTCGGTGAGAAAAGAAAACCTAAATCAGATCCTGCTATTCCTCTAGTCCATCCATGATACTTGTAGTCCAGCATGTGAGGGCACAGGAAGAGTTCAAAGGAGTTAGCTTAAAGTATCATTTGAGTTTTAGACTCATAGCATATCCAGCACAAGGGTAAAAGAAGAAAACTTTTCCGTAATTTCCTCTCATTTACTCATCATATTTTATATAGTATTCATATCTTGGAATATTGTAAAGTATTAAAAATCTTGTTTTTAATTCTATCAATTTTATCAATTTCTTAGGGCTGCAGCAATTCTATGTCACATAGTTTCAAGTTGAACTAGTGATGCTAGGGTATGACTCAGATGTGTGAGGTCCTGGGCTTGCTCTTTAGTACTAGGTGAAAGATGATTCTTATTCCCTCATAGTTCTAGGGAAGTTCCCACACCCAAAGATTTGGTCTTCTCTCTGGGATACAACCAGTTTGGAGGTTGAGGGGCACACTCACAGGTGCTGTGTACCAGATATCCTGGATATCAGATATTTACATTGTGATTCATAACAGTAGCAACATTAAAGTTATAAAGGAGCAACAAAAATAATTTTATGGTTGAGGGTCATGAGGAACTGTATTAAATGGTGATAGCCTTTTAGGAAGGTTGAGAAATAGTGCTCTAGAGGATTAGAAGTAAAATCTATTTTTGGCCACGACTTAATCTTAATAACACTATTTTCTATTTTCATATCTTTGTTTGTTTGATTATCTTTCTGGGGCACTGCTCTTGTTGTGTTAGACAGATTCTCACTCTGTAGTTCAGGCTAACCCCAACTCACTATGTTATTCCAGCTGGCCAGAGACTTGTAACAGTCTTCCTCTCTTGGTGCTTCCCTCTGAATCCGTATGTGCTTCAAGTCTTCCTTTTCTCTCAAGAACAAAACCAGTAGCTTTCAGTAATGCTCTCCATTTTTTTGCCAGGAAATATCTCCTGATGAGGAGTGAACACTTCTCTGTGGGCATAAGGACAAATATTTAGAATGTAGTTAGGTATTATCCTGGTTTAGTAAAGTAGTTGAATGTTCCTCTCCAAGAGCCATGACTACTCTAACCTTTGGTAGTTCACTGTTTTCGATACCATGTATGATTTTCTTCTAGTTGAGCAGAAAACCACAACCATTCAAAATTCAGGGTTGTGGAGCCCAGTCCCAGTGAATACATCTACAAATGCACTCCTGCACCTATGGTTCAGGTAATATCACATAAGAGGGATTGGCATGAATGTAAGACTGTAGTTAAATGTGAGTAATGCAACTTCAGGGAAACAACTCTTGAGGGAAAAGAAATAGAGAAGTAAAATGTCTTTAGGAAACCTCATATGAAGGATAAGGACTTTAACAAAACTCTAATAAAGAAAATGTCTATCAGTAATGCAAAGTCTGTCTTCTCATAGTCTCAAAGGAGACTCGGGCTCTCAGAAATACAAACATAAATAAATATTGTTGAATATCTGCCATGTATATGTTGGAGGACAATTTATAATACCTCCAGGCTTATCTTTTCCCTCAAATGCTCTATTTCTGCAGAATCTTGAAGACTTTAAAGTCAGGTGAGGCCATAGTTGAAAATACAATAGAGGGGGTGGGAATAAAAAAAAAAGAAAGAAAGTACCACAGTTAACACCTCTTTTACCATGATGAATGATGAGAAGAAATGGAAGTTTAATTTTCCAGACAGGTGAAATGTTTCATTCCTAAACATGTACACTTAAGAGAGAAGAGTGTAGTACTCCACATTCTCAAAAGGAATAAGAACTACAAAGTATTTGGCAATGAGGGGTTAGCACAACCGGGCCACTGAAAGCTATGAGAGCCACGTTCTAATTGTATCCTTCAGTTGTGACTGTTCATTCTACAGTGTTTTCTTGTTTATTTCTTATTCACATTTTTAGATGAATTATAGGCTCAGTATATCATACCAATCAGGTCCTATAATGATTTCCAATAATTTGTTTTTTACCTTTAGAGGTTACATTGCAAACATATACAAATTAAAGTCCATAGAAATGTTAATAAACCCTTAGTAAAAAAAATAGCATTAAATATATTACTTTTCAAAACTTAAGGACAAAATAAACTTGAGTTATAGTACTAGTACTCTTTTAATAGATGTATTTCTATTACTTTTAATTATGTGTAGATATGAATGTATGGATGTGGTTAAGTGCACATAAGTGCAGGTCCCTTTGCAAGCCAGAAGCTTCAGGGTTCCTGGAGCTGAAATTTCAATCAGCTGTGAGCAAGCACTGGATATGGACTCAGGGATTTTAGTAGAGTACCAGGTGTTCTTAACCACATCCCTCCAGCCCCTGGATCCTGAATTTTAACATTCTACATGCTTCCTAAATTTAGAACAGGTTTTGTTCCTATAAATACTCTGATACTAGTTATGTAGTTTGTTATTTCATAGTTGGTTTTGAAAATAAAAATGTGATGTAGATAATGAAAATATTTTCTAATTATATTTTACCCATTTTGCAACTAGCAATTCATTTTTCAGTCTTTTGAAAAGAACCAAACTACAATTATATTTTACCATATTATGGGGTCAATAAACTATTCTGACACATTGCTAGGGTTGCTTTAACACTAGGAAAATATAGTTATTGCTGCATTAGGCTACATAGCAGGTTTGTCACTAGCTTTGCCTAAACTATAAGACATTATCTATAACTATATGTATAGCTATGTATCTCTCTCTCTCTCTCTCTCTCTCTCTCTCTCTCTCTCTCTCTCTCTCCCACTGTGTGTGTGTGTGTGTGTGTGTGTGTGTGTGTGTGTGTGTGTGTGTGTGTGTACATACATAGAGGAATTTTAATCCAGCAACATGGCTGCTCTGGCAAGAAATCACATCAAAAGACCTAGGTCTGTGTGTGGTCCTGCTGACATACAGGCAAACTTTAATTCCTCTGATTGGAATATAGACACTCCATTAGTACACACATTTAATACCGAACAATGTAAATAAGATTAGTTGGTAGAAGCCATGTCTCAAACTGAAGTCTAGTAGTGGAGCAAATAAAGTGAAGAACCAGAGAAAGTTTTGACAGAATGAGTCTGAGACAGGAAACATCCAACTCTCAGGAGGATAGGAGACACTACTCAAGAGAGCAGCAGGAGAGAGAGAGAGAGAGAGAGAGAGAGAGAGAGAGAGAGAGAGAGAGAGAGAGAGAGAGAGAGAATATTTTACCGGCAAACTTTTACAGAATCCAGTTGCAGGCGAAGACAGAATGAACCAGAGAATGATAATGAGCCAGAAGATTAGATCACATTTCCAGAGTTAGGTTAGCCAAGCAGAGTGATTTGGTAAAGCCAAGAGAAGCCAGTTTGTATCAGTCAGCTTGGAGAATTTGTGCCAAAACAGCTAAGTTGAACCAGCCAGTGAGAGTTCAGAAACAGATGGAAAGCATGAGATTATTCAGCATTGAGCAACAAGACTCAAAAAACAATTATATCTGGCCAATAAAAGTTACTTTTGTACATATATATATACATATATTTAGTTTTTGTACTTTTGTACATATACGTAAACATATGTACAATAAGAGAAGAGAATACACATATTAAAGGTAGTAAAGAATTGAATGTACTACACATGAAATTAAGTTCCCATTAAAAAAAAAGATGAAGAAATCTATGAAGATTTCTTTTTCCAGGACATTTTAGATAGATAAAATCAGATTAACAAACAAAATAATTTCTATAGTCTTACTTCTGTTTTGATTAAGAAATGTCCTGGTACAGATCTCCAGAGCTTGTTGTCCAAACGTCTAGTCATCAATGAGTTCTGGCTTCAGTAGAGAACTTGACTACATAAAAAATAATGAAAAGAATAGAAAAAGATATTTATGTTAAATTCTGTCCTCCACATATAAATTCTGTCCACCCCTTAATAAAACACAGGCACATGCACACATACACACACACATGCAAGTACACACATGGATGAATACACACACTATGAGATAATAGATGGCATTGCAGATCATTCTGGTAAGTGAAATAAGCAAACTTCAGAAAACAAATGTCACAAGATTTATTCATTCATGGAACCTGAATTATGTATCGAAATATTGGATATATGTATGTATACGTTATACTATGACCTTAGAAAGGGGGACTTGTGCTCAAGGCAGGGGGACCAGCATAAATGGTAAAAGGTAATAAAAGAATATGAAAGAAAAAAAAGAAATGTCCTGGTAACTATAATTGTTAATTTTGTAGTTAGTTATGAGCCCCAGGTAGAAAACTCTTCCTTCAGAGACATTTTGGATGTCTTATCAACTCATTTTCTTTCAACCAATTTCTCATATTGGTCAAAACTCCATATTTTGATCATCAGATTTTCTGCCCCACTGAAGACTCTACAGTCTGAAGACATCCCAGGAGGTCTGCTGCACCTAGAGGAGCAGGTAAAAGATTTACCTAATAACCTCAGCAGCTAGGAACCCCAAGGAGACCAGTGGACATGGGACCCCTCCCTTCTGCTCAAACTCTACCTTCCATCTAGCCCACACCTTTCACCAGGCCAGATCACCAGTGTTTCTGCCTCTCTTTGAAGAACCCATAGCCTGAAGGTCTCATAGGTGATCCACAGAGGCAAAACCACAGTTCCCCCAGGAGACCTATAGCAACCCAGGGACACAGAAATCAGGCTCCAAACAGAGACACCAGTCCAGTTAACCCCAGAGATAACCAGATGGTGAGAAGCAAACACAAGACCATATGCGACAGAAGCCAATATACTTTGGCACCTTCAGAATCCAGTTCTCGCACCACAGCAAGTACTAGATACCTAACACACCTCAAAATCATGATGCTGACCTAAAACCCTATCTCATAAAGATAATAGAGTCCTTTAAGGAAAATATAAATAACTTACAGAAAGAAATACAGGGAAGCACAGGTAAACACATGGAAGCACAGGTAAACACATAGAAGCCCTTCAAAAGGAAACAAATAAATATCTTAAAGAAATATAAAAAAAGACACAAGCAGGTGAAAGAACTGCAAAAAGAGGTCCAAGACATAAAAATGAAAGTAGAAACAATAAAAAAAATAATGACAAATGAACACAACCCTGGAAAAGGAAAACCTAAGAAAGAGGTCAGGAGCTACAAACGCAAAAATTACAAATAAATTATACAAGAGATAGAAGAGAGAATCTCAGGTGTAGAACATACCTTAGAAAATATTAACACAATGGTCAAAGAAAATAAAAAACATAAACAAATCCTAATTCAAACCATCCAGGATATCTGGAACACAATGAAAAGTCCAAACCTAAGCATAACAGAAATAGAAGAAAGTAACAATTTCCAGATAAAAGGACAAGAAAATGACTTCAAAAAAATCATCAAATCAAGAATTGATAAATGGGACCTCGTGAAACTGGAAAGCTTCTGTAGGACAAAGAATATAGTCAATAAGACAAATTGGCATCCCACAGATTGAAAAAATATCTTCACTAACCCCGCATCTGATAGAGGGCTAATATCCAAAATATATAAAGAACTCAAGAAGCTTACCACCAAACAACCCAATCAAAAAACAGGGTATAGAACTAAACCAAAAATTCACAGTAGAAAAATCTCAAAAGGATGAGAAGCACCTAAAGAAATGTTCAAAGTCCTTAGTGATGAAAGAAATGACCCTGAGCTTCCACCTTACAGTGATCAGCATGGCTAAGATCAAAACCTCAGGTAACAACGCACATTGGTAAGGATGTAAAGAAAAAGGAACACTCCATTGCCGGTGCAATTGAAAACTGGTACAACCATTTTGGAAATCAATTTGGAAGTTCCTCAGAAAATTGGAAATAGACCAACCTAAAGACCCAGAAATACCACTCTTGGGAATATACCCCAAAGATGCTTCGCCATGCCATAGGGACACATGTTCCACTATGTTCATAGCAACCTTATTTGTGATAGCCAGAAGCTGGAAACAACCCAGATGTCCTACAGCAGAAGGATGGACACAGAAAATGTGGTTCATTTACACAATGGAATACTACTCAGCTTTTAAGAACAAAGATATCCGGAGCTTTTCAAGCAAATAGATGGAACTAGTCAGGCAAATGTCATTCTGGGTGAGGTAACTCAGACCCAAAGGACACACACAGTATGTTCTCACTAATAAGTGGATATTACCAAAAAAAATACACAAGATACAGTCCACAGAACTCAAAAAGTTCAACAAGCTGAAGGGCCCAATTGGGGACACCTCAGTTCCCATACTCATGGATTGGTAGGATTAACATAGTAAAAATGGTCATTCTACTAAAAGCAATCTACAGATTCAACAAAATCCTCCTCAAAATTCCAACAAAATTCTTCACAGACAAGGAAATTGTAATTCTCAAATTCATCTAGAAATACAAAAAAATTCCCAGTATAACAAAAACAACTCTTAACGAAAAGAACTTCTGGTAGAATCGCCATCCTTGACCTCAAGCTGTACTACAGAGCAATGGTGATAAAAACTGCATAGTACCAGTACATGACAGATAGATAGGTTAAAGGAATAGAACTGAAGACCCAGAAATAAACCCACACAGTTGCAGATACTTGATCTTTGACAAAGAAGCCAGAAATATATGATAGAGAAAAGAAAGCATCTTCAATAAATGGTGCTGATCTAACTGGAAAAAAATGAAAATGAAAAATGAAAAAATAGATCCATATCTGTTACCTTGCACAAAGCTCATGTCCAAGTAGGTCATGGACCTCAATGTAAAACCAGATCCACTAAGTCTAATAGAACAAAAAGTGGGAAGTAGGCTCAAAATCATTGGTCCAGGGAGAATTTCCTAAACAACGCCAATGGCTCAGGCTCTAAGATCAAGAATTGATAAATGGGACCTCAGGAAAATGAAAAGCACCTTTAATAAAAAAAACCCACTATCAATAGGACAAATGGGCACCCTACAGATTGGGAAAAAAATCTTTACTAACTCCATATCCTGTAGAGTGCCAATATTGAATATATATAAAGAACTCAAGAAGTTAACCTCCAAAACACCAAACATTCCTATCAAGAAATGGGTCATAGGACCAAACAGAAAATTCACAACAAAGGAATCTTTAAGGGCTGAGAATACTTAAATGTTCAAAGTCCTTAGTCATCAGGGAAATGCAAATCAAAGGAACCCTGAGATTCTACCTTACATGAATCAGAATGATTAAGATCAAAACCTTAGGTAACAGCCCATGTTGGCAAGGATGTGGAGCATGAGGGACACTTTTCCATTGCTGGTGGGATTGCAAACTGATAGTCATGCTGGAAATCAATCTGGAGGTTCCTCAGAAAATTGGAAATAGAGCTACCTGCATACCCAGTTATACCACTCTTGGGGTTATATCCAAAAGATGCCCCACCATACCACAGGGACCCATGCTCTACTATGTTAATAGTGGCCTTATTTTAATAGCCAGAAACTGGAAACAACCCAGATGTACCCCAAACAAAGAATGGATACAGAAAACGTGGTTCATTTACTCAATGAAATACTATTCAGCTATTAAGAAAGAGGACAACATGAGTTTTACAGGCAAATGGATGGAACTAGAAAATATTATCCTAAGTGAAGTATCTCAGACACAAAAAGAAATGCATGGTATGTACTCACTAGTAAGTGGGTATTAACCGAAAAAGTACAAAAACCTAAGATACCATTCATGGAACTCAAAAAGGTTAACAAGTATAAGGGCCCAGGTGAGGATGCTTCAGTCCTACTTGGGAGAGACAAGAAAATCACAGGAGGCAGAGAGAGAGAGGCTCTGGGTGGGAGAGGTGGAGAGAGGAAAATGGGACACGATCAGGTATTTGGTGGAGGGAACAAGAAAGAAGTCCTAAGGGCCAGCGGAATGAATGGAAATAGGCAACCCTGGGGGGTGGGTGAGGTTGGGGACCCTCTAGAAAGTATCAGAGGCCTGGGAGGTGAGAGACTGTCTGGACTCAAAGGAAGGGAGCATAGATTAAATGCCTAACAGTGGGGAGAGGAAACTCTCGTAGAGTCCATCTCCAGTAGAAAAGCAGGGAATCAAATAGAGGGATGGTGTTCCAGCCCACACTCAAAAATTTTGACCCAGAATTGTTCCTGTCTTAAAGAACAGCAGGGACAAAAATGGAGAAGAGACTGATGGAAAGGTGGTCAATTCAGTGACTGGCCCAGCTTAGGAACCATCTCCAAGGGAGGCTGTAAGGCTTAGCAACTATTCCTGATGCTATGCTGTGCTTACAGACATGAGCCTAGCATAACTGTCCTGTGAGAGGCCCAACAAGCAGCTCACTGAGACAAATGCAGATACTTAACATCCAACTTTGGGGATGAAGTCAGGGACCCTTGTGGTTGACTTAGGGAAAGGCTGGAAGAATCTGAGAGGAAGGGCAACCCCTTACGAAGACCAACAATCTCAACTCACGTGGGCCTCTGAGAACTCTCAGACACTGAGCCACCAACCAGACAGCATACAGGACCACGCTCCTAGGTCTCCAATCAATATAGAGCAGAGGACTGCCTGGTCTAGCCTTAGTTGGGGAAGAGGTAACTAACTCTTGAAGCTCCAGGGAGTGTCAAGTCCTAGTGGCAAGGAGTGGGAGGGGTGACATTCTCTTGGAAGAGGAGGATGAGGAACTGTAGGAGGGGGCACTTGGAGAGGGCAATGACTGTATTGTAGAAAACATAAAAGTAATTTTCAAAAAGTTCATATTTTGAGATGCATCATTTTTGATATTTATCTTGTGACCAAGATAAATATTCTTTGCAATATATGATGGTAAAAGAAATAATTTCACATCTTTTCATTTGGAAAAACAAAGTGTGATGTACATTTTCCTCAGAGCAATGAAAATAAGACCTCTGTGCCCCTCCATATTCTCAGAGAGTATTAAAATGTCTTCTGTCTTCTTAAAATCATCTGTCACTAACTGTCTTAGAGGACAACTCTGAACTCCTAATGACTCTAGCCAAATGAAAACTATTCTTCTTAGGCACAAAGCTTGTCACCTGGTTGGAAAAGGAGAAATTTTATTGTTTAGGGATGTTTATATATTAGAGAGTGACAATATGGTACCACATTTTAACTTTGAACTCAAAAGTCACTTACTCTGGCATAAGAAGTACATTCCAGGGGATAAATCTAAGTTTAGAAAGCACATAAATTAGGAAGTGATTATCCACATTACAAATGATTCACTGCAGGGTTTCTGCAAATACCTACTAGCTATTTTAATTGTTTACATTTCAGTAACTCCTGCATAGAAGGCTAGGTGGAATAAAAATGCTTTAATGCTAAAAACAAATTTCTAAAGACCAATTAGAAATAAAGAATAAAGTAGTCGGGGAATTGCAAAAAGCCCTAAAGGACAAGATATGAAGTACACTATTTTTGGAGCTAAGGAACTAAGAAAGAGTGTGTGCATGTGTGTGAGTGTGTGTGTGTGTGTGTGTGTGTGTGTGTGTGTGTGTGTGTGCGTGTAAAATTAATTAATTAATTAATTAATTAATTTGCTTTTTTAACCTCCCAGTCACTGCCACCCTTTCTCCTCTTAAAGTCTTCCTATCCCATCCCCCCTCTCTTCTCCTCTGAGTGGGTGGTTTCCCAGGATTATTAGCCAACCCTGGCATATCACCTTTCTGCATATCACCTTAGGCATATACTCTCACATTAAAGCAGCCCTGTTGGGGAATGAATTCCGCACTGGAAGTAGCTTTAGTGACAGTCCCTGCTCCAGTTGGGGAACCCACATGGAGACTGACCTACACATCTACTACCGACCCCAGAGGTCGGGGTTTGGGGGGGCTCCATGTATGCATTTTGGTTGGTGGCTTGGTCTCTTGAAAGCTCCTAAGAGTTCAAGTTCGTTGGCTGTGTTTATCTTCCTGTGGTGTTCATATCCCATTCGGCCTTCAATTCTTCCCAACTCTTCCATAAGACTCAACATCCATCCAAAGTTTTGTCTGTGGGCATCCTTGCATCTGTTATGGTGAGCTTCTATGTAGAGCCCCTCAGAGGACAGATATCTAGGCTCCTGACTGCAAGCATAACAGAGATTATTAATAGTGTCAGAGGCTGGAGCTAGCCCTGGTCAAGTCGAGCTGGTTCTCGGTGAGCCACTCCTTCAGTCTCGGTTCCATCTTTGTCCATTTCCTTAAGATAGGACAGATTTTGGGTTGTGATTTTTGTGGATGTGTTGGTGTCCTTATGCCTCCACTGGGGGGACCTGCCTGGCTACAAAAGGTGGTCTTTTAGGTTCCATATGCTTTTTTGAAATAAAATACATATTGAGTGTGGGGTGGTGAGCTGTGAAAGGTATCCTGGTTCCCAGTCAAGATAAAGTTGAAACCCCAGTGACCCTAAGGGACAGTAGGCATTTCCCTAATCCCAGGAGGCCAGGTCCCTCTCACACAGCTAACCCCCCCTCCACTGTACCCTGTAGAGCAGCTTATGGCCATCAGACATGTAGAAGCATGACCACGCCCTCCCACATGTAGATAAGGTATTCTCAAGCTCTCAGACCAAGCCAATAGGAAGTAGCTACTATCAGACCCTGACCGACCCCTCCCACATGTGGATGAGGTGTTCCCAGGCTCTCCAGCCAAGCCAATAGGAAGTACCTGCTGTCAGACCCTGACCAATCCCAAAACTGTATATAAGAATCCTATCCAGAAGGATTAAAGGTAAGAGAGAACTACTCTGTCATCTGAGAGCTTCTGTCATAAGAGCTGTAACACTGCTGCTTGGGAAAGAGATCTGTTCTCCTGAATTGCCTCCAGATGCTCCCCGGCACCCTTCGCTGGCTAGCCAGCCTCCTGCCGGCTCAGCCCAGTTGACATCTTAGAGCAACTGAAGCAGCAGTGGAGGAGACAAAGGTGGAGCAGCCGCAGCAGTGGAGGAGGCAGAGGCAATTCCCCTTCCCTGATCAAGTTCTCATCATTTATCATCTCTTGTAATCAGTTGGTGAACAGAGAGAGGTTCCGTGTGGGGAAGAGAATATTCTATGGCAAAATTATTTTATTAGAGGATGGCTTTTCCAGCATCAAATCTCATGCTGATGTTAGTGATCAGGTGTTTTAGGGAATACTTTTTAGATCGGCCCTTGTAAAATTGTGAGGCAGGGAGCATGATAATGTCGCCATGCTACAAGACAGAGAACCCTGGAACCTCAGCCATACTTTTCAAAAACTCTGCAGTTGCACTCTAACGTCAGAATTCTCCTGTCTTAGGCTAAATGGTGCAAACAAGCACCTTTAACCCCATCAACCAATGGATGGGATGAATCTTAGAATTTGCCGGTTTGGGCAAGTGGAGGATCAATTTAGGAGTTTCCAAGTTAAGAGCTGAAAATTTCTAAAAGAATACATTGCAGATATTCATATTAATAATGTATAAAGGCTTATCATTTTATTTATGAACTCTTTATTGTAGGTTGAGTTTTTTCATAATTTAAAAGTGTCATTACACAAACATTAAACACAGTCAAAATAGTCAGAGGAGATAATTTAAATCTCAGTTTGTTATTTGTTCCTGTTCAAGGATAAGTGACAAGAAAACAAAACAAAAGAAAACGAAACCCACTTCCTGCTTCACTTTTTATTAAATGAGCATGTATTCAATTATTGTATTTCTTAATTGCATGCCTGTGCTGATACCCACAGAATTCAAGAACTGTGTTTATTATTCCTATAGATATCAATATCCATTTGATCTAGTTGTCAGACTTGAGCAGATTTTGTCTGTTTTAAATAAACATAATTACATCATTACTACCCTTTCATTTCCCCACTCAACCCTTCTCTCTTAAGTTCACCTCTTTTTTTTAAATTGTTGCTACACACACACAAACACACACACACACACACAAACACACACATACCACCACCACCACCACCATACCCCATAGCCTCAAAATCTTTATAATATTAAGGAGTAACTTTTATAAGAACTACAAGCCAGTAAGAAATGGAGGAAATGGTGAGAACAGAAGTTTTCCCCAAAGAAAAACCCAAACTCCACAATTGGAATTCAATATCAAATGGTCACCTCCAAATTCATATACATATATTTAACATTGTTAATTTTATTTACCACTCTATCCAATATGACCTGTCAAAATATTTGGTATTAAAAATAACATTAAAATGTACAAATATATTGAGACACATTCATAGCTATTACTGGGTACATGGTGTGCTCTGAAATGTTGGGTGACACCCCTGTATTCTTGGGTAAGTTTTGGGAATTAATGAGATGTTTTAAATTTTAATAATCACTTCATTTATTCTTGTGTATTATCTAGTATGATGTACTTCCTTTTTGAGTCTGATAAATGATAAGGCAGAGAATAGATGAATTAAACCAAGGATCAAATCTCCATTCAGCTCTTTGTATATTAAATTTTGCTGGGCCTTCCTCCCATTGTTATATTACTAACTTTTGAACTAGAAATGTTTACTGTGTTAACACCATTCAAGTGTGGTAACTTCTAAAGATGAGCATCACAACTATTTCTCCATTCTTTGTACTCAAGGTTTTTGGCTTTTGTAGCCAATTAGATCCAAGATAAATGTTACAGTCACCATTTTTCAAATAACATATATTTCAAAGAACTTCAAATATTTTATTCACTTGATCAAATATATTAATGGTACTTTATTTTCATATCTTCGGCACATCTAAAGGACTGATACGTACAGGCCAATCCAAATGATGTTGTCTGTACAACTGCATAATAGATACAGAAAACACATCAGTTTGGTTTGGAAGCATTCGTATTGATGATCTTATTAAAACCGTGCAACACCATTGTGAAATGTATGCTGCTCTCCTGTCCAGTTTTATAGAGCTGACAAAACAAAAATAAAAACAAAAACATGTAATTCATTTATATCTATCAGTTGAGTGTTGATGTCAAGATTTGATAAGATCTAACAGCGAAGTGGGCCTTTGTGCATTGAATTTACTATCCTCAAAACAAATAAAGTGCTGGTTTCATAGTTCACAAGAGAGACAGATATGTGTATCCCAGGCTGACCTCAAACTTGTGATCCTCCTGCCTCTGCCTCATGAGCCACCAAAAACAGGGGAGGGGGGCAGATATGAGTCAATTATCCCAAATAAATTTCTACTTCTAGTCCTGGAAGTAATAGTGCAAAACATTCCTGTTAATAATTTCAAAATGTTACAGTATTTCAGCCAATATCACACATACTTAACTATTTACAAACTATTTCACCAATATTTTCTTTGAATTCAGATGCATGAAAATGCTATGACACATGAATTTCTCCTTGTTTGAAGACTCCATGGATTTGATGAGCTATCCTGGCCTGGCTGATGCCTGACATGCAAATGTAGAAATCAATGAGGTTTCGTCGCCATAATCAGAGTAACTTTGAAATAGAATATTGGGTGCTTTAACTATCTCTTGAATACCACTAGCATCAAAGAAAGAAAACCACACAGCTCACAGTCATAATGTAAGGACTAGAGAGAGAGCTCTGTGACTGATGAATGTCAGGGGCCACCTAGTACTGACATGACTATCAAAAGAAACAGTGGTCTAGAGCAAGTTCCCATGGTTTAATGAAAGCAGAAAAAAAAGAAAAGAGGAAAGTGAGTAGGAAGGGTGAGTGACAAAGTGTAAGGGAATACTGAGTGGGCAACAGATCTCTGTAGGAAGCTATAGGAAAGCTAGGGCTACTACATACAAGATCAAATCTATAACTCCAACTGAACAATACAAATGGAGTAAAGGAGTTATTCACAATCTCTGAGTAAGTTAGAAAAAAGATCAGTGCCCTAGAACTAAATAATGGGTACTTTAAACTTACATTTAGGGGCAAAACATTTTTCTTTTTTATTTTATTATTATTTTTTTTAGTTCTTTGAACATCTACACAGTTGGATTAACTCTCAAGGGAAGTTCATGAGTGGATCTTACCATGCATATCCTAGAAGAGTTCAGAGAAAGCAGCTACCACACTAGGGGACTGAAATTCATGGTAGGAAGACACATCTATGCGATCTTATTGTAAATAACCACTGTAACTACTAAAACAGAATTGCAAAAATTTATTTGTTAAATAAAGTGCATTTCTGACCTTCAGTGCCTTTGGAAATTACAGCTTCGAATGATCATTACTTATAAGAGCCATGCATTAAGATTGTACAAAAAGATAAGTGCAAGCATAATTTTGAAAACATAAACACTGTTGTGTTCACTATAGTTTCAAAAGATACATCCTAATGCCACATCCCGTCAATACTATGACCTGGATCTCTAACCAAAATCTACTTTCCAGTGGACCATGTTTTTCACTCCCTAATGTCCTCTGTAAAAATAAAACAAGCAAGCGAACAAAAACCCAATTGAGCAAAATGTTCTGCTGAGTAATATTTACTTCCTAAAGTGGCAATTTTACCCAATTTTTAAAGGTAAGGTATTTCAACTGCAAATGGGCAAATTGAAAATGTATTTCACTATTTTGTAAATCTCGAACTAAGAGCACAGAGGTGAAGTTCGGCTATGTGAAATAAGAAGTTTTCACATTCGTCCTTATTCCCTTTAAACAATGAGATTAGCCTTTTTGAACATTTACAAATCCAGTGTATGCTATTTTTCTTCCAGCAAGATTATAATTCTATTATTTATTTATTCCTCTAATTATTTGTCTATTTGTTTGTTGTTTGCTTAAATATATTTATTACTTCAAGGTAAGAAAAACTAAAACCACCTCCTTTTTCTTTTATTACCTATTTACTCACTCCTTTCTCTGCTTTTTTTTAGCAGTACAAGCTCACTAAAAGAACAATCACCAGAAACCTAAAAGACAAAATCAATTTTAAAATTCTTCTGTAGTATAGAGAAGCTTTGCTTCATTTTGATCATAATATCTCTTGACCTTTTCTAGAGGCTCTGATTCTTTTTTAACCACCACTCTTTCTCTCTAATGTTGACAGAAACTCCCATAGACAGCCACAACTCTCCATAAGAAAATTATGATTCCAGAGCAAAAGTTATTACTTTTATACCCTAATTATTCAGAACTTCATTGAAAGTGACCAGTTAACTTATTGCATGCAAAATTTCTTGTATGTACAATGAGGAATCTTGATGTAAATTTTTTTTAATAATTGCCTACTACAAAAGTATTACAACCATGGGATATTCAAACACCCCCAAATCTTTGAAATAATATACTAATTTATAAAACACAAAATGTGAAATACTACCAGGAAACATGTCTAGTCCAGAAGCTAACTGCAGGTGGCTGTTAGTATAAAATCTGTAAATGATAGATGTATTTGCTCACCATAGTTCCAAGTTTAAGAGAGGAACACAAATGATACAAACAGATCATTAGTAATTAATCCTCTCTTTTCTATAACCATCACATGAACAGAGTGTAACTCTCTAAGGACATAGTAACCTTACACGGGCTAAATTTAAGACAATATTTGAGAATCTTTCATGTTTTTTTTTTTCTTCAGAGCAATTGATATCTTTTGTGAACTTAACTGACAAGGACTAGACTAAAGGTTCCAGAATTTCCGGAAGGTTCTAGCATATAGAGTTTTTATTGCAGTCCAAACGAACCTAAAGCATAGAGAAAGTCTTTTTAGAGTACGTTTTGCATTAAGATTATAATGCAAATTATAAGTGAGTCCTTGGGCACATAGGCCAATTTCATGGAAGAAAGGCACTGAACTCACTGGATGATAGATGAGCTCTGATGACTTAAAAAACATTCTAAACTTTTCAGGCTATAGCAATGGTTATGAACTTGTGCTTTAAAGATGAATCCACAAAATTTTGATTTTTATGAAACATCTCATAGTTTGGCTTGGAACTTTAGTCTCTTTAATTCTAAACCTGAAATGTCTACCTCTAGTCAACTCTACAATTCTGAGGCATGATACTAATAGCATTCATTCATTCACTCACTCACTCATTCATTCCTCCTATTGTTCTTTGAATATCATAGTGTTTGTTGTATTAGTTTACAATATAAATATTAACTTTTTCAACTCTAAGTAATTTAAACCTGTGCTAATGCATGCACATATAACTCTGTGAAGATGACACTTACGTTCCATCACCATGATGTCTTTCCACCCATAGACAACACATAGCCCAAAGTAAACTCAACATGGAAAAATACCATTTACCATTTCCAAATGAAAACCACGAACAGGAAAGTACAATAAACATTACTTTCTATTTTATTACATTCATGCCCTGTAAGGAAAGGCAAACAAGTACACAACCAAACCACACAAGTACAAACCAAATCATCTTATTAACACAGCAACGAAATCTCGGTAACTGACACAGTGCAGCGTGGATGTATGGTGCACTGACTAGTGACTGAGACTGCCTCTCCCCACAAGTGTGTTAATCACATGCTCTACCACTAAAAGTCACATTCTAGTCTATAAGTTAAGTGGGTGGGTATATTCGCCAAAAACTTACAACAGGTAGCCATTGAATATATGATGTAGAATAAGAGAATTAAAGTGGAAGCAATAATAACAAGGTGTTTTGTCATTACTGATTTTAGTATCACTAATTACAGCACGGCCATCTGCAATCTATCATCAACCTGATTTGGGCTTTAAAACTACATAATTGACAAAACAACAACAACAACAACAACAAAAACCTCTTAACCTCTTGCTACAAATGCTCAACCCCTATTTAGCCACCATGCCTAACAAATTATTATAAAAATAAAAAAAATTATGACAATATTCCTTCAAATCCATTTGTTCCTTTCATCAAAATCTGTATTTCATATTGTCCATTTCCCACATTATTGCTAGACGGTAATTTTTGCTATGTTATCTAATAGGATTTCTAGCACTATGGTACTGTCTGATATACTTTTCTCCCTACTGTGTTAAAGAATGGTATGGTCCCAATAAGGTATTCTCAGACTTGCCAGCCTGTGGCTTAAAGGTTCATTAAAAATTCCTCACTGACTTGTATTAATACAAATTAGTAGTCAGAAAACATAATCCAGTGCAGGGTACTAATTTTTATTCAGATATTCTATTAGCATATAATCGTCTTTTTGAAGAAATTAAAGGTGCATTATTATACTTGATGTGGCATAAATTATAAAAGCCAAAAATTCTCTTGCAAGGTTCTGCAGTTCTCCAGTAATTATCCATATTGCACCCTGGAAACTAAAATTAAATACATAAATTAAAGCAGTAGGGGAGATAATAACACTGTAAAGGGGGACCAGCTTTAGCATAGTATATCATACTTCAGGCTCAGTCTGAGAAGAGCCACCACTGGCTTTCTCACACCGGAATCAAAACAGGTTTCCTACAGACCATAGCTTGATTGAGAGTGAAGTGATCACTTGCCATTTGACTAGAGGAACATTTCTTCTGTTCAGACAGTACTTATGCAAATAGGTCTCCTCTGTCTACTTCCTGAGCATGTTCATGAAGTGTCTCCATCTTCAGGATTCATAGGGTGTGAGTCCAGCAGCAAGGTGCTACATAAAGCCAGTTACAGTTGCTATCTATTCACATATAGACAAAGGAAAATTTCAGCTCTTAGCTTGTAGAAGATGTACACACATAGATGGACATCAAGCATCCCTTTTATTGAAAATTGCTTTAGGATGAACTTACAGCATTTATACTAGCTACACGTCGTGAAAATTGCCCCCCAGTTGATAACCCTACAGGATCTCCATTCTATCACTAGCACTACTTGGTTGGAATAAAGATTAGTTTGACTCTATACTTAAAAGCCAAAAGAACAAGAGCAAGTTTGAAGTCCCATAACATTTTATTTTTCTTTTATGTAGTGATTCTTTCTGATAAGATGGGAAAGGGATAACAAAAATCATACTATATATTAAGCACATTCAGTTTTAGTTCCAAGCACAGAAGAAAAGAATATTAACTTCATTTGATATTCTTCGTGTGTAAACTCAGTGTCTAAGAATTTGTACATGTTTGTTCATATAGAATCTATCGTAAGTAGAACAGGTTCTATGGGGGAAAAGTCTGTTCTATCAACTGAATAACAATTTTATTATAACTCTGTATAAATCACTAGGCTTTAGTTCATGTCAGTGTTAACCAACATGCATCTTTCGACACGAATGCAGTACTAGCCAAGTAGCTAGATTGTCACAGGTAAGGAAGCTGCAAACAACATCTTATGCTTGCAGGCATCAAGACTGCCCTAGATGATGTTGCTGCATAATCTTCATCGTGTTAGGCCCTAAGATCAATGATGAGTCAACACCGTACTCTATATGAAGATTACCACACTCCCATGGGCAACATGCTAGCTACCTATAACACTTTGGGCTTTAGAAGAGTGTTATTCATCTGCCACTTCAAACCAAGACCCACATGTTAAAGGATTAGTCTTGATGCCATGTTATATGTAGGTGCTAAAACTTTGAAAGCTGAAACTTGTTGCTCTGTCCTCTGGTATTCTTTATCTCCTCTTAATTTCCCAACAACATATCTGTCCATCATGCTCTGTCTTTCCTCTGGAAGCCTAAAAGGCAATGCCATCTACCTGGTCGTGGATTTGGATGTCCAAAGGAATAGCCTGAAGTATCATTTTTATTTTTTCAACTTATTGTCTTAGTTGTTTTGCTACAATAACAAAGGCTGATGAACAAGAGATGACAGACTTATTTTTAACTAGGAATTAAAAAATGTATTCTGCCAGCTGATTCATTTGTTTTCTCCATACACATAACCATTATTTTAGATATAATCAAATCTTTAGAGATAGAGCTTTTAAAATAAAATCACACATAATTTCCATCCTTAAAGGAAATATGTCATAGCCATATGGTCCCTGTTTACTTGTCTTACCATATATTGCCTAAAAGTATTTGCTTGATAAAAATTGAAAACAGAATTTAAAAACACAGTTGAACTACAAGCTTAAAAATGGATGCAAAGATAAGTACCACTTTCAGGATATGATATGTACTCTATGTCCATAACATTTTTGAGAAATTATATCTCCAATTGGTAGGATGTGCCATAATCCGAACATTTGTGTCCATCTGAAATCTATACAATGAAAAAAATCAAGGGATTACTAGAAATATGAAACTAGTCTCAATTGTTTTCTCATTAGTCATGTAAAAGATTTGCAA
Organism: Rattus rattus; assembly: GCF_011064425.1. NCBI lineage: Eukaryota > Metazoa > Chordata > Mammalia > Rodentia > Muridae > Rattus > Rattus rattus. Next base: position 37,023,510 of record NC_046157.1, on the reverse strand, counting down.
AAATTTGCTACATAAAAATAGAAGAAATATGCCTTTAAAAATACACAACCACTTGAATATTTGAAGCTTTACAACTATAAATACATTTTTTATTCAAAATCACCTTGTCCATGATTTTAATTGGCTGAATGGTGTTAAAATTTCGATATACATCCCCTAGACGAGGCCATCCAGTTTGGAAGAAAGGGCCCCAAAAGAATCAGAAATACCACCTATTGCCACAGTTAGAAGTGTGATAAAAACACCAAGCTAATAACTATAACCATATGCAGAAATGTTGGCTAACACCCACATCAGCCCCTGATTTTCAATATCCCCTATGAGGTTCGCTTAGTTGATTCAGGCATGTTCTTGTGGTGTCTCAACCCTCTTGGTCTCCAATGCTTCCTCTTGTTCTTCCATCTTCTCATGTTTGGCTCCGTGTTTGTTATGCTCTGTTTCATATCCTGAGGTTTGATCTATATTGGAAGGAATGGAGGAGGTGGATGGAAGAAATTGGGAACTTGGAAAAGTAGAAAGGAGAAAGTGAGATCCAGGATGTAACAGGTGATGCAGAATAAAAATGCAATAGATATGAATAAATTAAATAAAAGAGATATTAGCAAGAATTTTTCCTCCATCTTTTATTAACTTGTTATTTTTATTTACAGCTGGAATTGTTATTACTTTTCCCGGTTTCCAGGCCAACATCCCCAACCCCTCCTCCTCCCCTTCTCTATGGGTGTTCCCCTCCCCATCCTCCCCCCATTACTGCCCTCCCCCCAACAATCACATTCACTGGGGTTCAGTCTTGGTAGGACCAAGGGCTTCCCCTTCCACTAGTGCTCTTACTAAGCTATTCATTGCTACCTATGCAGTTGGAGCCCAGGGTCAGTCCATGTATAGTTCAGATGTTAGTTATAAACATTCATTTCACGCACCATTATAAAAATCTTAGATTTCTTTTTGCATCATTGGAAAATGCTCAAACATGAACTACTCCAAAGTACACTTTGTGGCAAGTTCTGAATTTTACATTCATTATACCAAAACCCGACCTCTTTTACCCATCTCTCTTCCACTAATCATGCAAAAGTATTCAGAATACAAACTATCTTGGACATAAATAATGACCACCTGAGCATCCATAGTCTCAATTGACATATGAGAATAATAGTGAGTCTGTTTGTGTGTCCGCTAGACATCTGTTTTATTTCAAATCTTATATTGCTCAAATTATGTCTTAATTTTCTATAGCTATTATAATATTTGCCAGAAAAAAATGATCAAAGCAAAAGGTAATCCTACATTTCCAAAAAACACAATTTTTTCTTCTTTTTAAAACTTTTTATTGGTCCTTTGAGAATTTTGAATCATGGATACCAACCCACTCATCCTCCCATCCCCTCATATCTTTCCTCAACCCCTGCAATCACCCCCTCAGCAGAGGAAAAATAATTATATTTTGGAAACTGAAGTGTGTCACAGTGTGTCCAACAATATACCCTTTGTCCACACTTCTTTTCTTGCAAATGGTCATTGCAATGACTCATTTGGTCTTGCACAAGATTTCTGGCTTTGTTACTCTACTAATACTAGAAAAATCACTGGAACTCTTCTCAGATATGATAGTGTGTTGTTGCCTTGTGTCATGGAGATTCTGTAGTTTTGGATCATTAGAACCAGCACCCTCATGTACTCCAGTAGTTCATTAATTGGGTGTGTGTTTGGGTGGGCCAATTCAAAGCCTTGCATCTGGACTTGAGAAGTATCTGAGTTGGTCGGCCTGTTGACTCTCCTGCTCTCCTGCTATCAGGGTAAGCTCACCAGTAACCCCTGCCACCAAAGCCAGTTCTACCCTGCTACATCTGGTGAGAGGCACGGTCAGCTCTCCTGCTCTCAGGCCCCCAAGACAATTCTCTCATGATACTCGGGTGAGACATGGGGCAAATTCTGCATAGCCTTCAGACATCCACAGGTCTCCATCCCAGACTAGGAACACCTGCCTGGGTGCTGCTGCTGGGCCACACACTAAGATGTCACCCCAGTGTCAACAGGCCAGGACCCCGAAGTGGTCACAAGTGGTATCACCAGCTACTCATATCAATCAGCATTCCTCACTAAGCTGTAGTTTTCAGTTCTGTCTTTCTTCATTATAACCTTATCTTCTCTTTCTCTTATGTTCCATTTCTTCACCACATACATGTTCCACTTAGTGAATCTGGGGGTCTCTGAGTGTCTGAGATCATCTAAGGAGTGGTCTCAGGAGTGCTATGCCCACATTGTGCATTATGGCATTGGCAAAGGTCAACATAGGTATAGTCTGTCCCCTCAGATCTTCACAGTGCCTGACTCATCCTCATCTCAGGCTGGCTTCTGGTCCAAGCCCCATGCTATTCTGGTAGTCATCTCAAGTTTACTCCTTGCCTGGCCTGCCTGAGTAGCCCTGTGTGAGGTTCATCTGTCTTTTGGTTTACTCCTTCCTGGGGCCTTTAGTTTCAGGTGGGGTTCTTCTCATCTCAGGTTTGCTCCCAGTCCTGGGAGCCACTGGAGCCATCCCTCACTGTACTGGTGGTCACCTAAGGCTAACTCCCTGTCAGAGCTCACTGGTACAAGTCTAATGTTCATCTCAGGCTTGCTTTTCCAAAGTATGTGAGTCTACTAGCCATTCATATGTTCGTAGGTGAGAACACTGAGTGTAGACAGCAGCCACACCTGCCATGCTGCTAGGAGAAGTAGGAGACACAATCCTAATAATGAAAGTCCAGTTTCTCTTCCAATCCTTTTATTCTTTCTTCTACAATGATCCCTCTGTCTTAGCTTCAGCAATCATATTGAAGGTATTTCCTTCAAGCCTAAATTAAAGAAATTATTAATAGCAGTAAGAGGTCCTAAGAAAGTATCTTTGCCACGTTTCTCTCCTAGGTTCTGGTAATTTCTGGCAATTCTTGGCCCCTGGTAGCTCATAGAAGCATCACTCCATCTGTGTCTACATTTACATTTGGTATTTTCCTTTATGTGCCCTTGGGTTACAAACCGTCTGCTGTTGTGAAGGTAGGAGTGCTTGGATGTAGATCAACCATAGCCCAAAATGACCTCATAGAACTTGGTTATACCAAGAAGTTTCTAGGTAAGTTCGTAGAGTTGTAGTCAGTGATTCCAGGTAGTCACACACATGTGCGAGGAAAACATTTAGCCCACTAATATATGACAGAAAACATGGAAAGGAATCTATATGATAATCATATTCAACATGTAAGATACTTGACAATTCAGCACCTAATCATGGTGAGAAGGAACAAAACTCTCATTTGCAGGAAATGGATGGCAATGACACTCATCATGATAACTGAAATAAGCCAGAATTAGAGAGGAAACCTTTACTTATTTTCTCTCATAGCTAGAATCTAGACTGATTTTAAAGACATGGAATTATATTGAAGTCTAGCTGGAATTCAGAGGGGAAGAGGAGGAAAAAGAAGAAAACGGTATGAGAATGGAAAAGTCATCCCACCAAGGACAGTATTCACATCGATTAAAAAATGTCATCATAAGTTCACTGTTTTATGCAATCCTTGTGCTAATGTAAGGTCAAAAATGGCTCCTTATATAAAAACAGAAGGAAATTTCTTTGACTTGATAAATGACATGGAGAAAAAAACTCATAACGGACATATTTAATGAGGAAGTGCTGACTACTGTTTTCTATAATAGAAAACCAGATAAAAATACTCTAACTTGATTTCAGCATTATGGTGAAAGGGATGAAGGAAAAAATTGCATCAGTACCATGTGACACTTTTATTTGTGTTGAAAAATTATAAGAAATGTAAAAAATACTGCCACACTAAAAAGTAACAACAAATTTATATGAAATAAATTCAAATTTTCATATTTATTTGTACAGAATGCTGACAAAATTTAAATAAATAAAATTTAAGGCAGCCATGTAATAAAACTATAATTATGTATTAACTAAAAGATATATAACGAATTCCCATTCACTTAAAATCTCATATAGTTAATCTATCCATGCAATATATATAGATATCTCAAACAAGAGGTAATACATGTTCATCAAATAAATCATGTTTATTAAGAGAATTTCTAATCTGACAATCCCTTCTAAATGACCTTTTGATCAAACCCAGTCATAATTATTATGTCAGGAAGATGTTTTTAAGAAATAAAAAGATATAAGACAGTGCGTACTAGTCAGCATACATATACTTGTCAGTTCTCCAAATAACCAAAACCAGCAGGGTAATAATGCACAGAGAGAAGAGAAAGAATTAATTCTAGGAATGAATGCCAAAAGTTACACAGTTACTGCCTACCAGATTGCTAACTGGCAATGCTGGTAAGGAAAAAACAGTCTAAGTTTCATAGTGAACCAAGAGGATTAAGTGTGCTATTTCAATCTGAATTATTTCCAAGAGGGAGGAAAAGAAATGTTCAGGTGTATGTCCTAGAGCTTAGACATCTGATTTCATGAGGAAGTAAAACTGTAACCTCCACGAAGGAGGCAAATTTGCCCTTCCTGTACTTTTGACTTCAACCTAGTCTAGGAAATCAGAATGAGTAAACTCAAATGGAATTATCTAGGATCATGGATATTTGTGCGCGCGCGCGCGCGCGTGTGTGTGTGTGTGTGTGTGTGTATGTGTGTGTATGTGTGTGTATGAACATATAGGTATATGTGTATATGTATGTACATACATGTATATATGTTTATATATGCATCTGTGTATATATGTACATATGTATATATAGATGTGTGTATGTATAAATATTGTCAAATCTCTGAATTGTTCAATAAAATTCTTTGTGCCTTCTGTAGTGCTATCATTTCCAAATTAAGTAAAATATATAAATATTCCATTTCAGAGAAATTAATTATGACAACTGAATTTTTTAGATTACACCAAAGAGCACATTAAGTCAACTGGGAAAAATTCAAGTAGAACCAATAAATATACTTTAAGAATGCTCCAGTGAAGAGGAAGCCCTTGGTCCTGCCAAGACTGGACCCCCCCCAAGTGAACGGGATTCTTGGGGGGCGGCATTGGCGGGAGGATTGGGAAGGGAACTCCCATATAGAAGAGGAGGCGGAGGAGTTAGGGGGATGTTGGCATGGAAACCGGGAAAGGAAATAACATTTGAAATGCAAATAAGAAATACCCAATTTAATAAAGATGGAAAAATATTATAAAAATAATAATAAAAAGAATGTTCCAGTGAACCTAAATTATGAATATATACCAATCCAAGTGACTTCAATATTTTTAGCAAATTTAACATGAACACTTGCGTCACTATCCTCAGAAGAAAAATTCTATGAGTAGGACACTGATGACATGAATTTTAGGGACCTTCATGAAGCTCATAAGTTGAAGAAGTGATTAGCTTCAGGCTTGGCACAAAGAAATACTGAAAGTCCTTATTCACATTTGAAAGATAACTCAAAGTGGTCATCTCAAATTTGACATAACCTTTAAGTATTATATGACGTTATCTCTAATAAATCATGTAGCAGAATAAATTCCTGTAAATCATAAATATTAAGGAACTCTTGCAGATCAACCTTGCTAAAGGAAAACTTTAATTATCATCATATTCCCTTTAGAAGATAATATGCAAAAATTGTTTATCATATTAAAAAGCAATCAAAGAATATGCTGCCAAAAATGTTGAAAAAATGATTATAGATGTCTGTCAGGCCTTCAGCTAAAGAATGTATTAGGTGATTATGCTGCATGTTGTCACGGTTGTTGTATATGTTAGCATTTCACAATTTGTAACTTGTTATGGTTTTGCAGATTAAGTAAGTGTTCATTTTCCTACCCAATTGTAAAATAATAACTTCATAATATTTTTTTCTTAATGAAAGTACATAGAATTAAATGACTCTCCTTTTGTGAGACTCAGAGCTAGTCTTGCTACAGTGCTGTCCAAGGTCAGCCTTAGAGACTAGAACAACTCACATTGCACTCCGGAAGTATTGCTCTGGGTTTATCCTGCATTCTTCCCACCTCTCACTACATCCCCTCTTGTGCCCCAAATCCACCCCTTCTTGTTTATTATCATTCATGTCCTCCCCATTGCTTTTACACATTCACTTCACTGTAAACCTTTGAATCCAAAGTTCAGGTATGACATTATAGATTTCTTTCTAGCTAGTCTCTCCACAGATACTCAAACTGAATTATAATTTGTTGCACTTTGCCTGTAAAATCTCACACCCTTTATCCTAGTCTTCGTCTCCTTACAAGATGACACAATTGGATAAAATCCACTGTAAAGTGAAAATACCATGAGGGGAAATGCATTGAATACATCTTAGCTATCACACAGCCTACCTTAGCTTAGCCTGTTATAACTGTACTAAGAACACACTAGCCTGTGGTTGGATGTTAGAGTAGAGTATACCTGAACAAAATCATTTGAGAGTCAGCCTATTTTATGAATTTTATGTAATTTATTATCACAAAGCAGTGGCAACATGGTACTCCATAGAGTAGCGGGTGTTTAGCCTCATGGTTGGCAGCTGACAGGGAGCAGCAGTTTCTCACTATACCGATGCTCCAAGAGAGTCATTCTGAATAATGTTATCCTGAAAAATATTAAAAACCTAGAATGTAAAGTTTGGTTTCTAAAAAACAAATGTAGCTTTCTGTAGGTTTGTTAAGACAAAATCTCTAAGCCCCTGACAAGCCAGAGAACATTTGCACAGTGTCTCCAATCTTCTGTGTACAGGCTTCCTATGTATAGCAGAAGGGATAATCTATATAAACAGTTACTCAATAATTAATTATCTTTGTGGCTCAATAGGTATTGCAATACAAATAAGGACAATAATAATTTAAGATAAAATGCTGAGCTACAAAAATGTAAAGGAACGAGAATGGAGATTTATTCACGGTTTTCCTTTTATTTCTTCTGCACTGTGTAAATTGTGCAATGAAAAACAAAAAGCTGAGAACTGTAAGGGGCTATACCAGGGGCTGAATGGAAGCGTTCTTTGGGGTGCCTTGCATTTCTTGATAAAGTAACTTAAAACTGAAAAATTGGCTATTGTGCCCACATTTATATTGATATTTACATATAATGACAAGAAAAAAAAGTACAGAAAATTTTAAAAAATTGGTTGTACATTAGTTTACACAGTATGGTACCAACATGAACATTTATGCATTCTGTGTATATATCCAGGGATCTAAAAGAAAATGGAAAAGAATGCCAATAGTAATGAGGTTCTCTGTGTAGCAGGACTGCTGAGATTTTTTACATTGGCCCATGGCTGCCATGCTTCTACAGTTAACACATTCCAGTTTACATCAAACATATTCCCATCATTTTGAAGGTTTCAATGGCATAGAATTATACATAGGAAACATGAAATTAAGTTTATGTTTATTCCAATTTTGTGCACAAATATCAAGTGAAATTCAAAATGAAATTCATTTTCCTGGAGGAGAAGGGCAGACAAGGAAAACAAAGAGGAAAGAGAAGGGAACAAGAAAAGGAAAACATATCAACCAGCTATTTCTTTTGCACTACAAACCTCTTTAGCAGTACTGCAATAATTTACTTCACTGGTTTGTTTTTTTTCCCCAATTTTGGTAAAATATCCAGCACATAAAGAATGGGAAAGAAAAGTTTCAATTAGGGCTTGTCATGCCAATATGAGTACAAATATCTGGTAAAAAAAAATAAGTAATTGTGGGAAAGGATAAAACAACAGTGTGAGGAAAAAATAGGCAAAAGTAAACAGAGATGTCCAACTGTTCAGTAAATGAAGGAATAATGAACATTTTATTCTGAACCATTAAAAATTAAAAATATAAATAATTATAATTAAATGATTATAATTAAATAAAATAATTATAATTAAAAATATGAATAACCTGGACAGAAACAGGGAGATACCCTTACCTAGTCATACAACACAATCAGCCAACATTGAAATTTGAACATGTGTGCACATGCATATGTGTGCACACACCCACACAGCCAAACCAGTGTCATGCACTATGAATCCTTGAGACAAGGAAAGGCTTGAACACTGATCTGGCATTTAAATGGCTATAAAAAGGAGACAGGGAAGCTTTGTAAGGTATGTCCTTAGGGTTGTTTTACTACTGTGTTGAAATAGCATTTGGGAAACATCTGGAGGGGGAATAGCTTATTTTTCTTATAGTTCCTCATTGGAAATACTCAGGGAAGGACGTCAAACAGGCTAGGAAGCTGGGGGCAGGAACTAATGCAGAGGTCACAGAGGCATGCTTCTCACTTGCTTGCTCCTCATAGCTCTTTTAGCCTGCTTTCTTATAGAAGCCAGAACCAACTTTCTAGGAGTTCTGCTGCCCACAAAGGACTGAGTCCTCCTATGCCAATCATTGTTTAAGAAAATGCCTTACAGACTTGCCTAGAGCTCAGTCTTATGGGGGCAGTTCTCTCAGTTGAAGTTCCCTCGTCTAAAATGACTCTAGCTTGTGTCAATTTAAAATAAAACTATTCAGCACAGATGTTAAATGTTTGAATAACATTCCACTGGGCCTTGCCACACATTATACTCATTGAATATTCTGTTAACAAAAACAAATAGGTATTGATTACAGAAAACCTGGATCTTGTCTCATTTTAAGAATCATAATTATCATCCAGTGTCCAACTAAAATTAAATCTCCCATATTTAATTTCTAATAACATGACTTACCCAATGGGGAAAAAATTGACTTGAATATGGATTTCCATATATGGAGACTCCATTATAAGACCACCTTAAAAATAAAGCAAACATACCAACGTATCAAAACATACTGTTAATGATCACTGATTTCTCTACATTGTATTCATTTTGCAGCAGAATTTGTTTCATTTAAAAGGATCAAATGGGAAGGTTGTCTATTAAGGGATTACAAAAGAGTAGAAAAAACATTTTCAAGTGTACTTCATGTGGCCATCTGAGTGACTTTTTTCAAAGACTCCTTCATCATAACAATTTAAAAATAATTGTTGAGGTTAATCAAACCCTAGGAATTGAATTAACATCATCATTTAATTTTCAGAGTGTGGTAAATTTTGTTCATGTCTAAGTTACCCTAGGTTTGAACCATTGGCTTGTTTATGAATGGTTTTAAAAACAATGATGAGCATTTACCTTTTATGAAATATATTGGCCTAATCTTTTTATTTATTTATATTCCAGATGTTGACCCCCTTCTCGGTCCCCACTCCAAGAGCTCTTCACCACGTGGCTTCTCCTCTTTGCCTCTGAGAGGGTGCTTCTCTACCCATTTCACTCACTCACCCACTCCCCTTACCCACCTAACCCCACTTCACCCCCCACATACCATACATCCCCTCTCCCTAGGGATCCAGTCTATAGGATTAGGCATATTCTCTCCAAATGAGGCCAGACAAGGCATACCTCCTGCTTCATGTGCTGGGAGCCATGGACCAGCCCATATACGCTCTTTGGTTGGTGGCTTAGTCTCTAGGAGTTCCCAGGGTTCTGGGTTAGTTGTCACTGTTGATTTTCCTATGGGTTTGGCATCCCATTAAACTACTTTAATGTTTCCCCTAACTCTTCCATAGGAGTCCCTGACTTCAGGCCAATGGCTGGCTGTAAAAATTGGCATCTACCTAGTCAGCAGTTGATAGAACCTCTCAGAGAACAGCCATGCTAGACTCCTGTCTGCAAGCACAACGTGGCATCAATAATAGTGTCAGAGTTTGATCCACCCATGGGATGGATCCAAGTTGGACTAGTCACTGGATGGCCTTTTCTTCAACTTCTGTTCCATTTTTGTCCCAGCATTTCATTTAGATAGGAAAATTTCTGGCTCAAACATTTTGAGGGTAATTTGGTGACCCCATCCTTCCACTATGACCTCTGTCTATCTACTAGAGGTAGTCCCTTCAGGTTCCGTCACCACACTATTGGGCATTTTGGTCATCCCCACTGAGTACTGGGAGCATCTCACATCCCAGGTCTCTGGGACATTTTAGAGGTTCACCCTATCCCCTAGTCCTGAAGTTGCGTATTTCCATTGATTACCTGGCCCTCTGAACTTCATTCCTGTCTCCTCACATACCTGATCCTATCCCACTTTTCCTGACCACCTCCCCACACAATTCTTCACAGACATGGAAACAGCAATTCTCAAATTCATATGGCAAAAAATCTCAACAATAAAAAAACTTCTGAGGAAATCGCCAACCCAGATCTCAAACTGCACTACAGAGAAATAGTGATAAAACTGCAAGGTATTGGTACAGAGACAGGCAGGTCGATCAATGGAATAGAATTGAAGACCCAGAAATAAACCCACACACCTATTGACACTTGATCTTTGACAAAGAAGCCAAAACATAAAGTAGAAAAGAGGAAGCATTTCAACAAATGGCAGTGTGCTCGTAGAAGGCAAATTAATCCACATTTACCATGTTGTGCAAAACTCAAGTCCAAGTGGATCAAGAACCTCAACATAAAACCAGATACACTGAATCTCATAGAAGAAAAAGTGGGAAATAGCCTCGAATGCATTGAAACAGGAGAAAATTTTCTATATAACTCCTGGGCATATACCCAAAAGATGCTTCAACATGCCACAAGGACACATGTTCCACTACATTCATAACAGCCATATTTGTAATAGCCAGAAGCTGGAAACAACCCAGATGCCCTACAACCAAAGAATAAATACAGACAATGTGGTTTAACACCATGGAATACTATTCAAACACAACGATGCCAAACAAACAGAGCTTCCAGGGACTAAACCACTACCAAAAGACTATACATGGACTGACCCTGGGCTCCAACTGCATATGTAGCAGAGAAGAGCCTTGTTGGGCACCAGTCGAAGGGGAAGTCCTTGGTCCTGCCAAGGTTGGACCTCCAGTGCAGGGCAATATGAGAGACAATAAGCAGGATATATGGGGGAATACCCATATTGGGGAGGGGAAGGGAATGGGGGCTTATGGACAGGAAACTGGGAAGGGGAATAACATTTGAACTGTAAGTAAAGAAATACATCTAATAAAAAATTTATATATAAAAAGAAAACCAAGGACATCAGTAATTTTGCCGTCAGATGGATAGAACTAGAAAATATTATCCGGAGGAAGGTAAACCCGACTCAAAAGGATATACATGGCATATACTCACTTATAAGTGGATATTGGCTAGTTGTAATATATATATTATTTTTATTTTCTCAGTGGATGGGATGAGATGATAGCAATACCCAAGTTTTATGAATATGTAGCTTGGGGTGAGCCACTAACATTTCTACCTCTGTTCTAGCTAACCCTAGGCCTAGGCCTGGATGCTTTTAGTTCCTGTACAATCTTTCAAACTGTGTCTGTTAACCTAGACCTAGAATACTTCAGCTTCTAAGACTTCCTGCTGAACAATCTCACCCTTTCTAACACTTTCTGACCTCTGGCTGGCTGGTTCAACTCAATTATTCTGGCACTAACTCCTCTTCAAGCTGACTGATTCAATCAAGTTTTTATCAGCTTCTCACTGAATTACTCTGCTTGGCCTCAAATTAACTATTCCAATTTGTTCTAATCATCTGACTCCTTCTTATTCGCTGACTTCAACTCCCTCTGAGTGAAATTATGAACGAACTCAACTCCACTAAGCTACACTCAACCGTACTAAAGTCATTCCCACTCAGCTGAACTGACTGAATCTCTCTCCCTGTACTGCCCTTAGTTAACCTGTATTTCTTGTCTGTTCTCATGAGAGTTGGGGGTATCCTATCTCTGATTCATTCTGTCAAGTATTTCTCTTATTTATCACTTTCAAATGGGTGCTTCCTTTTACAGTCTAACTTTGCCTTCATTATTTGTAATTAAAGATGTATACTAAATATGTGTATGTATTTTAGTCCAAGGTCTGTGGTCTGTTTGCATTCTGGCAGGATCTCACAGACCTAGATCTTTGGACATGATCCCTTACCAAAGCAGCCATATTAGTGAACTAAAATCCCTCCCCATCTATACATATGTAAAACTACTTCACTAAGTATAAAATATCTAATTCAGAGTAGTAATCTTGCCTAAGTGTCAGCAAAATTGTTTTCGAAACACTGCCTCATGTAACAAAATTTTCAATTATATATTAAGGATGTATCAGAAATGAGACTAGAAAAAGCATGAAATAAATACTTTCAGATGTGATTATTATGTAGTCAAACATGATGAAAAGTATTAAATTGTTACAGTATTTATTAATATTGAGTATTTTGACACTTTGCAGGTTCTTATTTTTATTTTATTTTGTTATTAATTTTAGTAGCATATATTTACTGCTTCTTGCTGTCCTTTAACAATATCTCATCAAGTTTCCCTGGAATGAACTATGAAGAACAGCATGGCCCCAATTTTGAGTGCCATTCTGCCTTTGCCTCCTCGGGGGCTTGGACTGAAGGCATCCCCAGTAATACTCAGCTAATATTGTAACTTAAAGTGAGTAATACGATCCTACTCTGTATTCAAAATTAAGTAAGTGAAAGTGTGAGGGAGTGCCAAGAATTAGTCTACTTCTACCATTGATCATTCTAATATCAAGACCTGCCATGGTATAAGGAATCTGGGTAAACAAATGTTTGCTCATTAGATAATGTGATTGATCTAAATATCTTTGCTCTGATTTTCAAATTCTTGAAAAAGGATTAAATAATACCTAAATCAGAGAAAGTAAAATAAAAATACTATCTACTATTAATTGGGTCTAGAATATTTTTATAACATAAGTAACTATGTAGTTATAGTTAAGTATTATTTTCCTTATGGGTAATAATAAACAATAATAAATAAATCATATGAAGATGTGATCACAAGGCACTGTCTTTTTACCTTTTTTCACACTGTATAATCTTCCATATATTTCACTATCACTACCCTACCCACTTCTTTAAAGATGTACAATATTACAACAGATGTCTCTCCTAGATTTCTTTTGTTAGCTTTTTTATGTTCAAGTTAAGGGAATTCAAATATAAACTCTTTTATAGATTCTTAATTCTCTCAACATTATTATTCAAGAAGATAGTAAATTATTGTATGCCCTTTTAAATTCTTTCACTAAAGTTTCTACATCAATCCTTTCATTCATATTTTAGCTGGATAGCTTGATATGAAAACATAATCAATGTACTGATAGATTTGAAATCCTTAAATTTGTCAATTTTGGAATTAAGCAGTTAAAACAACAAGAACACTATAGTCATGTAATTTGAGAGGTAAGCAATTTTGAAATGTTCTACAAGGGGAATGGCACTTGAACTTGAATATATTTCTTATGTATCTTAGCAGAAACCCAATAGAATAAATAGAAAAATAAAAATCCTGTTGTGCACCATGTATTCCTGGCAGGTTTAACAGGTTCCACCAACTTCAGAAATGTTTCATGTTCTAAAATTCGCTTTTCCGTTCTATCCATGCTTTAAAGTTCATTAGTCTTTTGGTGTTCCTAAGAAACAGTAAGTCAGTGCAAAACTTTGATGATCTTTTTTGTCATATCTGAATGGTTCTTCAAAGGACAATCTAATTTATATATCAGAAATAATTCTTTCTTTGTTCCTTCATTCTTTCATTCCTTTGTTCCTTTCTTCTTCTTCCTCCTTTTTCTTTTTCCTTCCTCCCTCTCTCTCCTGCCCTAACCCCCTCCCCCGTAGATACAAATATGTCATAGAGACCAAAGTATCTCATGAGGTCAAAGTACAACTCTCAGAAATCATGTCTCTCCTCCACCTTGTGGGAATATTTAAACCTCAGGGCTGCATGCACATATCTCTTTCACATTCTCACAAACTCAAAAAATATTTTCACAATAGATTCTCATAAATGGAAAGGATTTGTTAAAACTGTGAGAATTCTGAAGCGTTGGCTTGTTCATATTCACTGTCTGTCCTAGTCAGCTTCTGTTGGTGTGGGGAGGAAAAACTATGGCAACTTGGGGTTCAAGATTATTTAGCTCATCATGAACTTACAATCTACCATCAATGGTAACCAAAGAAGAAACCCAGAGGTAGGAACTCGAGTAGAGAACAGAAAAGAATGATGTTTACTGGCTTGCCTCCTCTGGTTGAGTCAGCTCCCTTTGTAATACAGCTTGATCCACCTGCCTAGGGATGTGCCAGCCACAGTTGACTGAGCACTACTACAACATTGAAGAATCAAAAAATATTCCTGAGAGATTGCAATTCTCCAGTGGAATGAAGGCAATTTGTTTTTTGTTTGTTTCTTCTTCTTCTTCTTCTTCTTCTTCTTCTTCTTCTTCTTCTTCTTCTTCTTCTTCTTCTTCTTCTTCTTCTTCTTCTTCTTCTTCTTCTTCTTCTTCTTCTTCTCCTCTTCTTCTTCTTCTCCTCCTCCTCCTCCTCCTCCTCCTTCTCCTCTTCCTCCTTCCTCCTCCTCCTCCTCCTCCCTCTCCTCCTCCTCCTCCTTTCTCCTCCTCCTCTTCCTCCTCCTCCTTCCTTTCCTCTTCCTCCTCCTTTCTCCTCCTCCTTCTCCTCCTCCTCCTCCTCCTTTTCTCCTTCTCCTTCCTCCTTCTCCTTCCTCCTTTTCCTCCCTCCTTCTCATTCCCCCATCTCCTTCCTCCCTCCCCTTCCTCCTTTTCCTTCCCCCTTCTCCTCCCCTCCTCCTCCTTCTCCTCCCCCCTCTTCCTCCTCCCCTCCTTCTCCTCCTTCTCCTCCCCCCTCCTCTTCCTCCTCCCCTCCTTCTCCTCCTTCTCCTCCTCCTCCTTTCTCCTCCTCCTCCTTTCTCCTCCTCCTTCTCCTCCTCCTCCCTTCTCCTTCTCCTCCTCCTTCTCCTCCTCCTCCCTTCTCCTCTTCCTCTCCCCTCCACCTCCTTCTCCTCCTCCTCCACCTCCACCTCCTCCTCCTTCTCCTCCTCCTCCTCCTCCTCCCCCCCTCCTCCTCCCCCTCCTCCTCCTCCTCCTCCTCCTCCTCCTCCTCTTCCTTCTCCCTTTTCTTTTGGTTCATTCCTTTTTCTTCCTTCTCTTCTCCCCCTCCCACTCCTCCTCCCCCTCCTCCTTCTCCTTCCCCTCCCCCTCCTCTTCCTTCTCCTCCTCCTCCCTTCCTCTTCCTCCTCCTTCCCATGTCAACTTCACTGTCCTCTGAGTCTTCATCCTCACCGGAGTCTCCACCTTGCATTGTGCCCACGATGCTTTTGCCGGGCCTTCCTTGCATGAACACCTCTACTGCTCTCTGAGGCTTAAACGGCCGTCTGTCCTCCAGCTCGCTGTCTCATTCATGATCCTCTTGGATGTCTATGTCCGAGTCGTCACTGCTTCCACTCTTGAGCAGTCGCTTCTCCTCTTCCTTTAGCTTATTCTGCATCAGACGGAGAGTATACTCAGCTTCCTCAAACCTGTCCTGCTCCATCCTGTGATGGTCCTCAAGCTGCTGTTCCAGGTAAGCCAGGTTCTGAAACTTCTCTAGATAGATTTCATATTGCTTTTTCAGCTCTTCCTCAACCTTCTCATACTCATCCATAAAGGCTGTCCTGACTCTCTGCAGGGTCTGCAATAGCTTCCAATTTTTTCCAGTTCTAATTTTCTCTTTTCAGTTTTGGCTTGTAAGTTCGCTTCATCAGAGGCCACATTATTGAGCAGGTCTTTAGTCTTTTAACGTTTGCCAAAATACATTTTAATGCAATTCTCATCACCTTTTCAGTCTCGTTTATTCCTAGAGATGTAGCAATGACTTCTGTTCTCAGTTCCC
The DNA here is from genome assembly GCF_011064425.1 of Rattus rattus. NCBI lineage: Eukaryota > Metazoa > Chordata > Mammalia > Rodentia > Muridae > Rattus > Rattus rattus. The sequence continues at coordinate 37,007,788 of NC_046157.1, read as the reverse complement.
TCAGCTCAACCTCTTTGCCCAGCAACTCATACAAAAAGCTCCCTTGGCAGTGAATTCAGAAGCAAGTTGTCTGGCTGCTTTCAAATCTGCAATCTTGGAGCCAAGCTCAAACTTGAATTTGCTGATGTCTTCCTCTCCGATGTTGGAGCTCTCCATCCCTTTGGTCTTCATAGCATTATACAGAACGGATGTGATCAGCAGCAGCTCTTTCACCGCATACCAGTCTGCTTGATAGCATTTCTTGGTATTGAGTTTTATATGAGCCTTTGTGGCCATGAACTGGGTAATTGCCTTAAGGAAGAAAACTCAGTCTTGTTCAGTCTGTGTCAGAAGGGATGTCGGTCTGCGCCTCATACCTTTTCACAAGTCACAGAAGCACTTCAGAGACAAGCCCAAAGTTGGGTGGAAATTCTCCATAGAAATAAGGCATGGATATCCCAAGGCTCTCATCATCTCTGTGAAATTGCGGAGGTCGCAGAAAGACGTGCCACTCTGGTTCCCAAGAGTCCACTATGAAAGCAATTTTTTAGCTGGGGTTCTTTCTGAACAGATGTATCAGGTTGACATTTGAATCTAACTCTGACACTGTATCTTTGTTTTACCTAAAACATAAATGTACACATTACCAGTTTCACAGTTTCACATCCCCAATACAAACATTGCACCTACACTATTTCCCAAAGGAAAAAGTGTACAAGACTGAAAATAATGGAAGTGTAAAGTCAGGACACTTTTTAATTCCTGGTCTTCTCAAGTTCCATTAAGCTATATGGTTTTCCACAGCCATGATTCTGCTAATCAATTACACTAATAGTCTAACGGAAACAACAAAACCACAGCATTAAAGTAACAAGTGTTTCTCCAAAGGGAATGAGATAAACAACTTAAAAATAGTCTATTAAATACTAAAGTGTGTGTGTCATAGAAATTTGTGGTATTTTCCAAATAGGAAGATAGCATAATTCTCAAATAATAGCGTTGTAGGAGTTTAATGTGCTGGTACTGGAAACAAAAGTTATCTAAAAGAAGGAATAGTGAATAATATATTTAACGTTTATTGCATTCTATATTTTACATAGCATTTTAACTGTGAGGCAGTTCTCTAAGGGAGCATCCTCCATAAAATAGCTTTTAAGAATAGGAAGAAAGTAAGTGTGTCTGAAACATTCTGGGAAAAATAATACGGGATGAGTTTGGAAACATAGGCATAGCTTATATGTCATGCTACATATTTTATGAGTGGCGCTCCTTCATAATAGGTGTGTGGTGTGTGTGTGTGTGTGTGTGTGTGTGTGTGTGTGTGTGTGTGTGTGTTTTAAGTTACTCAAAGTGTCACTATATTGTAGAGGAGCAACAATGGCAAGACACAGTCAAGAGCCTATTGCTGGCAAGAAGTTTGGGTGACTTAGCCCATGCTTGACTATGTGAGTTGGAACGGATAAAAAGATTTGCCTACATGTACTATTTAGACCAATAGTAGCAGTTCATAAGCAGCAAGTAAAAGATGAGCAGAAGATTAGAACAAGAGTTCCTGTGATAATTTTATTTATTCTTTGAAAATTGCCTGCATATATGCAGTATATCCTTCACTAATAAGTTCTTTCTTTCTTTCTCTTTTTCTTTCTCTTTTTCTTTCTTTCTTTATTCAATGCTAGATTTTTGTTGTTGTTGAGAAAACAGGTCAGCATGCCTAAAACAAGCTACAGGTTCATTTAGTTTTCTGAATTTTGAAATGCTTGTTAGAGATCCGAGATCACACACACACACACACACACACACACACACACACACACACACACATATGATTTATCAAATGTGAAAAATACTACCAAAATAGAACTATATGGACATTTAATTTGGAGTTGATCTTATCAGAGATCTGTATCTCGACTGTAGCAGAAGTAGTGCTCCTTTTGGACTGACTTAACAGTGTTCGCAGAGTCAAAAGAAAAGCATGTTCCATGTTTTTTGAAAAGGATGCAGATTTTCAAAGATCATTTTGAAGCAGCTCTCAGTGACTTTTGGTTCCATATCTTTCTTAAATGTCTCTCTGTGGGAACTAAGCCTATGGAACTGGCAAGTGAAAGCTGATATCTTGCTGCCACCTAGGCCATCACCCATTTATATCCCAGGGATTTTCTATGTTCCAACAGATGAGCATCCATCAATGAAAAACTGCCTATTTTCTTAATTTGAAAATTAAGGACCAGCAGTCTTAATTAACCTGGACCCCCAAGATCTCTCAGACACTGGATTACCAATCAGGTAGCATACACCAGTTCAGATGAGGCCTCCAACACATGTACAGCAGAGGACCCTTGGTTCTGGGTTCATTCAGAGAAGTTGCACCTAACGCTCAAGAGACTAGAGGCCCCAGGAAGTTTAGAGGTCTGGTGTGGTGGGAGGGGTAGGTGAGGTGGGGACATCCTTGTGAAGACTGGGGGGAGAGGGCAGCGGTATGGGATGTGGAACTGTGGGGGGAGTGTGAACCAGGAAGGCAGGAGGGGAATAAAATCTGGAGTGTAAAAATAAATAAATAAATAAATAAATAAATAAATAAATAAATAAATATTACAAAAAAGAAAAGAAAAGAAGTCACAGGTCCCTTCTTGATAATTTGCTTTAGATCTATAATTTTTGATCAAAACTTTCCAGGAATAACTACATTTTCAAATCATGATCTAAATTTTAGGTCATTACCATCCCCCTGTAGCACATCCAGTAAATGAAAGCAGATTGTCTGGAAAATAAGTCTCTGGCTTCTGAAACAGTATTTCACAAAGTGTTTTATTGGATCATAATTGATGATACATACATACACAGAGAGTCACCCATGCTGTAACAAGTTCAAAGTAATGCCTTACTGGAAAACTTCTCAGATCCTTTAATGAAAAGTCAATTTTTTTCCTCTTCACACACTTTATCAATAAAAACTCTGAGAACATGCCTCTAATAGATTTAAATGTGTTCATGTAAAAGCTAATATGTGAGCTGCTACATCAGTGCTCTGTGTGTTGTAAAATATACAATGTAATGAAAATGTTTAAATATATATCAACAACTTTACTCATTTTTGTTCACTATCTGTTCCTTAATCATCTTTGACATGAAGAAATAAGGACCTCCTTCTTCAATGTATTGATGCATATTAAAAATTCACAAAGGGAATAGGGGTATACAGTTTCTCCAAAACATGTGAATCCATAAAAGATTAGTTCTCCAAGAGATTCTGTAGCATGATTCTTTCCCAGAATATACATGCCAACAGTCTGATTACAGGAAAATAGTCGATAGAAATAGATAGATAGATAGATGATAGATAGATAGATGTAGGTAGGTAGATAGATAGATAGATAGATAGATAGATAGATAGATAGATAGATAGATAGATAGATAGATGATAGATAGATGTAGGTAGATAGATAGACAGACAGACAGACAGACAGACAGATAGATAGATGATAGATAGATAGATAGATAGATAGATAGATAGATAGATAGATAGATAGATAGATAAAGAAGTAGAGAGATAGAGTAGAAAACTAGATAAGTAAGTGGATAGATAAATGGGACAGAAAGAAAAACAGAGCGAGCTCCCTTACTTCTTCCTATGTATGAGCACTCAGCAGAAACATGGCTTTGAATTAGAAAAGAGACCACACTTAAATCTTGATACCAACTTGAACTTGAACTGCTCAGTCCCTATAACCATGAGACAAAAAATCCTGTTGTTTAGAAACCTCCAAGTCTATAAAACATTCTACTGTAGCATTCTTAACATAGTATATAAACACGTACCGTTCTAATCCATAGATGTTTTGAACTGTTTTCCCAGAGAATCCACATTTGTGGTGACTGAACTTGCATGGCTTTATTCAGCAAAGTAGTTCCCCATTTACTTACTCTGCAGAAATCCTTTGTACAATAAGAAATCTCTTCCTTCATTTGAATAAAGATGTAAAAGCTAAAACTACCATCGACTTAGAGAATGGAGATTTTCTGAACTGACAGATATTTGGGTTCAGGGTTATGTTTGATAGCTTCATTGATTGCTTGATAGCTGGCTTGAACTGGACATTCATCCAGTGGTTATGCAAAGCAACAAAACCTTGAATGATCCTCCCCATATTGTTTCAGGATTTCTTATGACAAAATTATCATTGCATTATTCATGATCTTCCAACCTAAGAAAATTATTACTTCTGAGTACAGTCTAATCTACAGAAAAGGGACATTTTGTCTCCTGAAGCAACAAAGAATCAGAAGCACTAATGCATAATCTCTTTTTCTTTGTCAACCATTCATAAAATTCAACTATTTCAAAGAAGCACAATTTTAAGCTAATACCAATCATCATATTATATTGTAAAACAAAATCAGTGAAGGTATTTGTTTTACAATTAATCAATCAAATCAGAGTGTACAAAAGACTCATATTTACCCAGCATAGTTTCCTTTGTTTTTGTGACCTATTAAAGGAAATGAGAAGAAACATGTAAACAGCAGATCCCTCTCAAATGGGAAGCATTTTTAAATGTTAGCCAAACCGGGAGGAGAGTTTTAAGGTGTTATGCCAACAGGAATTTTGCTGCTATCCATCCTGTTCCCACTGGGTAAGAATGCAAGAGACAATAATTGATTTCATCCAAGAGGAGCCGTCGCCCATGACTCTCGCTGTTCTTATACATCATTAGTCAGACGAAATAAAGTTTCCTAATGGGATTTTGGATTCTCTTGAGCTTAAAATGTGTTTCTGTGTGATCTAATTATCAAATTTCGAGATTGCATCATATGTCATAGCTTGCTTATTCTCAAACAACTGATGAGAGGCAAACGGTAGAAACAAAAGATGGATAGAATCAAAATGCAGGTCCATGGAATAAGACACCTGGAGTGGTGCCTTGTGCCATAGGTGAGATGCAGTTTTAGTATGTTATTAATGATATCAACTAATTATCTGAGTCAGATAGAGAATGTATAGGAGACAACATTTAGCAATGAACACAAGGTAAGATTCACATTAAAATTACCCAGAGTAACTATTTTTAATAGATTTCAAACTCCTGCCTTGAGACCAACAATGTTAACAGGATTTACTTGGAATCCCTTAATTTATAGTCATTCTTGAATTGGAAAAGGAATAAGCAGCAAAACAATCAGAACCACAATCAGAGAGTGATCTCATATTTGGATAAATGAAAAGGCTTGGAGTCAAGAAGTTTCTATTATACTTGGAAAAATTCCAGATTTTTAAATTCTACCATTTTATCAATGATTTCCTTTCCATACAAACAACCTACATGACACAGGTATTTATCTGTGTATATAGTAATTGTATTTGTGGCAACAGTACAATAATCTTTATCAAGTTGCCAACTCTATTTTCTCTGGCTTCTACTTTGTTCGAGCATGAAAGTCTAGGATAAAGAATACCATCTCTGAAAACTCTTATTTATAACAAAATAGAAAGGCAGGGGGAAGAAATGTTACCCATTAAACAGCAGGGCCCTTTCTATCCCCAGGTACTGATAGTACCTTAAATGATTAAAAAATCCATTGCTTGAAATATAGAAGACAGGTTGTGTCTCTTTGTGTGTTTCATACTGCTAAAGTGGAAACAAAACGAACAACTTGATTGTAAGGTATAAAGCTTAATGATAGTATAGTCGGAAAAATAAGGAAAATGTGTTTGAAGTAAAGTACTGATGCAGTTGGTACTAATTATTAAACCACCTTCTCTGTGTAACTAAATTGAGCGTCAATCACTTGGGAACAGAGGGCATGCCTAACAAATTACCTTAGGTATCCTGAGAAGCTTCCAGAATTGTTAAAATATTGTGGAAGTGATTAGAGCTGAGGTCTAGCTTCCTATATTGCTCCCCTTGTTTTCACAAACGATTGGTTTAGTGTCAGATCTAAACATCATCATTATTTGTAACACTGGCCCTTTGTTTCCTCAGTCGAGAAACATTTGCGCATCCCAAACTGTTCACTAGAAACAGCACAGCCTAGCAGTGTTAACTTAGGCACCTCTACCTTTCTGTCATCTCAGCGTAACTACTTTTCTGCTGATGAATTAAATAGCAGAATGTTGTTTCAGGTTGTGTTTGAAGGCTGTGCCCTAGAGGGAAATTCCAGAATCAGCTTATTCGACAGAGCTGCTTTGTCTAGCCTTCATTTGATTGAGTGTGGTCCATCCACAAAGTGCTTCAGAGCAAAGAGGCAGGGCGATATATAATAACTAAACAGGCAGAGTTCTACAGAGGTACTTAGGCCTGGAGACAGAAGAACATTACGGCTATTCATCATTATGGCCAATGGTATTCATAAAGGAAACTCACACAAAATATGTTGTCTGTGAGACCAGATTCAATTATTTATGGTTATTAAAGTAACTGAAAGCAATCACTTGGCAAGATCGCCTTAAAATACCTACTTGATTATCAAATTCTTTATCAAAACACCCTTACTCAGAACTTTCATTCTCCACGTGGATTTTAAGTCACTTTGCTCACTTGTGTTAATTCTTTGAGAACACTGAAGTAATTAAATACAATAAAATTGCCCAGCCATTCTGATTACTACAGTAGAATAACTAACCTGTTGATTTCAGTCAGACATTAGAATTACTATAATACTAGATTAAGTACCACCAAATCAAGTTTATATTATTTGTGATTTATTGTGTACAATATATTATACAATTCTGAGTGTAGAAAAAAAGTTTGAAATGTGTTTAGAGGTTCTGTATTTTTTTCCACCTTGCCATCAAAATGATACCAAAATAATTCAATATTACAGCTCAGTCTTCCATGAAATGCTGACAGAAAAATTACACACACACACACACACACACTCGAACAAACAACACACACTACTTAGCAGTCATAAATGTATCCAATACTTTACCATATATATCTAAACTATATGAGGGTGTTTCATTCCAGTGAAGCAAGGACTATACGATGCAAGGGGTTAAATGAGGTACTCAGTAACCTAGGTATTTTCTCTAAATAATCAAAAGCGAAAAAAAAAATCAGCAACCTTTAAGAAAGCAATAAGCCAATATCAAAATTGTATCACATATGTGTTTTATCCAGTAACTCTATTATTATTTATCTGCTGAAAACTCCAAAACAAAAATATTGACTAATGTAAAATATATAAGTAAACTCGATTGCAGTAATTGCCTGTATTGTAAACAGAAGGAAAATCTTACAGTTACAAAAGTTACATAGATTATATAAAATATCTACATAAGAATGCTTAAAGAAAGGGATAAGTACTTAGGACTGCAAATGTAACTTTTATTCATCTGTTATCATTGTCATCTCAGAAGCTGACTGCTGACTTACTCATCCTTTCTAGTTCTTTCTGAACTCTGGCTGGCTGTCTCAACTCAGCGGTTGTGGCTCAAACTCCTCTCCAAGCTAGTTGATTCAATCTGCTTCTCTCAGCTTCTCCTGAATTGCTCTGCTTGGCCTCTAACTTACCCTAGCAATCTGTTGTAATCTTCTGACTCCTTTCCATTCTTGGGACTTTTTGTATTCACCCATGTCTAGCTTTTTCCTCTCTGCAACCACTGTAAAACATTACTTCCACCACCACCATCCTCCACATCATATTCCTCCTGAAAATTCAGGATGCTCTCAAGAACATAAAACATTCCATCCTGCAGGGAATCTCATTAAGTTCAGTCTCTGAAACTATGGAGATTCACTAGGATCCTCTTTTCCCAAGTGTATCTACACTATTAGGACTGCCTTGGTTATGTTCGGATCACCTAAGATCCCAGAAGGAAACCAAGACCAGTCAAGATGCCTGGAAGAAGTAGAGATGAGAGGAGTTTTCTGGCAAGGACAATCTGAAACCAGTTAAGACGCATGCTGACTGTACAGTGCACCCCAGGTCTCCTGCTTTCTTGTGTTGTCACAATGTAGGGATGGGCTTTTTATGATATAACTCCCTGAGTTATTTCTAGTCCTTTATTTGACCCCTTAGCCATATTCCTACAAGTAACCCCATGAAGCTCATTGGTTCATTGAATTAGGTGTCTGGGGCCTCATTTTGGTGGTTCTCAGTTTTTTATTAGGGATAAAAAGACAGTGTTTCCCATTTCCATAGGAAGAAGGTCATACACGTTTCCATGTCAACTGGAGCACTGCCTTCAAAATCACGTGAAGGTGCTTTGAGTGAAGGCATGATCATATTTCTATCTGAACACTTAGTTTTTTCCTTTTTGGGTCCTGCTCTCACAGAACCATTCCAGTCATCACACTTTGAGGTAGGTAATTTAAATTTTCACTAAAATGTCAGGTCTCAACCTGACTCATTAAAGTTATTTTGATGTATGTTGCATTTGCTCCAGATTCTTTCTGCTACTTTACCATTTAGTGCTACTCACTTCTTTCAATTTCATCTTCATTGGACAGGCAGCTCCGAGTTGGCTTTAATCTAAAGTAGTTCATACAGATGTACAGTGAAATATGACTTAAAAAATCACATTTCCCCTTCAAATACACGCTTATCTTTTCAAAATATGCCCTAACCACCACCAGTTTCATTTCTTGATTTTATAATCTAAGCTCAATTAGTACTGTTGGTGTGTGTGTGTGTGTGTGTGTGTGTGTGTGTGTGTGTGTGTGTGTGTGTGTGTGTGTGTGTTCATACAAGAGACAAAGAAGATGAGGAATATGCAAATGGCCACACCTCAGAAAATAATGGTACTCTTTCCTCCCACAACAATGAGCTCTCAATAACTCCTCAGAATCAAGAGAGGAGAGAAAAGCACAGGAAGTGGTACAATAAAAAGTAAGATCTATTTTAAAAAATATCTTGTGCAAAACCACATTAATGTCACTTCTTTTGCAAAGAAAATATTTTGTGATTTTTTCCAAGCATTTCTATTCTCATATACTGAGGTACACATGAATTATGATTAACTAATTGCCCTATATTTTAAAATAAAATTGATATTCTTCATATGATTATAATTTCTGAGACGAATGTTTATTTTTTTTACCTGTTAGGTTTTAAATCAATAAACATTCTGCCTTCCAAGAAACTAAAACTTATTTATAGAATATTTTGAAAACTGAACAAATCCAAAGAACAGCTATAAATCAATTTGTCAGTAGACAATAATCTACTATAAAAGTAAAAAAAAAGAAAAGGAAAGCTAGGGGAATAGTGGAAAGTGAGTTCAGGAAGGTTGCCTAGAGATAAAAGCAATCTTTGTATCAAATATGCCATAAAGTGTTGAAAGGTATATTCATATCAGGCAAGAGAGGACATTCTCTACAAATTAAACACTGACACTGAACATAAGAAATTTTAATGAGTTTTTGTTGGAATTGAGCTAAATATTAGGAATAAGAGTCAAAAAAGAGAACATGAAATTTGCAAAAGGTAGAAATTGAATATATGAGATATACATGTATATATGAAAGAGTTTAACAATAAATCTGTGCATGTAGAATTGGAGGTCCAAGTAACCAATGGCTCCTAAAATGGGTTTAGTAAATATCAAGGTTTGTTTTATGTAGTTTTGGGGACTGAGTCAATGCATTGATTCACCCTTAGACTCCAGGACCATAAGATTGATTAATAATGCATGAGAATTGAAATCCTAGAGAATGCCTGACTCAAATCTAAGAGACTTATTTTCCTTTTGAGAAATCAAACTCAGCTATGCAATGCTCTGTGTGGATGTGTTTGGCATAAGCTTCTTGGGTTTGACTCTGGACAAGCAAAAGTAAGTAGAGATAGCATGAATCCTTGGTAGAACATAACCACTGAAGTCCTTCATAAAGACCAGACACTTGTTGGGTTCACCAGCTTGTATTAGTTAGGGTTTCAATTGCTGTCAAAAGACACTAAGACCAAGGCAAGTCTTCTAAATGACACTATTTAATTGGAGCTGCCTTACAGGCTCAGAGATTTTGTCCATTATCAACAGGCAGGAAGCACAGCAGTGCCCTGGCAGGCATGGGGCTGGAGGCAAACATTTGAAGACTGTCTTGCAAGCAGCTAGGAGAAGGATCTCAAAATCCATCCCCACAGTGATAAACTTCCTCCAATAAGGCCACATCTCCCAACAGTGCCACTCCCTATGAGCCAAGCATTTTCAAACCACTCACATGGATTCACTGAAGAAAACCCACCTGGGTTCAAACCCAGCCCCACACTAACCTTGGGTGAAATGAAGTGATAACGGAATCTTAAAGGATTTCCTTTAGCAAACCCAGTTGTCTCAAGTAGTACATAAATAATGCTTCAGGGTCTCAGTAGTGTGTTTTAAATCATGCCTTCCTCTCTGTTGAAAGATTCTACTCCAACATTGACCCACTCCCTTTTGCTTTGGGTGGTTCCTACAGAATTGTAGGCAACTGAATATGTTGATCTCCCCACCCCAACCATTCTCTAAGTCCTGCAAGCCTCTGTCAGAAAAAGGATGGAAACATTGTAATAATGTCTCCAAAATATTCATTATCATTTTAATCAAAGTCAAGGAATGCTTCCTTTAAATTCCTCAAACAATGGTATAGGTGGGCCTGAGCTGACTAAGAAGTCAATGAGATCAGAGTGCATTATGTGAAATTCCCAAATAATCAATAAAAATATTATTTTTAAAAATATTGTGTTTGTCAGAGTTGGCATTAAGGTTCTGAGTTCGTTATCCCAAAGTCAATTTGAAGTCTTATTTTCAACATTCAATTGATCACTTCCTAACCATTTACTCATTTTAGATGTTTCCTCATTTTCTTCTATATCTACAATGTCCTTATTAAAAATGTTGACAGCACATTGAATTATTCTTTCACAGAACGTAAGCATCACAAAGGCAAAGTCTACTGCTGTTGCCTTTTTCAAATGCATCCAAATACCCAGGACAGGTATGGACTACAAAATCAATGCTTGAAACTTTTAGGAGAATTTTGACTAATTGAAAGTCATAAGTGTGTTAAGGATGCCAGCCAGATAGATGTTTACAACAAACAAAAAAAAATAAACAAACAAAAACACTAGGCAATCCCAGTTAAATAAGAAAATAAATTCAATAATATTTGGAAGCAAATGCATAAACATCTACTGACTATTAATATGTAAGAAATGTGATGGAGCTGGAATGGTGAAGCCCGACTGTCATCCCTAGCTCTTATTCTGGGATCAGAACCTCAAGGTTATTCTTACATACATAGTTGGAGGCCAGCCAGATATGCATGTGACTTAGGTCATTCCCACATATATAGTAGATGGAAGTTATCGTGAGCTACATTCAACTGTCTCCAAAGAGCAAAACAACAGCCAGAAAAAAGAACCCACATCCAGAGCAAATTGATAGAATTGTTATAGAAAAGGAAATGCTGGACAGTTGTACAACTGTAAAGACAAGTGCACACAGAGAGATTTAGGTGATAGAAAATCTGCAAAGCTCATTGCTAAATTATCACTGAGTACTTACTAAATAATTTGAATTAATTTAAAGTTACTGAAGTACTGTTTGTAAATAAAAATGATACATTTAAATATGCATTAAATAACGGAACCATGATCTACATTCTTATTAGAATAAAAGTCTCAACTTATGGGCCATATGAACATGTGATCAAAATGCACTTGTATGAAGTAGAAAGCAAAAAATGCAAAGATATTTTTAAAAACAGATTGCATAACAAATGTTTAAAAATCAAGTTAAAACACACTGCAGAGAAAGAACACAGAGGAAAGAGAATTTAAAAATTTAAAAGCGAGCATGCAGACAGTGAAATTCTTACATAAGATGGAGAAGACAATACAAATAATTACTCTGAGATCACGTATACAATGAATGCTATCAGGATATAACCAAATCATAAATTAATAAAGTTAGTGTCTCACACATCACCCCAAGGTAAGTTGCAGATCAGGAAAACAGCTGTTGGAAGGCTATCTTCATAAACACATATGAAAAGATCCTTTTAGGATAAAAAAAATAACATACACTGAAGTATACATTGATTTTAAGCCTAATTTATTAATTCAACATAATTGAAAGTTATATTTCATCCTAAAATATATGTCACACATAGGAGTAGGAGCATTTATTGAAGTGACATTTTTCAAAATGAAAATCAACAATGCGACACCCAACTCTTAGGAGAATGGAATTTTTAATGTGACTAAATATCAAAATACGACAGAACTGTCAAACTGAATGAGCTAAGGAAAGATACCCAAAGTGGCCAACTCCGTATCAGTGTGACTAGGAAACATGTCACCCAGACCCTTGAACAGCATATTTAGTGTCTTCTCTTGAGTTGAACCATTGAGTCTCATTTAGTCAGTAATCATGGCAATGGAAAGGTCTGTCTGGAACACGAAAACTGCTCAGACAGTCTTTCTTCCTTGGTTGATGCTCGTAAGACATTGATCATTCCCTCTGGACATGAACCTAAGAACACTTTTTGGGTACAGAGGTGTCGTCAGTATTGGGAATGGAGCATATCTCAACAGCTCTCCTCCTCCTCAGGTTTAGACTTGAGGGGAGCCATGTCAGTGGTTCTCCTTCAGCTTCAGTGAGAGCAAATTTGTATTTGCTTATGCTAAGTCTACAGAAGAAATGGTTTCTCTGTGTACTGTATTGGTGCCTTCTCTCTAGACTGACTTGTCTCACTAAGTTCAAACTGTCCATAGTAATTATTGCAAAATAATGACATCAGTTAAAGTTAACTGTGTGTGTGTACATGTGTGTGTGTGCATGTCTGTATGCTTGTGTGCGTGTGTGTGTGTGTGTGTGTGTGTGTGTGTGTCTGTAGGTTCAGCTGAAAAAATTTTCCCCATAGTGATACATTTAAAATAGTAGCAGTAGAAACAATAGTTTTCTTAGGAATACATAAAAAAGAATATTTAATAGATACCATATCAAAAGACCTTTAATTAATTCTGGAAGATAGCAAAATACCCTAATTTAATTTTAGTTAGACATGCAACTCTCCAATAGAAATAATCACTGACAGAGCAAATTATATACCAGAAACAATTATTAAAATGTTAAAATTACTCAAGTAGATATGAAATGTGCATATTTGCTAGACTTTAAATTTTTGTGATAATAGTTACATGCAATTGTTATATGTTTCAAAATCTGATATTTGCATATGTATAAAACATGATCACTAAAATAACCATAATTTTATACAATGTACATTATATAATATAATCAAAAATATATATAAAATATAAAATATAAAATTAGTTATAAATTACATAATTTAAAATATATAAAAATATACAATTATAGTCTATTTTTATTCACACTGATAGGACTTAGCAACCTCCTATAACAATAGTTGTATTTAAAATAAAGTTTTAAAATGCTACTTGGTACCTTCAAGTAAGTTTTTTGTCTACACCTAAATATCTAGGGAGACAAAACTATAAAGTATTTTGTACCTCCATGAGTCAGTCTTTCTGGGAAAATTATATGGGATAAAGTCATGACAATCATGCCTTAGATGTTACAGATAATGTGTTGTTCGAGACAGATTCAGAGACATCTCTCTTGAGAGCTATTTGATTTTATGCCAAGGCAAAAGTCATCTTCCTTCCCCTAGAAAAATCTGAATGTTTCCCACAATATAATTAACCATGTCATGTAAAGTGTGAAAATAAAACAGATATGTTAGTCATACAACATGAGATTTGAAATTCTAATTTTAGGATTCATCTCCAAAAATCACTCAGCACACAGATTTATGTGACTGTCATATTTCACCTAAAATTAATGAAGACATGTTATTAGAAAAATGATGCATTTCTGCCTGTTGCTTCAGCTTTCCCTGTTAAATGGTATAATTTGCAATTCAGAGTTATATATTTCATATAATAATGTGAGTATAAGTTCTAAATGATAAACACTTTAGTTTCATTGTGTGTAGTTCTAGCAAACACATTAAAAATTTAAATATATATATGTATATATATGGTGTATACTATGTTCTACTGTATGCAACTACATTAAAATTTTAAAGTTTATGTTTTGTGTTAACTTATAATATGATATGCTCTAAATTTCTATGATAAAAACAATTCTGAAAGTTATTGTATTATGAGGGGCAAAAACATAGAGGAGGCTAGTATAAATCCTCTAATCTTAATTCTTCTTATTGTATTTTAGAAAACTAAAACTGTGCATAGGACTAGGATATGGGATTTATCATAATAATATACTGTTTATACTGTGTGCACATAGTCCCCACTTGAAACTCCAAAAAAAAAAAATCACATACACAAAACAAATTGAAATTAGTGCTATTCCCAAAAAAACAAAATCGAGAATTCATGCGTTAATTTTTAAAAAAGGACATAAGACCTAATCTTGCAGTTAAGCAATATTTGACATAGATGTAGCATTTAAATTAATTGAAGGTGCAATGGGAATACTGCAGAACTGTGAGGAGAAAGAACAGTAATGAAAAGCATGAGAAAACATTTGACATATCTAATAAATAGACACTTCCAAATAGTTATAAGTTATTGATCAAGAAAAGGAAGTGTGAATAAGAAGGCCAAAAATTTTACCAGTGCATTTACAATTGAATTCTCTTAAAGAATAATTTAGCATTCCTGTGTCTGTCATATCCTATGTGCTTTTTTGCCTCATTCTGTCTGTCTACCTCAGTGTACGTACCATAGTTTCCCTCATCTCTCTTCCTTTTTTAGGATTCCACCAAAAACTGTCTAAAGCAAGCATACACTTTGACAAGCTATACATACAACCTTGTTCCTCCAGTTTTCTCAACTCTTATTTCCTACACCAGTAAATTATTAAATGGACAGAAAAGCCAGCATCTGAGCACCAATAAGCAAACTCTTTTCTTTCTTTCTTTTTCTTTTTACTTTATTAGAGGAGTAACAATTATAGCTTCCATTTTTGTATCATTTTAGAACCCATCACACAGAAATTTGTTACAATGTTACTGTAACATTTTTGTAGCCATAAAGGGAAAAAAAGTAATGAATACTCAAGATATAGTTCATAGAACTAAAGAAAATCAACAAGCTGAAGGGCCCAAGTGAGGACACCTCAGTCCCACCTGGGAGGGAAAAGAACGCAACCTCAAGGAGGGAGGGAGGGAGAGACAGGGAAAAGAAAGGAGACAGGGGTGGGGGAAGAGGGGAACATGATTTAGTATTGGGTAGGGAAAAAGGACTGAATCTCTGAGGGCCAGTAGAAAGAATGAAAACAGGCAACCTGGGGAGGAAGGAGGTTGGGAGGACACTTTATAATGAACCAGAGACCTGGGAAATGAGACATTCTCAGGACTCAAAGGAGAGGGGACCCTAGATAAAATGCCCTACAATGGGAAGAGGGAACTTACTGAATCCAACTCCAGCAGAAAGGCAGGGTATGAAGTGAGGGATGGGGTTGTAATCCCACAGTCAAAACTCTGATCCATAATTCTTCCTATCTGAAAGAAATGCAGGGATGAAAATGGAGAAGAGCCTGAGGAAAAGTAATAGGCCCAAAGTGGGGTCAAGCTCAAGGGGAGGACCCAAGACCTGAACACCATTACTGAGGCTATGGGGTGTTCACAAAAAGGGACCTATCATGGCTACCCTCAAAAAGACCCAACAAGAAGCTGAAAGAGTCAGATTCAGATATGTGTACCCAATCAATGAACAGAAGCTTCGGATCCCTCTGTTTGAATTAGGTAATAGCTGGAGGAAGCTGAGGAGGAGGACAACCCTGCAAAAGAACCAGCGATCTCAATTAACCTGTACCCTCTAGATCTCTCAGACATGGGATCACCAACCAGTCAGCCATACACCAGCTGATATGAGGCTCTAAACACATGTATAACAGAGGACTCCTGGGACTGGGTTCAGTCAGAAAAAATGCACCTAACCCTCAAGAGCCTGGAGGCCCCAGGAAGTTTAGAGATCTGGTGGGGTGGGTGGGCTGGGGACATCCTTGTGAAGAGTAGAGGTGCGGAGGGCAGAGATATGGGATGTGGAGCAGTCAAGGGGTGGGCCAGGAGGGAATAAAATCTGGAGTGTAAAAATAAATAAATAAATAAATAAATAAATAAATAAATAAATCAATCAAAAGTAAGCAAATTAGATAGACTAACCAAATTTGACATAGGATTCTTCACAGCAGGTGAGGGGTCATAAATGAAATGGATAGAACTGAGAAGGGAAAAAAAATTAGAGACAGTGAGATAGCTGCATATACACAGAAATGTAGATCTATTATAGGACTCAAAATATCTAGTCATGCAAGTGGTATAAGAGGTGTACAATGGCTTCCAAAATGTGGAGATTAGAATTGGGCAAACCAAAGAGAGAAAAATAATCAGTTTTAAGCTAGTTTACATATTGAAGAAATTATGTGAATTAGTTGGATTTTATTACATATGAATTTATTATGTATTATGTGCTGTGGTGGCCACCATAACCTCATGCTTGAATGCTTGATCACAGGGAACACCAATGTCAGAAGGTGTGGCCTTTCTGTAGTAAATGTGAACTGCTACAGGAAGTGTATCCCTGTGCAAGCAGGATTTGATATCTCATATATGCTCAAGCTGTGCCCAGTGTGGAATACATTTTTCTTATACTTCCTGTGGATCAAGATGTAGAACTCTAAGCTCGATCATCAGCACCATGTCGGCTGCATGCCACCATGCTTCTCATCAGGGTAATAATAGACTAATCCTCCAAAACTGCACGCCAGCCCCAATTAAATGTTTATGCTTATATGGGTTGTCTTAGTCTTAGTGTCTCTTGACAACAATGAAACACTAAAACAAAAGTTGGTACCAGTAAAAGCAGTAAAATATTTTAAGCAGGATTGAATTCAACATGTATTAGGAACATGGACGAGAGTGCTGCTGAAAGAGACTTGAACTGTGAGAAACTGACTGAAGAGGTTTCAAAGGAGAAAAATTTTAATGTGTTGCCAAAAGGTCTTTCTTGGGACATTTTGATGAAGAATGTGTCTGCTATTTAGCCTTTGTCTAAAATGTCTGCCTGAGGCCAAGGTAAGAGATTTAGATTCATTGCTTTGTCAAAAGAAATCTCAAAGCAGCCTATACTGTGGTTCACTGTTATGAAGAGTATTTGATAAAATGGGACAAGCTTAGAAAAAAAAATACAAAATGTAATGTTCACAGATTAAAGGGGCACTGGAACTGGAATGAAGCTATACCATTGGTACCAGAGATGTCTCAAGGATATTAAATGGAATTAAGGGAGTCGTGACCTTGGAGAAAGATACTACCTCGCTAAGCTTCATTTCATGAAAAGGAGCTAAAGAAATGCTTGGTCTAGGCATAAAGGTTCAAGTCTTTAATCTCAGCATTCAGGAGACAGAGGCATGAAGATCTTTGAGTTTAAGGTCAGTCTCCAAAGCAAGTTCCAGGCCAGCCAATCTTAGGAAATTACTGAAAACAGAAAGCTGGTAAAAAATATAATAGAACAAAGAAGTCATGTTTTAGCTCCAGCAATAGAACTTGGCAGCTTTGGCCATATGACTCTGGCTATAGAGTCAAAAATAGAATTAATGGGTTATGGAATCTCCCTTTTCCACTAAGGAAATTTGCTGAGGCCAGGTATGGGACAGGTATGTTCCTGCATGGAGGTGCAAAAAGGCCAATGTGTAAAGCTGTACAGGTAAAGCTTGGATTACCTTGGACAACCCAAGAGGTTAGAACTGCCAGAGCTGTAGCATACCTTATGAAGTAATCTGCTAAAATGTAATGGAATCAGCCCAAGAAAAAGAAGTATGTTATAGTCAACAAAGCTCAAAGGACTTGGAGCTGTGAAGCACATTTTGAAAACATGAAGTGCAGAGTTTGGAGTTTTCCTAGCAGTATTTTTGGTCCTGATATGGTCCAGCATTTCCTCACTATATGTTGCTGTAAAATTAAAACTGGAGATTTCTTTTACCCCAAACTAGATCTAGTTTGGGCACCATAGTGTCCCAGGACATCTGCTAGATATCTTTATCTCAGTCAGCAAAGCGTCTCACCTGCTTTGCTCCATCCCATATCATACTGCCTATCTCTGAGCCTGGCAACAATCTCTCTACCCATCTAGTTCCCAAGGCAGGTTGCCATCATGCCAAACATACACATCCCAATTCTGTGGTGGTCCAGTGTCTCGAGCCACCACAAACTCTATTGAATTCAATTAAGTCGCCACATGAAAGAACACATAACACAAAACCTTTGATCCAATTGATAAGATATAATTGCCCAGCTAGACGTTCAAAACTCTGTACACATCCATCCCTTAAGAATATTCATAACAACCTGTAAATATGCAGAGAGGAATCTTAACATCCATCTCCATGTTCTCTCAACTGCGCTCCTCTTCTCTCTTTGGTTTCCTCCTCCTCTCTAAAACTATTCTCCCACCCATCCTTCCTTCTCTTCCAATGACAGGCCTCGTTCTATCTTATACTTGCCTTCACCTGCATAATGACATCATCCTACATTTCATGCTTTCTGTCTAGTTAAGAAAAAAAGCCTTTTCTCTCAAATATAAGCTAAGCACAACTATTATCATTTCCTAATTAAAAGCATGAAATATAACTAACATCCAGTCCAACATTTTATCAGTTAAACAGAACATTTAGTTATCTATTCCAGCTTAAGAAAGGCTTAAAATCTATGTTATATCCTGGCTATCCTGTATGCTATCTGATAACTATCTAATAAAATATGTATTTTCAAAGTTAAAGAGCCTGATAGGCTATGAGACTATAATCAGTTGTCAACCCCGTCAGAAATCAGAGAAAGTCTAACTATCTAGAAACATAGGAAGCCTAACATGGCTTTTAGAACTGAGAGGTGGTAAAGACAAATATCCACTAGCACAGTCCTCTGTTAGAAATATGTGAGCACAAGTCTTCAGCCTTCTGGCCCAAAATCAACTGTCAGACTCTTGAAATGTAGAAATTTGAAGGGCTGATTACCCTGTCTTGGCAGAGATTATCAGTCAATTATTCTGCATAATTTGTCCCTTTGTGGGCAGTATTACCCTGTACTTAAAATAGGCAGTTTTTGCACAGTGTCTGCCTAGACAAAAGGTATTACCTCACCTGGAGATAGAGATGCTCAAAGTTGATGATCTAGGTTTGATTCCTCACACACTGAAGCTCTCAATCATTTGTTATTCCAGTCTCAGGGGATGTGACATTGTTCTTTGGTTCCATGGATGCTAGTCATGAATGTGAAGATCAGACATGCACGCAGGAGGAACACTCCTACACAAAGGACTAAAACTCATATCACAGTTAAACTTTGGCCTATCCTTGTCATCTACCAGATCACCTTGCACCCATTTCACAAGGTACCTCAGCCTCCGCCTTTTCCATTCTTTAGTATTAGTGCAAACAACCATCATTGTTCCAAATCTGCACTTCCCAGGGTCCATTCCAACTGTCTTTCATTTCAGAAAGATCATTTTGAGAAATGCGTAAGCTGTAATTAGTCACTTTTCAAAAATATTACTTCAGCCTCTTTTGAGTAAATAAAATAGAGGTCAAAATCTTACCTTTTTTTAAAAAAAATATTCTTTGTTTTAGCTATGGGTAGCCTTAAATGAAGTCTTATACAGGTTGAACCTGTGTTTTGTTTTGTTTTAACCCTTATACACCATCTCACACTAAACACAGCACACTTTAAGTTCTAGTTCATTCATCTTTACTACAAAACTGTTAGACCAATCACCATTTGTTCACACTTACCTCCCAGGCTTACCACAGCACTTGACAAATAGTCAACCTAAAGTTATTTTCCCATCTATTTACTTACTTAATTGAGACTGTGTGTGGTTATTAAACTCACTCGATTAATTTAGATTCAATACCTTCCCACAAATCTACTAGTGTTAATGATGAAAAATAGACAAAAATCAGTCTTTGTTTTATTTATAGTTGGCTATACTATTATTAACTTCTGTATGAAAAATGGATGGCAGGTAAGTCTGTGCTTAATAATTTGTCTGGTCTGACATTAAGTGTAGCTGGCACAGCAGTTGTAACCCATTTCAGTATTTCTTAAAATGGGAAATAAATGTTTGCTCCATTTTGTATCAAGGCAAACTGGGTTGCAAAGAGCTTGTTTAGTCCATATGTATTCTGAGCCTGCCTCTGACAGATAACAGGGTGATGACAGAAGGGTTTGAATAATACCTATCAAAGCACTCTACTTTCAAGTGTCACTAAACAAGCTAGGCTGATGAACATTTTTCAGGCACCATTAATAATCCTATCATATTCTTGTGCCATTCAGAGGGGTAGAGCACTTCTATGATTCACCACACCCACCACTAATCTTTCATTTCCAATGTTATTTACTCTGAGGAGAATATTAATTAAATCAGTTATATAGCGATATAGTCTCGGCAAGTGCAAAAGCAAACACTTGAAGAAATCTCAAGAAGGCTGTATTAATATCAGGTTCATCTACAAAATGCTCTGGGTATCCAAAAATATATATACTTTAGATATAAAAAATATTGAGTTCCAACATTTCAATTTATTCAAGTATTTTGTTTCATTTCCATAATTTGTTTTTATGCACTACGTTTTCATTTAAAAAAAACATAAGAGCAAGCTTAAATTAATTGCTCACTTGCATGATTCCTAATAATTACAAAAATTCTCACGTGGTTTATAAAGTACACTTCAGTTTCAGAGATGCTTCTGAGTAAGAAAAGTTTAACATTAATAAGATCTTAAGTGTGGATGCCCATCCTGATTTGAAAAATCATCTGAACCCTCGTCTCATTATATGCATTATAATAAAGTTTTATTATTTCCGTTAAAACACTCTGGAGTTGCTAATAGGATTTACTTTCAATTTTCCTCTAATGCTCAGTCAAAAGATATCATATTGAACAGTCTAAGGAATTCCATTTTTCCATTAACTTCTCCACTCTATATAATTTCTGAGAACCCCAGCAGTGTGCAAGTTACATTATTCAAATACCTTGTGCTTGATACTTTCCCACTTGATCTCATTTTGGGTCAGTGATGTTAAGTAAGCTTATAGGTCTCTTCCTACCATTAATGAGTTGTGTGCCACTGTCTGTCATGCCCTTAACACAAGAACGGATAACATGCTCCCATTTGCATTCCTAAAACATGCTACACATTAAGCTGTAATATTTATGAAACACATAAACTGAGGAATAAAAGAAATACAAGATGGGAAATAATTTATATTCATGACCGGCTGTCAGCTCACTGAAATGAAGAATACCCTCCCAGTATCTACCAAGTTCTAACCAATTTAGTTCCATAGCACAACTGTGGTACTCCCCCATAAACAGAAAGCAATTCTAACCTCTTTTGGTCCAAGGTTTCATCACTTCTCATAATCTTCCTGAAGGTAGAATGTTTTAAATTATTTTCCCCTTGAAAATTCCCACCATAACCTAGAAAATGGAATCTGGGAATCGAGACAGTCACACTGCTTAACATGACTTTCTCTGTCTGGACGCAAAGACATTAAATAATGTTGCACATGGCCTGACAACACAGCAGGATAAAATCATAGCACAATACCTTACTTTGAGCTGAAACTCCTGGTTTTAGTCTGGGATGAAGACATTTTCTGTCAGATAACCTCTTCTGGGAAGAAAAGCAAAAAAGAAAAAAAAAGTATAAAGTAGTACCATCTTCTTTGAACAAATCATAGTTTTTAGATCAGTATAGTGAAAATCTAGTTTTAATGAAGAACATCATTTTTATACCTCAGTGGGAAGGCAGGTTAGCTTAAAATAAACCCAACTATTACCATTTAAGAAAACAAGTCTTGGAGCAGCTGCTTTTTAATTACCTGTCTTCTTCAAGGTTACTCTGTAATGACAGCCTATCTGCTTTGTATGTGTGAGAAAGAAAAGACAGACCAACACTATCATTCTGTCAGTGCAGGAAACAGCAACTCGATTCCTACCCCAATCACAGGAATTCCAGGCAAACCTCAAAATTGCAGTTTTTAAAGTCCAGCATTTTGAAACTAAGAGTTCGTCACAGATTCACAGTAGTCAGTAAATTCTTTGCTTGTCACCAAGGAGAGTTGTTATACTGTAAACTTTTCCTTACTTTTATCATTTTCCTTCCTGGCCACCTCTAATTAACCTCCTACCACTGAAGACTTGTAAATCATTAAGCAATTAATCATGAACTGCCTTGGAAAATCTTTTTTCTATTGTTCTTTAGTATTGCTTCTAATCACACACTTTTTCCCTTTATCTCAATTGTATAGTTAGAGAGGGCAATTGCTGAGTGGAAGAAATTTTATGTCTTTCAAATTTCATCGAACTATTTCCCTGAACTAAATAAATGACCAGCAAAATGTTTATCTTACTCTATGAGCACGCTTAGAACAATATGGTTAGTATTTGCTTTTTGAAACACATACATTTTACAAGTTATTATATTCAATTAATGGTACGGAAAACCTAGGGTGCTGCTTTCAGGAAAATATTACTCTCTAGAAACAAAAATTACTCAGCATAGTATCTATTTCTTACTGATTAAATATCTAATTATTTGTCTAAATTTTGATTGAGAATTCTCCATAAAACTATGCCTCTATCTCTCTTTTCTCTAGCTTTGAAAGCATCTGTATGTTTTAATGGTGATCAATGCTTCTCACCAATAAGTATAAATGCTTATGAACCCTACAATACTCACCGTTCTATTATTAAAACAAAACTCCGTGTTTTACTCTTTTTTATTTTTTACTTTTTTTATTAATCATTCCATCTCTTACACCTCAAATAATATCCTACTTTCTGGTTACTCCTCTGCCAACCCCCCACATCCCATGGTATTCCCCAGTTACCCCTCCACCAGCCCCCAACCCACATCTGCTCTCCTCTCTTCCCTTTGCCTGGATGAGAGTGCTCCTCCACCCACCCACACTCTCCCGCCCCACCCCTCAAGCATCCCCATGCTCTGTGTAGCCACTGGCTCTTGGGAACTCGCTCTGTAGACTAAGATGTTCTTGAACTCAGAGATCTATATGCCTCTTCCTTCCAAGTGTTGGGATTAAAGTCATGTGACACCAAACCCCTTTGTACTCATGTTAACTTTTTCATACCCTTTCTTCATCTCTCTTATATGGTATCACATATTTACTGTTTGTTTTTTATGTATATTTGTTAATACATGTCCCTTCTCATTTTTTCTTAGTAAGACTACATATTTACATCCCAGTCATTTAACTTCTATTCCCAGAAAACTCATTTATTGTGGCAGAAAAAAAATGCATATTTTAGATTTTAAGCAAATCATTTAAAATTGCAACTGTGTTATTGAAGTCAAATGCAAGACCAGAACAAGGATCACTCGAAGAAATACTTACGGTTGCTCCCCAGGGCACCTATGATGCAGGGTATATAATATAATAATTCTCTAATTTTGTGTCTGTATTATTGGTGTTATTTTATATCCATATATGGAAAGTTAAAAATAATAATTTATATCGTATTTCAAATTACTGGATTAAATGAATTATCTTCCTTCAATATTTCTACAATATGTTTAAGTTTCATCTAAGGTTTACTTATATAATTCTTTATCACATTTTCAGGGATCCTTACTGTTGTTTTACACTCCTGAATCCTTCTGTATTTATCTCTCTCCTGCTTCTCTCAACTGTCAGTTTTTGTATCTTTTCAATACAACCTTTTGTACCCTGTTGTTCATTCTCCATTGCTCTTTTACTCCAAACCCCCACATTGATCCATTTTTACCTTAGATTTTATTTTTATTTTCCTCAATTTTCAACAATATGGACTCATATTACTCACATCATCATCATCACCACCACCACCATCATCATCATCATTATTACTACTAGTAGTAATATGTATGTATGTATGCATGTATTTTTAAAATAGTTATTTTATTTATTTACATCCCAAATGTTGACTCACTTACTGATCCCCCTCTCCCAGAGTTACCCATCTCTCCCCTTTACCTCTGAGAGGGTGCCTTCCCCAAACATTCTCCATTCTAGGGCATGATGTCTCTATAGACTAGGTACATGCTCTCCCACTGGGGCCAAACAAGGCAGTCAGTTCTCTGCTACATATGTGCCAGGGTCCTCAGACCATCCCTTGTATGCTCTTTGATTGGTGCCTTAGTGTCAAGGAACTTTCAAGGGTCCAGGTTAGTTGACCCTTCCTATGAGGTTGCAATTCCCTTCAGTTCCTTCGATCCCTCCCATGACTCTTCTATAGGGGATCCTGAGAACAGTTTAATGGCTGGCTGTAAGTATCTGCATCTGTCTCAGTCAGCTGCTGATAGAGGAAGTCATTGCTAGGCTCCTGTCTAAAAGCACAAGATAGCATCAGTAATAGTGTAGGGGACTGGTGCCTGCCCATGGGATAGATCCCAAGTTAGACTGGTCGCCAGTCAGCCTTTCCTTCAGTCTATGCTCCACTTCTGTCCCTGCATTTCTTTTTGACAGGAACAATTCTGAGCCCCAAAATTTTAAAGGTGGGTTGGTGTCCTCATTTCTCCACAGATGTAGACTGTTCAGGTTCCACCTCCCCATTGTTGGGCATTTCAGATAAGGTCACCCATATTGAGTCCTGGCTGCCTCTCACATCCCAGGTCACCAACTTTTCTTGCCTGGCTACCAAATTGTTGAAAATTTTATTGTGGTTTCCATGGTTAGAATCTGTGTAAGAATATATAATAAAACGGGTTAAATTGAAAGTACATGCCAACATCTTGGATCTTCAGGGGCTAAGAGAGGCATAATGGCAGTGACTCAATGTAAGGGAGGTTTGTTTGGCAATTCAAAACGTCTATGACAAGCGAAGAGGGTGAACAAAGACCTGGGCATGGTGGGAGAGCTGTTTCTCATGCCCTTTGTGCACACTCTCATTGAGAGTGGGTGGCTTTCCATTCTATCTGTCTTAGCTTTATAGCCCAAGCAAAGCACTCACACAGATGATTCAGGAAAAGAAAGCGAAGCCTGTAGGAGGTTACTGGTTATTCTTGGGCTTCGAAGTTGGGAACGCTTCCCAAGTGCTTCTTCTAGGTAAAGAGGGAAAGCCAATGAAAAGGGATTAAAAGAAACGGTCAGTAAATATACCCTGCCACTCTGTACTTTTCTCTCTCATAAAGGAAACACCTTCATTATGTTGCTATGAAACAATGAAACCTGTCACACTCAGGGTCAAAAGGAACTGTGGCTGGACAAAGCGTAAAGCTCTACTTTCAAAGAGAAAATGCAATCGTTTTGAGACTGATGCCGTGCATTGGCATCCGAACAAGTGGATTCACATTGATGGTTGAAGAACAAAATACACTCCAAGCAAAATGGGCCAAGACAAGAGAAACGTTTGGCAGTCCTAGAGGTTGAAGGGCTAAAAGGGTGTAAAAACCAACAACAAGGCACTCAGGCCCTCCATAAGTATGAGCATGGATGAGAGAGATAAATTCTGAGCTAATGGTGACGCCAGTCCATAGCAACAGGGAACTGAAATTAACTGTTGGGAAGGTAATGAAAAACAAACAAAACAGCTACAGCAAACTCAGAGAAACATAAAGAGTTGAGAGCTGAGCATGGTAGTTATCCTGCGTGGGCAACTACAAAAGCTAGAAAAATATTTAAAGATAAAAAGAAAAGGAATAAATTTGTCAGAGTCAGAACTAGATTCTAGTCAGTTATCACAGGATCAATGAACTTTATATTAGGTCAATATAACTTACCTAGCTGGGTGACTGGAGAGATGGCTCAGTGGTAAGAGTTCAAACTGTTCTTGCTGTTTGGTTCCAAGTATCCATGCTGGGTAGGTCACAAATACCTGTGCCT
The DNA here is from genome assembly GCF_011064425.1 of Rattus rattus. NCBI lineage: Eukaryota > Metazoa > Chordata > Mammalia > Rodentia > Muridae > Rattus > Rattus rattus. The sequence continues at coordinate 36,981,953 of NC_046157.1, read as the reverse complement.
GCAGCTCCAGTAGTTTAAGGACCCTTTCTGGTCTTCAAGGGAGTCCGTGTACCTGCATCATCAAACAGAGAGACAAATAAAGCTAAGTAAAAATAATTGTTAATTACCTATTCTATAAAACAATGATAAACAAATAAGAAGAGAAAGATAAAAGGAACATGTAGGAACTGAACAAAATTTGAAATGGTCTAATATTTTTTTATAATTTGCTTTAAAAACAGGAAGATGGCATGATACTGAAGAATTTTAAGTAAGGTGGAAAATATATACCACACAAACATTTGAGTGGCATATTTGCATTGTGTTCACATTTTGTTTAAAAGATGAAACACCTGAATTAGAATAGATTTTTAAAAAGGTTTGTGGATTTATTTGTTTTATATGTTAGTGTTTGTCTCTATTGTGTACATGTAACATACGTGAAAATACAATACTTAAAATATATTATGTGTTAAATACCTTACAATAATTAAAATACCAAGTCCAAGAAGTTTCACTGACAATTTCTTTCAAACACTAAGGAAAAAATATTGTCTATACAAACTAGCTTGGAAAATATAAAAGGAAGCTGTATTATGCCTCAGTGGCTAGAGCATATGCAGCACAGATGTAAAGAACTGAGTTTGAATTCCTAGATCCTATATAAAGCCAGGCACAGTATGGTGCATTTCTGACCCTCCTCCAGCAAGGTAGGAGGTGCAGACAGTAGAAACCCCAAAGCTCACAGGCTGGCTAGTCTGAGCAAGGGAAAGCAAAGTAGAGCCCTTCTCTCTAACAGGGGAAAAACAGAGGTCAGAAAACTGAGGTCATCTGTTGACTTCCACAAATATTGTGTGTAACGATGTGTGCCTACACACACATACACACATGGAGAAGGGCAGGGATGGGATACAGAAAGACAGATGGGTCAAGGAGCAGAGGGAAGAGGGATAGTTATTTCACAATTCTTTTTGAAAAAGATATGATCCTTATAGTAAAATCAAAGACGTCAGTAAATGAAAAGGGAAAATATAAATTTCTGAGATTCCTGAACATAGACATACAATCCTTAAGAAATGAGCACTTGCAGTGTAGTAGATTGAAAAACAATTTATCAAGACCAAATAAAGTTACACTCAAGGCTGAAAGAGCACATCAGTATTATAATATTATTGTAAATACTCAACATATCAATAAACTAGGGAAAAGTCATACCTCTTAAGAAAACACAGAAAAATACGGTTTGATAACATTTGATTTCTATTGATTTTGAAATTCACAAGATACAAGACATTCAAAAGGAAAGACTTTTTTCTTTCTTTCTTTTTTTCTGAGGATAGGAAAAACATTGTCTTGGAAACTCCAGTCAGGATAAGAAAAATAAAAAATGAAAAGCACGGAGACCATTTGAGAGTGGTCAGAAAGATTTTAGGAGCCAGAGCACAAGATATATTCTACGAAATACTGTCCTCCATGTATAAAGGCTAGAAGACCAGAATGTCTGATTTAAGAGTGTCTTCCATATGCAAAAAGGAAGTATACTCTTAAAATGTAAATGATGCAATCAAACAAGGCATTCACAATGACAACACTAGTTAACAGACAACACCTATGTGGGAGCTCTAGGCACAGAGAGTTGCTAAAGTGAGACTCAGTCTTCTCTAGGAATGAGTACCCTAATTGTTTAATCAAAAATGGATACCCCTAAATTACATAAATATGCAAACAATGCAAAGTTGACTCAACAGTATATTTCTCTGTGTGTGTGTATGTGTGTGCATGTGTGTTTGACAATATTAATTAATTATGGAAGGCTTATGGAATTGAGAGGGGAGTTGAAGAGCAGGAGAACTGGGTAGGAAAGAGCATTGGGTAGAAAGAGCATATAATGCATGAAATTCTCAAAACAAAAATGAAATGAATATTAAAAAAGAAATAAGCATAGTTTTTATATGCATGAAAACATCATGAAAAGAGTCTAAAAACTGTTAGACACAAAAGTTCCTAGACACAAAAAATTGCTAGAATTAATGATTTTAGCCAACTTATACTATAGAAGTTCTTCATAAAGATTGTACAAATGGGAAGAGTAGAGGAAGGAGAGGCTGAGATTGGGGTATGTTGTATGAAAGAAAAATAAATTAAAAAAAGAAAAAGAATAATGACAACAAATTTATTTCATATCAAAAAGGCAATTATATTTTAATTTTAAATTATTTCTTTTATATTTGATATTATAATACACGATTTCTTCTGTTCTGTTTCTTCCTTCAGCTCTGCCATGTGTATCTCCTTGTTCTCTTTCAGATGTCTCGCCTTATTAATTTGTTGTTAAATCTATATATGTCTATGTATACATAGACATAACTAGGCATAAGTGCTATTCAAATACTTTTAAGAAATTGTGTCTTTCACTTCATCTCATTTTTCCTGAAACATTTAGCTCAAGGCAACTCTTTCTGACATTTAACTATACCTCAGCCTTCTTGTTCATGCTGTAGAGAATACACAGGTGTCTAAGACGGTCCTTCACAGCAGTGATGTTCTCATACAAGCATGTGGCCTTGGTGTTCACAATGGGATGTGATGAGATTTGCTACATCTTTCATTTCTTCCTCTGCTTTGTTTACTTTTTTTTTATTTTGCTGCCTACCCTCCTTTAATTTACTCCGGAATATATGGAGAAGGCATCGCATTTATGTGGTTAGAAATCCACTCACTGACACACCCAATTTCATTTCTTACATTTCTGTTCCCTATAAAACACTAGAATACAGTTTAGTGAATTTTTAAATCTTGTACAAAGGATTAGCTTCTCCCCAGTTTCAAGTAACCTGTTCCTTATTTCCACATGAGGCTTCAACAGAATGTTTTTAGTGTTCACATTTCTACTGACATTCAATTCATGCCAAAATGAGAGATTTCTAATCTAATAGAAGTTTCTCTATAATTCCCCAGAACACCATTAACACTCCTTTTATTTAACTGGCATACCTTATAAACTGATCTTGCCTACTCTAGTAAATAAATCCAACTGTCTATCCTCTAACCTTTTCCTAGTTCTAAACCTACTTCTGCATTTTGATGTATTCATTAAAGTAAATACATAAAATACCTAGGCAATTTTTAAAATAATCACCAACTTCTATATGCCACTCCAAGTTTTTTCTCAGCAAAGGATAGAAGGGAAAGGGTGTGGCATGGGAAAGTAAGAGAATATTACAAATTTTATAAAAGGAAACTACTGGGACCAGATATGTACTGATTATTGATGTGTCAAAATATTTAGGTTTAATGAAAAAAAAAGTCTCAATAAAGTTATGTATAACCTTTTTCACAGAAACAGAAAAGATATTTGTTGGTGCCTGGTTCTTGGAATGGATTTCCTACAGACGCACAAAAGGTTGAGATGGAGTTAATGCATGCCATTTAGTGGTGACTATGTCAGGAAATATTTTATCAAAATTATCTTACATTAAATTTCTTCTTAAATGTTTTTAATGGACAGGAATGAAGAGGAGAAAAAAGAAGAGGAAGAGAGGTATGGAATTATGGAGCTCTGTACTTGAGCTTGTCCCACTTTGTGTATACTGCTACTGTACTCACAATCAGTCACCCTAAAAAAGAATGGGGCTTACTCTAATGCGAGTCAGTCTAGCTGGGTGCATAGTCTGTTGCTGAATTTCTGATACGAGTTTCTTAAGGCATATTTAAGAGCACTGAACTGCAGTGTAAGAAGTCTGAACACCTTGAAATCTCAGGGTAAAGAGAACATAGGGAAATTGCCTGGAGAGATCCTCAGACCACCAAAGGACTCTCCAGTTTAATCCTTTCTGTTAATAGCTCAACAATCACATAAATTGTGGGTTATAAAGTATTTGTCCTATTGTACCCTGAACAAATCCCACATTTTAAAGGAAAATTAATGATTGTCATTTTAAGCCATTAAACAACCACATGATTTGTGAAAAAGTAGCAGATAAAGAGAACCAATATAAAAATCAGATATAATGGTCAGTAATTGCATATAAGAATTCAAATTGTTTTTAATACCTTGGAAACCAACAACCTTGCATAAAATTTAAAGTAATTCATTTTACCCATTATAGAACATGTATATCCATTTCTCTTTTCCCATGAACTTCTCATGAATATCTATGCATGGGACATGGGGACCACAAGAGGAAAAACCGTGTGGTTTAAATTTGACATTAAAGGAACAAACCTGAGGGCTGCAGAGATGTCTCAGTGGTTAAGAACACTATCTGCTCTTCAAGAGTCCTGAGTTCAATTACCAGCAGCCACGTGGTGGCTCAGAACAATGTAGAAGGAGATCCAATACTCTCCTCTGAGGAGCAGACAAACATGCTGACATAGCATTCATGCATACACAAGTAATTAAAAAACAAAAGGAAGAAATTTCATAAAGTTATAACTGCCACCTGTTCTCACCCATACGAAGAATCGTGTGTGTGTGTGTGTGTGTGTGTGTGTGTGTGTGTGTGTGTGTGTGTGTGTGTGTAAATAAGGCAAAAAAAAACAGGAAAAGTGCTAGGAAAGAGCAGGAAGAGATAAAATGAGAAGGAAAGCAAAATAACAAACTTCACACGACATGAAAGGTGACGAGGAACTAACTAAATGAAAGGTGGATAGGAACATGAGACAATAGTGTGCAGGTAATATAAAACTGATAAGTAATTAATAATGATATGTATGCAGGAATTATATATTAAAAATATAATACAGTATATTTTTTATTCTCCCTTAAAATTATTTTTAAAAGTTAGTCACCATCGGTTGTGATAACATATGCCTGAATTATAATATATTATGGTGTACAGTAATCAAACGCCGAAACATCATACCGCAATCAGCTTTGAAGGCAACGAAATATGGTTGGATGCTTAGATAATAGTTTCTGAGTGATTGGAAATTTGTTTTTATCTATAAATAACAGTACTGTATAAAAAAAAAGTTAAAGCCAAATGTTTGCTCACCCTTATTATTAGAATTCAGTTTTAAATGCACACGAATGATCTCACCGTAAAATGCATAGTAAAAGTGACATTGAAACTCCGTAGCAAAAATATCTGCAGGTGTTCCTTCCACGCTGTGCAAAAATCAGTTCTACCCGACAGTGACTGAAATGTTGGCTGTTGAAGAGTTACCAGTGGAGGAGTCCCCACTGATTCAAAGAACAGTCAACCCTGACACTAACATTCCTAAGGTTATAAAATGAGGGGAGAAGTGTAGTGAAGTATAAATTAAGGTGGTAGAGGTATTCATTGTCAATTCTGGAGAAAGTATGGACACAGACAAGTGATGCCTAAGCCCTCCTCCCCTTCAATGAAACACTGCCCTCTCCTTCATTCCACAGGTCGTTATACCATTTCATCTTTCTTCTTTAGCCAGCAATAAGTGTGAGAGATAGAGCCATGTAGAAGTTCCAGAAATTTCTCTTATTTTCTGGCTTTGAAAATTTTCACAGAGTAATGAGCCGTGATAGAAATTCATAACTAATTGTGTGCACTCACATTTATTGATCTCCTGTTAATCGCTGCTTCCTGAAGAAGCTCAGAGCCTAACCCAGAATATAATGAGTAATAACAGTAAATCGTGACCAATGCAACATCAGAAATCTGCACCAGTGACAGATGCGGCATCAACGCAGAGCTCATTCTTCAGGACCAGAAAAGTCTCTCTGGTCGCATCCAGATGGGTGATTACCGCACATGTATTTGCATTTGCATGCAGGACAGGTGGTGAGTGGGGCATTCCAAGCAGGGGGAATATCCCATGTAAGGATTGGAGGCGACAAACAGCATGGTGTGTGGCATTTCATACAACAAGCAAGTGTGATGAAAAGACTGTTAGGAGGAATGAGCAGAGTTTGGAGTCTATAATGTAGGCACACAGTGAAAATGGTGAAATTTACTAAGGTGAAGAGAAACGTAATTAGGCAACTGTTTTTGTCGAGACCACCCTCTTGGCCATGTAGAGGCTGTACAGAATGAGGAAAGTTTTAATCAGAGAGTATTCAGGTGACTACTTCATTGTAAGATGACGAAGGACTGACAAGTGGGAATAAAGTGATAGTGGAACAGGATTGAATATCCAGGCTGGAGCAGATAAAGGGTGGTGATGGTCACCTGACATTGCTCAGAGGCAGACTTGGGGAATGGTTGCTAAGGCTTGTCAGGGTTGATTGAAGCATTTGGGTAGGTCTCTGATTTGAAACATGGGACTTGTAAGGTCAATGTGGCCACACGAAATGCAAGAGATAAAATAGATAATAGAGAGTTCCCATTAGTGTTTTGAGTTAATGACTCATATTTTCTGGCTGTTATACTCACTGAGATGTTTTCAATGTACAGCTGTACATGGGCATTCATTCCGTCAAGAGTCCGATCTCTGATCTACATGCCAGAAATGCACTCTGTGACACTTGGGTTGAGTAAGGGCGTACATGGGTATCTCAGTCATTTGTTCGACAAACTGGGGATAGAAAAGACTATTAGCAGAGCACTAAGTTCAGTGTCTGCCACATCTGGAGGATGATGTTGATTGCACAAGAAGGTGACCTAAAAAGAGATCTCCTCCTTTTCTGTCTCAACATGGGATCATAAGGTTATTCTGAGCTAGTGTAAAGATATAGATCAAAGTGATTTGATCCCAATTCTCCTAGGGTTGGGAGGCAGAGGTTTTTGCTTATGGATTCATTTGATTATTAGTTTTAATGTTTTTTTCAAAAAAAAAGCTAACTAGGCATTCAAACTAGTTGCTGGTAAAGAAATAAGATATAATACTCTAAATTTCTTAATATTTAAAGTACTGCCACTTACGGGGGGACATAAATGTTAAAGCTGTTTGGACAGTGAAGTGGGGTATATCATTATTGAAGGCCCTCAAATCAGAAGAAAAAAATAGCCTTTTCAGATTATAAACTTGGACTAATTTAACACTAGGACATAACAGATAAACAACTTCCCCTGTCAGTCTGATGGAAAGCCTCAAGCATTAACAGCAAAAGCCTGTCACAGCGAGGCGCACTGCCTTGTAGGTATCTAAAGCCCAGCTTACAGGTCTGCGTTTCTGTCAGGATGCCTTCTTCCCGTCTTGGTCTTGTTGAAGTGCGGTGACTACAGAATCCTGCAGAACCAGCCCCAGCCCTTCTTGTCACCTCATTAATTGTAAAGTCCCACTTCTTACCAACCAGCCTGTGGCTTTGCACCTCTCATTTCTGCCTCCCCATCTCACTCAGAGTTAAATACTTCACATCCGGAAGGCATCCCTTGAATTTCAAAGACACCGAAACTTTTCTTCTTGGAAATAACTTCATCATATAACCTGAGATCATAAAGATGACTAAAAGTATGGCATTGTTACAAAACAAGGTCTGAGTTTATCTGCACGTAGTGGTCTTTACAAAAACGTTAGTGTTAATTGACTCTCTTGGTCTTCATTTGGCATTGCTATCCTCTTCGGGTCCCACAATCCTTCCTACTAATCTTCTGTAAGAGTCCCCAAGCTCCATCGACTGTTTGGTTGTAAGATGTCTATATTTTCCTGAGTCAGCTGCTGGGTAGAGCCTCTCCGAGGACAGCACACTCTGCAAGCATAACAGATACTGTGACCGTTGGAGCTCTCAGAGCCTGAACTGCCAACGAAAAAACACACGTGGGCTGGACCTAGGCCTCCTGCCCAGATGTAGCAGATGTACATCTAGATGTTCGTGTGGGTTCCAAACAGCTGGAGCAGGGGCTGTCCCAAAAGCTCCTGCCTGTAGATGAGATATGTACCTTCAAGCTCGGCTGCCTTGTCTGGCCTCATTGGGAGAGGAAGCAAGGAGCATCACAGAGACTTGAAGTGCCAGGGTGGGGGAGGATACTCAGGGGGACACCACCACCTCAGGGGAGAGGGAATGGGGGTAGGAATGTGGGACGGAGTGACTGGGAAGGGGTCTGTGAGTGGGATGTAAAGTGAAGAAGTAAAAAATACAGTTAAATTAAAAATAATGTAGCTGATTATTATTTCACACCAATTTACACCCAGAATATTATCATAATTCATACAAGGTCAGAAGCAAACATTCTTGCCTGTTTAGTGATAGCTCATTGTATATAAAAATTATCTTAAATACGTTTTTGTTTTACATAAGAGTACATGAATACATTGTCTAACTTGTACTGTGATATAAAATAATACATTAAAATGTCATATTGAAAACTACTCTATTTGAAAGATTCTGAGGGTGTTATCTTGATCATAATGTGCCTGCACAAAGAACCCCAGTGTTACAGTGTCAACAAAATAGCTGTAAGAACTCTCCTCAGCAATAAATTTGAAATAAGATTAATGTTACTTTTATTAAGGAATAAATTTGTTTCCATTATAAAATTTTAGCAGGTTTTTGGAGAACAATTTTCTTGGCCCGGGTCTCTTACAAAGCTATCCAAAGGATTATGAAATCATGCCATCTTTTCATAAATTTCTCTGTAGCAAGCAAAAGCATTCAAAATCATTCCGTTTGTTCAGATGGTGAGGACTCTAAAGGGACTGGGACCTGACTGCAATCACCGGCACCTGCAAAATTTATTCCGAGGCTCAGCATACACCTGTGAGCTTTCATCCATCCAGATCAGAGCGGCTGCTTAACACCAGGGCAGAGGGATTATCAGCGCCGTCCTGGGATTTGCTGTCATATTTCTACGGCACACATGACTGAGGCTCCCGCCCACACATTCAAGGGTTCTGATTATCTAGTCCCAAAGCATCCACTTCCTTCATGATCACTTAAGTCCCGAACTGCATCTTTTAACGCTATTACAGCTTGAACGACCCTGCCTGATTTAGAGTGTCAGACACAAACCTCCGCTTCCCCTCATGGCATTCTGGATTCCACCCCGGTGGTTTAGTCTGAAATTATGGCAAATGAATTTATGTTTTTCATGAAAAATTATTTGCTGGGGATGTATGCCTGATGAAAGTAATTTACAGGCCATTTTTGCTTACATTTTTTTTAATTTTACCGCATCACCATTTTATCAGGTAAGCACATAGCTCATGTTATGGGCCTTGCTTGTGTGTCTTTCTCTTGATTCCTTGGATAGGTCTCACCGAAAGTCAAGGCTATTCTAAGTAAGTATAAATACGTTTACAGTGTAGAATCTGTAATTCCCTTAACAGATAAGAAATGCAAGTCATTGAAGAACTTAATTGAGATACAGTGAATTACATTTGTAACTCAGAATCTTTTCTGTAGTGTACATACTTCTGCAAAGACAATCCATTCCACTTGGGCACGAAATTTCAATATCGGAAGTGGTAACTTACTGCCTTTGCCTAGTTACTAGTGCTATGATGAAACACCAGGTCCAAGCAAGTTGGTGAGGAAAAGGTTTATTTGGCTTACAATTCTATAGCCATAATTCATCAATACAGAGAGTTGTTATGGGAATTCAAACAGGGCAGGAACCTAGAGGCAGACACGATGGAGGGATGCTTCTGTTGATGATCATCTAGTCAATTTTCAATTTCTGGTGTTTATGAATGATGCTACAATTAATATGGTTATGAAGTGTTTTTATAATAGGATGAAAAAAAACAACTGGGTATATGTCTAAGAGTGTTGTAGCTAGGTCTTGTGGGATATCTATTTCTAGCTTTTTAAGGAACTATCTATCATACCGATTACCATAGTGGCCATACAAGTTTGCATTCCCAAAAGCAATGAATAAATGTTCTTCTTACTTTGCATCCTTGTCAGCATGAAATGCCATTTGTTTCATTGATCTTAGACATACTAATTGATCTTGATTTTCATTTCCCTGATGACTGAGGATGCTGAATACTTTTTTAAGTGCTTCTTAGTCATTAATGTTCCTGCTATTGAGAATTTTCTGTGTAGATCTGTATCCCATTTTCTTTTGATTTATTTTCTTAATGTTCAGTTTGCTTAGTTCTTTATATATTTTAGGTATTAGTCCACTATCAGGTGTGTAATTGGTAAAAAAAAAAAAAAAAAAAAAATTTCCTCATTCTGTAGCATGTCATTCTCCATACATAGAGTAGTTTTTCTGGTGGCATTTGTATGAAGGTAAGCAAGGCGAAGAGGACTCTGTCCGTCAGCATTAAATGGATGGTTTTAAGTCCAATAATCAGTCCAAAGAGTAGTGAACATCCCTGGGCAGCATCCAAGTGTCTGCACGGTTGAACTGGGGAAATACTTTCTCAGGAGCCACTGTTTGAGCTGTGCATTCCAGACTACTCTCTTATCAGATGGTCTCGTTACAAATTAACAGCGTTCAAATGAGTTCACATTTTTATATCTTCGAGTCCTTCTAGGTAGTTTTAGCCTCATAGCACCTTTTATATCACTCAAATACAAAACTGTGGTCTTCTTTAATACCACTCACGTTCCTTGCAATTATATCCCAGCTTTTCTATGATACTGGGCCTACTGTCCTGTCCTGACTGCACATTTTCAAATATCATTCTTAGGAACCCCCACATCCCTGCTTTCACTGTAAACATTAGTAAAGATAACAGCAATTCCAAAGCCTAAATGTGATTATGTCTTCCAGCCTTCTCCAGCCAATAAATCCATTGTGGTTGAAGTTAGTCTCAGTCAAGTTTTTAGCACGTAGGCATAATACAGACACATTTTTAACAGGACCTACTTAAACAGCTTATAACCCAACCCCCAGTAACGTGTTACAATATGACATCTTATGACATTCTTCACTCTCCACAGTCCCATCTCGTCTTCTGCATCCTTGATGTAATGACTCTAACCCACCACCACAAAAACTTCCCCATACTTCTTAGAAACCACTTGCAAAGATCTAAGAACACCATGGTCAGATTTATCTTACTTTTTTGGCCCAATTTGCTTTATTGATTCTTTTTTTTTCTATTGTGACAAAATATCACACAACTTAACAAAAGAATGTATTTTCTCTCATTTTTTAGATGTTTTCAGGCAATTGTGTGAAGGTGAGAAAGGTGAAGAGGGCTCCGTCCACAATGTTTGATGATTCCAATAACATAGACCAAAAAGCAAAGAGCAGAGCTAAGAACCAGACACAGATAAAATCTGCAAACTCTACCCCTCGTGACCAACTTCTACTACACAAGCCTAGTCTTGTAAATGATCCATTGACTTCAAAATTATACCATATGTTGGAGACCAAGTATTTAACATGCAAGCCTTTGGCAGATATTTCAGAGTCAGCACCTAGCACATAGCAGTAGCATCTACTCTGTTAGTGGTGTGTGTGTGTGTGTGTGTGTGTGTGTGTGTGTGTGTGTGTGTGTGCCTATGAGCAAGTGTATCACATGGGCACTCTCATAATGTGGCTAACCACTTAACTTCACTAGGCCACAACAAATGATTTCTTATCATAGTCACCACATGTCTACATTTCATTGAACAGTTTCCCTTCATCTGTAAAGGTAGGCAGTTCTGCTTTTAAAATAAAGGTCTACATCCACTGCTTGTATGAACACTAATTAATAGCAAAATAGAAATCAAGGGGAGTTGTCAATGTAGTACAAGGTGACTGTGCAGGGCAGAGGGCCATGCACAAGGTAAAGATGTAATGGGAGATTACTTAACCATCAAATGAAAATACTCGCTTGTCTTCTCAGTAACGTTAACTGCTCAGATTTTTATTGGTATTTTAAAACAGTATTAATAATGGCATATTTCAATCAAGTTATCATGTCTGTTGGTATCAATAACAAAAATATATTAGAAGCCTCATATCACCTTTAAATTGAAGCTGTACACATACATATACAATTAGTCAGAGGTCATTGCATTCATTTTGCATGACACGATTACATAACATTGTTATACACAAGGTTCCTGCTGAACAACCACCCATTCCATGGAGGAGGAGGAGATGAGGAGGAAGAGGAGGGACAAGTGGGGAGGGGGAGCGAGAAGGAGGACTATGATGAGGAGGAGCTGGTCGAAACATATCATGTGAGCCTTATAAGTAAGTTTGCAATGTTGGGTTAAGACCCACTCAGAGCTTCTGATTTGCATGTGGCCCTCAGACCATTCACTGCATAACCGGTTCTACAAAGTGACTGCCATTTCTTTAATCAAGTGATAGAACTGATTTTGTTCTTCTCTCTTTGAATGTGAACTAGCATTAGTACTTGCTTCGTGCAATACAGTGTGTTTAAAAGGGACACTGTACCATTACCAACTCTAGCCTTAACAGATTTACAGTTAAATATGATATGAATGATCCAAATCACACCAATAGAAAATGCCAGCAGTCAGTTCACACAATCATGGGCAATTGTATTGCATGAAAAATGCTTCGTATTGTAATTGCATAAATCAAAAACTAACCGAAACACAATTTCAGTTGTTGAAGTGCCTAGATTCCAGCACATAAGGACATACATTGCAGAAATTTGAAAATAAGTATAATAAACATTTGTGAATTTTAGCTTTCTATATTAAAAATTGAAGCATCATCATTTAAGTTTCAAGTACGATACACTCTCAAGTCCACGTATACCCCTGTGATGATATACCATATTCTGCCAGTTTGCAATGAAAAACAACTCATTCAAATTGTCACGATCTGTAACTAACCACTTACATGTTTTCATGTCATAGAACAATTATTTCAAATAGCCCCTCCTCAAAAAACATATACAGCAGGAAATGCCATTAATCTTAGAGTCCTGCAAGAACTAAAATGCTTCTTGATAAAAAAGGGAAGGAGCCTTTATGTATTGGCAAACCCTGGGAAACTAAAGGAAGTATACAACATTTCTCCTCTCAGTCTATTAAGCCTTCAATTACTCAGAAAAACAGGTGAGTCCTTTTAGCACCAGTTTATTAAAATTTAAAACACATTTAGCATGTTCTTTTGCCCATACCTGATGCCTATTTTACCAATACTCAAAGCCAGGAGAGTCCATTTTATGCTTTGAAATAAAGAAAAAAATTAGTCTTTAATATATAATTTTGAAGTAAAGCTTTCGGTGGTTCTGGGGATTAAAGCTAAGTGAAGTAAAAATTCTAAAGGAGATTTGCCAAAAGAGTCATGAGTTCTGGGCATTCGAGTGCTTTTGACTTGTAATAGCAAAGTCCCAGGAAGAATGTACGGTAATTAGCTATGCTAGATAAGCAACGTGTTAAAAGTAACAGACATACTATGCGCCCATGCAAATCCAAAAGGTGTCATTAATTTTTATTGCATGTATTTATATGAGTTGGGTGCCATGTTTCTGCTGTGTAGTTTTATGTGGACTTAACTGAAGCTAGAGTCGTTTGTTTAAGAAGTAATGATAAGTGAGAAAATGTCCCCACCAGTTTGGCATATAAGCCAGCCTTTAGTGTAGTATCTTCATTTTTAACAGATATAGGACGGCCCAGTTCACAATGGGAATGCCACTTCTAGGCGTGTGATCCTGACTTCTGTAAGAAAGCAAGCTGATCAAGGTATGAGCATTTCAGTAGGCAGCTGCACTCCTTCCTGCATGGTCTCTGCATGTTCATGCCTCCATGTTTCCACCATGAGTCCCTGTCCTGACTTCTCTGAATGATCGACTGTAATATAGAATTATAAATAAAATAGACTCTCTTCTACACAAGTTGTTTTTGATCATGGTGTTTTATCAGAACCAAAAAAAATCATAAACAACTAATACAGTTCTGGGATACTACATTCTAAAAGGCTTTCATTGACTACAAAAACATCAAAGATAATACATTATCATTAAGTTTCTATATCCTGCCATTATGTCTTAATTAAAAAAGGTTACTTGCATCAATAGCAGTCACACAATAAAAATATTCGAAATAATCAATTTCAAATATTTTTATATAATCGAGACTCTGAATATAAAGCAAAAACAAAAGAAATCTTGCTCTCACTATTTGCAATTTATATTTTTTCTTTTGTTGGATATTTTATTTTACTGGACATTTTATTGGATATTTACATTTAAAATATTATCCCTTTACCCGGTTCTATTTATGGGTTATGGGACTGTTTAGATGGTTTATCTGATCCTAATTTAACTTTGGTACCTGGTATCTGTCTAAAAAATGGTTTATTTCATCCAGATTTTCCAGTTTTGTTGAGTATAGGCTTTTTTTAAAAACTAGAATCTGATAATTTTTTTTAATTTCCTCTGTTTCTGTTGTTATGTCTCCCTTTTCATTTCTGATTTTGTTAATTTGGAAACTGTCTCTGTGCCTCTGGTTAGTCTGGCTAAGGATTTATCTATCTTGTTGATTTCCTCAAAGATCCAGCTCCTGGTTTTGTTGATTCTTTGTATAGTTCTTTTGATTTTACTTGTTTGACTTCATTCCTGAGTTTGATTATTTCCTGCTGTCTACTTCTCTTGGGTGTATGTGCTTCTTTCTGTTCTAGGATTTCAGGTGTGCTTTTGAGCTGCTAGTATGTGCTCTCTCCAGTTTCTTTTTTGGAGGCACTCAGAGCTATGAGTTGTCACTGCTTTCATTGTGTCCCATAAGCTTTGGTATGTTGTGTCTTCATTTTCAAGAAATTCTAAAAAGTCTTTAATTTCTTTCTTTAATTCTTCTTTGACCAAGTTATCAATGAATATAGCGTTGTTCAGCTTCCATGTATATGTGGGCTTTCTGTTGTTTTTAGTTGTTATTGAAGACTAATGTTAGTTCATGGTGATCTGGTAAGATGCATGGAATTATTTCAATCTTCTTGTATCTGTTGAGGCCTGTTTTGTGACCAATTATATAATCAATTTTGGAGAAGGTACCATGAGGTGCTAAGAAGATGGTATATTCTTTTGTTTTAGGATGAAATGTTCTATAGATATCTGTTAAATCCATTTGGTTTATAACTTCCATTAGTTTCTGTGTGTCTCTAGTTTCTGTTTTCATGATCTGTCCATTGCTAAGAGTGGGGCTGTTGAAGTCTCCCACTGCTAATGCTCAAGGTGCAATGTGTTCTTTGAGCTCTAGTAATTTATTAATGTGGGTGCATTGCATTTGGAGCATAAATGTTCAGAGTTGAAATTCATCTTTGTAGATTTTTTTGATGGGTATGAAGTGTCCTTCCTTATCTTTCTTGATAGCTTTTGCTTGAAAGTCAGTTTATTAGATATTCGAATGGCTACTCCATCTTTTTACTTGGGACAATTTGCTGGGAAATTTTTTTTTCCAGGTTTTTACTCTGAGATAGTGTCTGTCCTTGTTACTGAGGTGATTTTCCTGTATGCTACAAAATCCTGGGGCTTTTTTAATGTATCCAGTCAGTCTATATCTTTTTATTGGAGAATCGAGTCAGTTGATGTTAAGAGATATTAAGGAAAAATGATTGGTGTTTCCTATTATTTTTGTTGTTAGAGGTTGTGTGGCTATCTTTTTTTAGATTTGTTGAAAGAAGATTACTTTCTTGCTTTTCCTAGGGTATAATTTTCCTCCTCGTGTTGGAGTTTTCTATCTATCATCCCTTGGATTTGTGAAAAGATATCGTGTAAATTTGTTTTTGTCACGGAATATCTTGGTTTTTCCTTCTGTGATAATTGATAGTTTTGCGGGATATAGTAGCCTGGTCTGGCACTTGTGTTCTCTTAGGGTCTGTATGACATCTACAGAAGGATCTTCGGACTTTCACAGTCTCTGTTGAGAAATGTGGTCTAATTCTGATAGGTCTGCTTTTGTATGTTACTTAACCTTTTTTCCTTATTGCTTTTAATATTCTTTCTTTGTTTTCTGCATTTGGTGTTTTGATTATTATGTGACAGAAGGAGTTTCTTTTTTGTTCATCTATTTGGAGTTCTGTAAGCTTCTTGTAAGTTCACAGGCAACTCTTTCTTCAGGCTAGGGAAGTTTTCTTCTATAATTTTGTTGAAGATATTTCATGGCCCTTTAAATTAGGAATCTTTGCTCTCTTCTATACCTATTATTCTTAGGTTTGGTCTTCCCATTGTGTCCTGGATTTTCTGGATGTTTGGGGCTAGGAGATTTTTACATTTTGCATTTTCTTTGTCTGTTGTGTCAATGTTTTCTATGGTAACTTCTTTACCTGAGATTCTCTCTTCTATCTCTTGTATTCTGTTGGTGATGCTTGCATCTATGACTCCTGACCCCTTTCCTAGATTTTCTATCTCCAGGGTTGTCTCCCTTTGTAATTGATTTTTTTATTGTTTCTGTTTCCATTTTTAAATCTTAGATGGTTTTGTTCAATTCCTTCACCTGTTTGGTTGTGTTTTCCTGTAATTCTTTAAGAGATTTTTGTGTTTCTTCTTTAAGGGCTTTTACTGTTTACTGTGTTGTCCTGCATTTCTTTAAGTGAGTAATTTATATCCTTCCTAAAGTCCTCTATCTTCACCATTAGATGTGGTTTTAAACCCAAATCTTGCTTTTCCTTGGGATGTATCCAGGACTTGCTGTAGTGGGAGAACTGGGTTCCGATGATGCCAAGTAGCCTTGGTTTCTGTTGCTTATATTCTTGGTTCTCTCGACTTCTGGCTATCTCTAGTGCTACCTGCCCTTCTTGTCTCTGACTGAAACCTGTCCCTCCTGTTACTGTGGTTGCGTCAGAACTCGGAGTCCAGCTGTCTCTGTGATCCTGTGATTCTGGGTTCCTGTGATCCTGAGATCCTGAGTGTCTCATAGCTGCTGGGTGTTGCAAAACATGTGGCCTCAACTGTGATCTTGAATATGTTAGAGCTCCAGTGCTCCTGATCGTGTCTGATCTCCTGGGAGTTGAGCTTCCTCTGTGTTCCTGTGGTCATTTGATTCTGGGCGTTTCAGAGCACCTGGGATTCAGGCTCCTTCTGGGTGTTGTAAGAGTGTTTGCAGAGCCAGCACCCCAGGTCTTCTTCGGGTCCAGGTTCTGAGCAGAAGGAATGCATGTCACTGGCTGGGCGGAGGTTCCTGCATCCCTGGATCCTGGGGGACTCAGTAACTCCTAAATCCGAGTGTTTGGGTAGATGTAGTGTTGTCCCCTATGATCCTGGGCATTTCAGAGCACCTGGGGGTCAGGCTCTCTCTGGGTGTTGTCGGTGCAGAGCCATGCCCCTGGTCAGCTCAGCTTGGAGGTTCAAACTGAAAGTAACCCGTGCCACTGGCTGGGCCGGGGTTCTGCATCCCTAATCCTGGGAATCCCAGGTGTTGGGTCAGTTGTTGTGGCCTCTTCACCTATGATCCTGGTTATGTTAGAGCCACTATTTACTCTTTAAGAATGATTTTACAGGGGGGCATTGTAGGGTAAATCACATACTAACACTTCTGATTGAAAAATACTGAGTCTGTGATCATGCCATTCTGTCTTTATTGTCCAACAAATTAATAAAATAAACTATATTCCCATAGCTTGAATAAGATTTTGATGGTGATTCTACTAGACTAAATTCTTAGAAGCAGCTTTGTGACAGAGCCATGAAAGAAAATGTTCTGCCAGAACAAATTTCATATATGTCATCTCCCTATTTGAACAGTAACATCATCATACCATATCCTTCTTCTTTATTGACTTATATTAAATAGAAAAGCCACTCTGCAAATATCAAAAATTTTTAAAAAATGAAAATTCAAGTACAGTAATAGTGGTGAAGTTTCCACAGCTAATTCACATATTTTAAGCAGTAGAAAGTTGTTAAGTAAAAAGGCAACTTTCACAGACTACATCTGATACAATTCAGGTAGGTCATTTATTTAGGTACAACATGGTTGCTGTGCCTACACGGTCTTCTCAAAGTTCTTGATCTTAAATCACTGCCTGTTCATAATCTATGGCTGTATGCAGTACTGATGGTTGTTCTTTACGTGATAAAGAAGAGGGTGTTCCACGCCTATTCAAGCTTATAAGAAAAATTTAATAAAAAACCATGTTTGTGAAAGGGTTGTGTATACTAAAGAAAGCTCTTGGGGTACTTTCTAAATCTCTTTAATTTGTTTATGATCCAGTAGTATCAACATTGCTCAGGAACTGCAAATATTCATGTACTGCTCTTGGTCAGCCATGTTTCCTCTTGAAGTCAGTTCCAACAATGTTTATATTTATGCCTTGAGACTTTGAATATGAAAAATGTTTCTTTTATTTATTTCCATGAGATAGAGATATAAAACACAGTAGGAACACATAAAACAGAGAGAGAGAGAGAGAGAGAGAGAGAGAGAGAGAGAGAGAGAGAATATAATATAACTCTTAGAGTATGCTAAGCCAGACTGTGTTAAATAAGACAACTCTTAAAGTTCCAGGATCCTGCAGAAATATGCACTGACGGTTAAAAGTTGTTAGTGTTTTTAATACTTACCACCTGTCAATTAGTTCTGTATTAAACAAAGCCAGAGAAGGCAGGAGGCATAATTTGGTAAGACTGTGAAAGTTAATGAATCAGGACAAGAGTAAGGCTTGGCTTCACAAAGGCCTTTAAGGCCATACCTGATCACATCCAGTATGGAGAAGAGCAGATGGCCCGTCAGCAGCTAGCAGGGCCCCTACACTGTAGGGTTAGCCTGGCATCCCTGTACGTGCTCAGGAACAGGGATTACAAATTTAAACCTGACAGATACCTTTCTCACTTCTACATTTTAAATGATTACATGACTTCATCCTACCCCAGCATAACATATGAGGTCTGTATTACCTCTGGAAGATGCCTTAAAATCAATATTAAAAATATGGAAACAATCAAAATATCCTGCATACAGTTTCAGCTTGGTCTGGAACTAGGAGAAGCACAAGGATGATTGGACAAAGTGTTCAAAGGAGAGAAATTAGAAAGTCCTGTTGGTGATTTTTCTGTAGAAATTACATTTCGTATTCTCTTTAAATCCATGGAAATAAAGCCTAACAGACACAATGAAAAAGAAGAAAAAAAATGTAGGTTTACAAGAAGGAGTCACGTTGCAGACAGCAAGGTGAAAAACAGGCTTACCGTATCAGGTGTGACGGAATATAGTTGCCCTGTGTCTTCTTTGTTTGGCCTCGAGGACTCTATTTTTCCCAGCGCACTGATGTATCTGTTCCCATTACTGTCTCTTGTGTCATAAATTTCTAATACAGGAAGAGTAGACAGGTGAATCTAAGAGTGTGAATGAACCTGGAGTCAGTGCTAGGTGGCCAAATGCATTTATTACAAAAACCACCCATCTGTGCTCTGAAAATACTAAAAGGAGTATGCTATGAATAAACAAACCATGGGTTTTAAATTGTTTACAGTGCAGAGAGAATGATGTACCATCCCTCTCCATCTGGCCCAAGACATGAATTATCCCACTATCCAGCTTGGCTACCTGTTCATGAGTCACCTACCAGCTGTCTCCGTTATTAGATCATTGTTATGGTACTGGTCTAGCAGTGCTTGTGTTGAAGAAACTCTCATCTTGCTTAATAGTGTCTTGGCAGATTAATACTAATACACACAATTCTAGTACACACTCTGAGTGTACACCACAGTGTTTCCTCCAATTTAAAAGATATAAACATATTAAAATTTGCTAATTATATGATATCATTATAGAAATGTATTATAATTGTCATATTTTAATTTTAGTTATTGTTATTAATCACTCATTGTGCTATTTGATATCTGTTCCCTCCTAATTGAAATATTTCCTCTTAGGGTCTCAAGAGACTCAGCATTCCCAAGAAACTTGCAAGAGTTAGGAAGCCTGGGAAAATCATGACTCAGGAGACTCACCTTAAGGCTATGTAAGCAGTAATACAATTGTTCCATGGGAACTCTTTAGTGAAACTGCCTAATAGTTGCACAAGAAACTCTAGTGATAACAAGTTTCAGGCATTGTCACTTGAGCCGGAAGTGGCTTTTGGTTGGTACAGTTGCCCAAGATACTAATAATCCTATATTTTATGCCAATAAACTCAATTGTTCACTAAGCTGGTCTTCATTTAAAATTTCTCTGGACTGTAATTGCACTTTCTATCTGATATGGATAATAATTAAGTTATCTGGCAAACTTAAACCTGCCAGATATTTTTCTCACTTCTACATTTTAAATGTTTACATGACTTCATCCTACCCCAGCATAACAGATGAGGTCTGTATTACCTCCAGAAGATGCCTTAATATCAAAATTAAAAATATGGAAACAATCAAAATATCCTGCATATAGTTTGTCGTGTAAACATATGCCTAATATCTAAATTACATTTAGATATCTAATATACACATCTATATATACACACACATGTAAGAAGGATTTGGTACTATCCATAATTTCAGGCACCTGTGATACATCTGAAATGTGTTCCTTACAAGGAAAGTGACTGTAGTCACTTAGACAACTCCACAGTGCTAAGAAATGCTACAAATAGAGGACATAAAAAATATAAAATAAGACATGTCATCAGCATGCTATTAATTTCTACTGCTTAGCATTTCTATGGTAAAGGAAAACTAGATGTTCATTCAAAGGCAGAGAAGGAGGGAAGGCCACTTTGACAGTGGGAGAGGCATAATCAAGGACAAATCTTTTTCCATGAATAAAGCCACAAAGTCAGGATTGATACACTCTTTTGACCTGGTGTACATAGACACCAATAAGGAGCTTTAAATGTAAAGGAATTCTCCACAATAAAGAAATGAATAACTCTTGAGGGGAAAGACTACTGACTTCTATAAAAAATTCTAAAGTATCTATGCCTTTAGTACGCTTAAGAGCTAGCAAGCCAGAAATATCTTTAAAGGTCTCTCCAGTTCTGTTTCTGAGCTTTATGATCTTTATGTCAATATAAAACTAATATTAATATTCCCAGAATGTTTGATCAAAATTGAAATAACAACTATGGTATAAATATAGTATCTTTTGACTTTTTACAGTGTGGCATGTGTGTTCTTTATAAGTAATTTCATGTATACTACACAAATGTAGCATCTTATATGTATATTTTATTGCACCTCAAGCTAAAAATAGACAGAGAAGAAAATTTACTAAGACTTAACAATAAGGCAGTAGCAGAGTATTGATTAAAACTATGTAGCTCAACTCCAGAGCTGTGGTTTGCATGACTACACATCATGCTTTCCTAAATATGTTACAGTCCATCAGTCTCTTTCAATAAATAGAAAAAAAAGTTTTCCTTGAAAATAAACTTTTGACCATACTTAGTGTATAGTATAGAAAAGATATGGGGAAAATCATTTACTTATTAGTATTCTAAGCCTCAAATGTCTTGAGTAAGAGAACAATTAAATGGTTAAATATAGAAAATATATGTTGTTGTGCTATGGTTTACACAGACAGAGCTAACACAAATGCCACCATATATGTGGTACCAATTTATGGGTACCCTATTGACCAAACTCCCTGAAGTCCACCTTTCTTCTTTCCTTCTAAAGTTCAGTAAAGCTGCAAGTGAATCAGAAACTGAGATGTATCCTACCTGGTGGACAATACCGCTTGTGATGTTGAGAGGATCCTAAGGATAAAGGAGGCGAATCTGCTGGGTCTGATTCACACCCTGCAAAGTCACACAGGATTTCACATACAATTTACACTTACGTTTGCTTGAATTTCTGACTGCTGCCATTTGAGACTTTTAATATTTTGTTTTCCATTTTTATTTTACACTGCATCTTGAACGTTATGTAGTTAGCTCTGGATTCCAATTGGGAGTCTGTGTATAACTTATTTTCCATTTTGTGTTAATTAAATTGTCAAGATTTATTCACATTAGGAGCTCCGCTCAGTGATGAGAAGATGGTTTAGGGTGAGAAGGTGACCCTCTGCTCTCTCTACGGTAACATCCATGTCTAACCATCCATAAGATACATTTTATTACATTTCACTCGTTTCATCTAAAATGTGCTAAGGCAGGAAAACATCTTAATCGTCATCAGACTGATACTTACATTTTTACAGTTAATAGTTTTGGTTCAGTGAAATTGATCTAAGCCATGAAAAGGGAATCAATTAGGCTGTTTCCCCTGAAGTCTTGAACACTTCCTATCAGGCATCAGAACACAAACTGATGAGACTCTCCACAGTTGATAGAATATCTTCCAGAGGTTATAAGAGTTAGAAGTTGGTGTCTGAGAAACTTAACACAGCATAATCGAATTACCTGTGTTCACAGCACTCTATGCATAATGATATTTAATGTGAGACCTATAAAAACTTTAAGTTTTGCATAAACTTTCCAATAGATGAACCACTTCCAGAAAGCAAAAGATATGGTGCCTCGTCTTACTAACAAAACCTAAAAGGCCATTTGCATCTGTTCTCACAACAATGTGTAGGTTTACTTAAACAATAGATTTTGAAAGATTGACCTATTCCCTCTGGGAAAATCTATATTAGTTATCTCTTCATTTCACTTTTAAGTGAATGGCTAATGATCATTTGCATATTTTTTTTGGTTCTTTTTTTCGGAGCTGGGGACCGAATCATTTGCATATTTTACTGTGAGATTTTTATTTTGGGTAGGTCTTTACCAAGAGTTCATGTTGTTCTGATTTTTTTTTAATATTTAGTCTGTATTTTTTAAACATCTCTTTTGAGATGCAACTATTTTTTGTCCTTGTGGAGGTTTGAATGTTCCATATTGGCTCATGTGTTTGAATACTTGGTCTCTGTTGGTGGGACTGCTTGGGAAAAATGAGAAGGTATGGCCTTGTTAGGAGAAATGGGTCAATGGAGATAAGCTTGAAGGTTGGGGACTGTTCCTAGAGTGCCTCACTTCAAATCCTAACTGTGGATCAAAGTGTGAGCTCTTAGCTGCCACCAATTCTTTAATCTATCATCAAGGACTCTTACCATCTGAAACCATAAGCCCAAATGAAACACTTTGTTTTATAAGTTGCCTTGGTCATGGTGTATTGTTGCTGCAATAGAAAAGTAGTCAAGTATTCTGTCGGCTGCTTAAATTTCTTGTTCCCATCTTCATTTCATATGTCAATAGTCCAACATTGTCCTTTGGCACATGGTCACTTAGGTTCTTCCTCTTACCCAGAAGTACGATCACCATTTAATTATTTGATATATGTGCACATTTTATTAGTATTTTTAGACTCACTTTTGAGAAATCTTAGTGATTTTTT
The DNA here is from genome assembly GCF_011064425.1 of Rattus rattus. NCBI lineage: Eukaryota > Metazoa > Chordata > Mammalia > Rodentia > Muridae > Rattus > Rattus rattus. The sequence goes on along the minus strand of NC_046157.1, from coordinate 36,958,943 downwards.
GAGAAATCATAGATCATCTCTCATAATAAGCACAATATATACCTTGGTATCTTTTATCAAATCTGTGACATATGAGAGGATTAAATTATTAAAGCTTGCAGCTGCCATGGCCCACTTCATGTCAGTAGGATAGGGTAATGTGCATTATACATACATAGAGCTTTGTATACATTAAGCTCCAGAGGCTTTATGTATCTTATCTCAGTTAACTGAAGTGTCCTGATGGGGTTTTTTACCATGGAGCAGATACACAAAAGAAGCCTTTCTTGAGTCATGTTCTGTCATAATTATATTCATCTCAGTATAGCTGAAGCCTGTGACTTAATTCTACCAATAAAATATGTAGAGACCTTGCAATGAGACATATGTTCTAAGGCCTCCAATGGATACATGAAACTGTAAGTCCAGTTGAAACCTTTGTGCAAAGTGCTGAAACACTGTCTCTAGAGTAAAAACAATTGCTGACTTTACTGGGCATCTGTAGGCTGGAGAAGGAGCCCAGGCCAGAATCTGGACTGCATTATCTGACTTCTGATAAAGTGGAGCTGGGTAGCTTTATTTACCCAGACTCCGGTATTCTGTTATGGCAGCTCTAAAGAATCATGCGTGTACATTTCATTTATTTTTTTTTAACTCAGAACAAAGACAAAAAAAACACAGTAAGAATTAAGGAACAAAACAAAACCTTTGTTTTAAAATTAAGGCAGAAATTATCGAAGCTCATGACATCAATTAGCTGCGAAGACCCTAACATACAGCTTTCAAAGTACTAGCCAGATTTGAGTTTAGCCAGTGCCAGAAGGAACCTACAAGCACACATCTCAAGAGGCACTGAAGCACACTCGTGATGGCCCACAGGGCTGAGATGCTTGCATGGTCCATGGGGAAACACTACTCTGAGCAGTCTTCGCCATGGGTCTCTAATGGGTTGCGATTATTACATAGGTGACGGTGCTGAGCCTCTGCATTTACAAAGACATCTATGTTCAAACAGAGCAACTGGAATTCTTTCTCTTAACAATTAAATAACACCAATAAAGACATTTTATTTTTAAAATGCACTAGCCATATTCTTTACCCACAGACGAAACACACACGGGGATATTCCTTTTCATGTTTATTTTACAAAGTTAATATATGCTTAGCATGGAGGTAAAGAGTACTGGGTCTAAGAAGCGAAATAGGAAACAGATGTTGGGAAATTAGTGCAATCTAAAACACAGCCTACCTTCATTTCTATTACACGGAGACCCACATCGGGACCCCTGTTGAGGCTATATTCTCTCAACAGAAGTTTTATTTGTATTTTTTTCCAATAATGAAACCCAAGTCAGAAGTTTTCAAGCTGCTGATACTCCTACACAAAGCCAATGGATTCTTTTAGCAAGTGCTGTTTTGAAAATACCTGTCCCATTGAAGAGATTGCTTCAGGGCATCAAAGTAATAGAACATTTTCAAGCCCTGCTGCCCAAATCACCCCCTTCTGGTCCCCAGCATGACACCCCAGAGCAGATACCGGAGTTACTTGCTAAAGAAGAAGTGTTCTCTTTTAAAATGTATTATTTACTAAATCCTGGGGTTCCTCAGAACATTTTCTACATCTGTCCTTCAAATCTTCTCTTTGCAGATGCTCACCAGAGGCTGTAGCTACAGGGATTTTACAAAAGATCTACTTTATGGAGAATTTATTGGACTCATTTTTTCTTTGAAAAAGATGGATATTAGTCAAAATGAAACAAAAGTCCATGTTCCGTTTTGTTATGTTTTCTACCAATTTTTTGTTGTGTTTAAGAATAAACTATTTCAGTGTCTAAGTTTTTAAAAAGCATTTGTTTTAAGTTGATGTATATTGGCAACTCATAAGATATAAAGGAATACTGAACACATAACAACTAATTTTGACTCTTTTCTTTACGTTTATAACAATATTACATTTTTAAAATACGTCACAGACACATAAGTGAGGTAAAGGAGGTTCTCTTATTTTCTTAAAGTTTTCAAAATTATTGTCTTTCTAAGTGCCTCACTTAGATTGCACTTTTTCAGGGTTTAGACCTAGCTTTAAACTTTATTTCCCACAAGTTGAAGTGCTTTTTATCATCTTCTCAAACTTCTACTCACAGCGTAACTCCCTCTCACATTATATTATTGTTCTGTTAATCATTGTTCTCATAAAAGTTTCACAGATTAGCTGGCAAAATGCTCCCTTATGAGATTAATCTCCTCTCCAAGTGTCATGGTGGTTATTTTACAAATGTTACATTGTATAACCCTTCCTATACCTTATACAAAACTATTTCCCTTCTTTTACCTGCTGCCTTCATCCCCTCACCTACAACACTCCAACTCTAAAGGGATACTCCTTAGAGTACAGCTGAGAAAGTCTATCACATTGTGATGTGGCAATAATAATAATAATAATAATAATAATAATAATAATAATAATAGCTTCAAAATGGTGGATAAGTCAGCTTTGAAACCTAAAAAAGTAGGATTTTACGTTTATTTTAAACTTTAAAAATAATTTCTCCATTATACAATTAATGACTTATCAAATATATTCTTTTTTGACTAATGATTATTTTTTCTTTTTATTATTCAAAAAATTTAATTTGTTTTAGAATTATTTATTTAATGTTTGTGAGTACACTGTTTCCCCCTTCAGACACACAGAAGAGGGAGCTGCATTCCACTACAGATGGTTGTGAGCCACGATGTGGTTGCTGGGATTTGAACTCACGACCTCTAGAAGAACAGTTAGTGCTCTTAATCTCTAAGCCATCTCTCCAGCCCCAGTTTTAAAATTTAAATGCATTTTGATCTTTATCTTTCCTCCCAAGTCCTTCTAGTTCCTCTACGCCTCTCTACTCACCCATCTTTAAGTTCTTTCTCAAAACAAATTATTTTTAAATTCTTACAAGTAATATTTAGTCATGTATAAAAGTAAAAAGACATCGGTGAGTTTATTACTTACCATGATAATCTGTGTAAATGTCATGGTACATAATCATTGCTGGTACCAGTATATTAAGTATTGTCACAGATTTAAGGAATGTTATTAAATACAGCAACAGTAGAGCAAGATGTTGGGACAGAACTGGGACTTTAACTGCTGTGTCCTCAGCATTCAGTGGGGACAAGATTTTAGCCTCCAGAAATTCCAGATTTTATGTGATAAAGAACTGCTTGACCCTGGTGGTTCTACAAAACAGTGAGGGAAATAACATCACAAAATTTATCTTACAAAACCAGTATTATTGGGGTAGCAAAACTGGAGAAAAACACAACAAAAAGCGAATGACAGATCAATTTTCCTGATAAGGAAAGATGCAAATATTGTCAGCAAAATACTTAGAGACTGAATTGAGGAATGCATTTAGATCATCTGTCATGACCAAGTGGGCTTCATCTTAAAGATGAAAGGTTGATTCATCATATGCAAACCCAATGCTGTCATATACTATGTAAATCTTTTTCTGGACAGAATCACCCCAATAGATGGGAAAATACATTGGAAACACTTAAACTGATACTCAGGGGGAAAGTCATGGAAATAAAAATAAATGGATCATATCTCAAAATAATGGAGGACATATACAAAAAGTCTATAGCCAACACTTTAGTGGTGAATTTGTGCTACTCTGCTTTGTGTGCCCCATGATCACGTGCACACCCACCCAGGAACAATCCCTGGATCCACAAATGAAAGATGTACAAACGCACATTAGCTTGTTTTTAAAATGCTTTGACTATCACAAAAGCTGGGCACACCTACACCTTCACCTGCTACTCCAGGCCTAATCCAGAAAGTGGCCAATGGCCACTTACCCGAAATCTCACATGGCTGGTTGACTTATCTTCTGCCTGTCCTATATCCCATCCTTCTTCCCCAAGTCATAGTGATTCTTTATTCTTCTCTGCATCCTGGCCAGCAAAACTCTAAGGGTCCCACCCTGTGCCTAGTCATTAGCTGCTGATATCTTTATTGATCAATCATAACAAAAATTGAAGGCAAACACCTTTAGTGTTTAGACATGGAGATTTCCGATTGAATCAAAGCATTAGAACCAGTCTACAACACATTATACTAGGCGATGAAAAATTAGCAACATTTTCTCTAAAATCAGGAATGAAGAATTACCATTCTCATACCTTGAGTTAGTTTATGCTTGAAGTCATAACTACAACAGCAAGACAGTAAAGTCATAAGTGGATAAAAATAAGAAGTTAAACTACCCTATTTCACACAATATGAATGTGCACTTAAAATACCCTATAGAATTTACCAGAAAATTCTTAAACATTTTCAGTGAAGTTACAGAATATAAAATCAGTATGCAGAAATAATAGTATTGTTATATACCAACAAAGAACTCAGAGAAGAAAACCATCTTCATAGGAGCTCCAAAAAGAAAATATGGGAGGAATTATTTAGGAATAAAATTAACCAAAAGTCCTGAAAAGAACTCTAAAAAAAAAAAAAAAAAATTTAAGACAATGACAAAGTAAACCAAATACTAAAAACTGTAAAGGTTTTCAGTGATCCTGGCCTAAAAAACATTAATCTACAATTATCATTCAATCCCCATCAAACTTCCATGCTGTCGCAATACCTGAGGCTTGGATTCTAAAACCCTGAATAGGCATAATGAGGTAATGAGGAAAAGACAGACACAAAGATACACATAGAAGAAAGTTAGGATTCGATGAGATTCTGTTACTGCTACTGCTACTGCTACCACTACTTCCAAAACCTCAGCATATTTAAGAGGCACAGCTTGGTGTGGGTGGTTAGCTCGTCTTCGTAGAAAGGTCAGAGTAGGTCAACAGTCTCAGGCTTTAAACATCTGGAAGAAGGCAATTGCCTTTGCTCATTTTTGCACACATTGAAAATACACATCAACTCAGGACTTTCCTCATTCATGGCTTCCTTTCACTATCCACACCAGGTCATTCTTCAAAGTTCTAGATTAAATAATCCTATAAACTATATCAATCCACAAAATTCTATGACTAGTCAAAACAATCCTAAGCACAAAGAACACAACTAGAGTTATAACAGACCATACTTCAAGTATACTAAAGAACCATAATGAAAGAGACAGCCTGATGCTGGCATGGAAACACGCAGACAGTTCAATAGAACCAAATATAAGACCCACAAAAAAATCCAACAGAAATTTGACATGCTGGGGTGTGGGGATACCCAGAAGGGAAGGAGAAGTGGGGGAAAGATGGGGGGAAAGACTATGGGAGGGGTGACTGGGAGATGGACAATGAGAGAGATATAAAGTGAATAAATGAAATAATAATAATAATAGAAATAATAATAATAATATAAATAATAATAATAAATAGCCAAAAGGTATATGGACACCTGATTTTTTTTGACAAAGTTGTCAAAAATATGTATTGAGGAAAAGACTATTTGATGACTGGTTTTGGCAATACTGCAAAAGAATGAAATTAGTTTTGGGGATTTTTGTTTGTTTGATATTTTAGGCTATACAAAAATAAATGTGAGATGAATCAAGATTTTAGTTGCAAACCTGAAAGCTGAAGCAAATAGATAGAAACAGGAAATGAATGTTAAAATCCAAACTAGAACTTCCTAAAAAAAAAAAAAATTATAGGGGAAGCAGTCATGAGAATCAGGAGATGAGACTCATGAAATTTAAAAATTTGCTCACAGCCCACAGGAAAAAAGTTTTACCATCTAGAAAATTCAGATGACAGAAAGGGGGTATCTAACATCCAGAATTTTACAGAATTGTAAGGGAAGAATACCAAAGAAACAACCACAATAAAACAACAGCAAATTTTTAAACTTCCAATTAAAAAACAAAGGAAAAAACAAACAATTTTTAAAAGCAGAAACACAAATGCTCAGTAAGAATTTTTAAAAGCATTCAACGTCACTTGCCATCAGGAAATGCTATTTAAAACTGATTGGACACACTGATTCATTCCATTACTACGGTTATTTTCAAGACATCTAGCAGCAAATGCTAGGAAAGATGTGGCATAATGGTGTGTAGAGCTTCATAAATGAAAAAGGAGACCATAAAAGGGTAAAAATGGGAGAGAGGAAGGTCAGGGGTGGGTAAAAGGACATTAGGAATAGGAAAATTAAAAAAGACCAAGGATGGAGCAGAATACAAACACCAATCAGTGATCAGACAGTGGTATGGGAGACGGTGGGGAGGAGAATTCACTGAAACATGCTTTCTTCAAAATATGTAATGCCTTGTATGCTAATTAAAAATAAGAAAGATAATATTGTATTAAAAGTACTTATTGTGCAATTCTGTAGGGTTTTAGTATATTCTCTTTTCTTTGAAATAAAGACTTTAATTGCTTTTAATCAAGGTTTTCTCCTTAGGTTCAATCTTATTGAAAAGATGTATCATTCGTGGTTTTTATGCAGTTGCTCAACAGTAATTAATGTATTTTGGTATATTCAACTATAAACATAACTTGACATTGTTGATGGGCAATCTTTCTCAACAATTCATACCTTATACAGCCGACGCGCATGTTATAATTAAGATAGAAGGAATAACAATTATAACAGCTTATAATTATAAGATAGATTATCACATTTTATTTGTGTAATTACACCTTAAGATGTAATTATCATAATGTTTGATATCTATTGAACTCAATTCATCAATTTATTTAAAGATTAGTATGTATATATTTGTATCTAGATCGTAAGGTCATAAAGCAGATTATGTAAAAATATGTCCTTCAGGCTAAAAATCATATAATCCAAATGAACAATTATGCCACTAATGTACAATCATAGAGTATCTATTTGATGATATCATGTAGTATAAATTCTAAAATTAATGTTTTAAAGATTTTTCACTGAATTCACAAATAGGAACTATTGCTACAGCCTGTGACTCTATATACCAGAAAGTCAAATAATTCATAAACCAACACCACTTTTACATGTTCTATAAGGTTTGTGTATTCATGACATGAAAATACTAGTCACTATTACCGTACTGACAAAGGTAAAATAATGATCAATGTCAGTGAGAAATAAATACTAAGGGTTCACAAGTCATAATGATTCATGCCATTCTGACTGGTGTGAGATAGAACCTCAAGGTTGTTTGGATTTGCATTTCTCTGATGACTTTAATCCCACTTAGAAGGGGAAAGAAATAATCATGGGAGGCAGAGGAAGGGAGGCACCTGAGTGGGAGAGGGTAGGGGGAGAGGAAGGGGGGAACAGAATCAGGTATGGGGTAGGAGGATGGAAAGAAGACCAGAGGGCCAAGAGAATGATTGGAAAGTAGCAGCCGGTAGGGGGACCTTCTAGAAATACCAGAGACCTGGGAGATGAGAGACTCTCAGGACCCAATGAAGATGACCTTAGTCAAAATACCCAACACAGGGGAGAGTAAACTCGAAGAGTCCACCCACAGTAGACAGACAGGGCCTCAAGTGGAGGTACAAGGTTACTAACCTAGAGTCAACATTTCTTCCCCAGAATTGTTCCTGTCTAAAAGAACTGCAGGGACAAAAGTGGAGAAGCACAGGAAGGAAAGGCGGTCCAATGACTGGCCCAGCTTGGAATCCATCTAAGGGGGGACATCACAGCCTGACATTATTACTGATGCTATGATGTACTTACAGATGTTAGCCTGGCCTGGCTGTCCTCTGAGAGGCTCTTCCAGCTGCTGACTGAGACAGATACCGATACTTACACCCAACCATTGGACTGAAGTCAGGGACCCCTATGGTTGACTTAGGGGAAGGATCAAAGAAGCACATACCCTGGTGTTCGCTCTCACTAGTTCTGGCTCCAGCAGGCCATTGGAACTAGTGCTACTAGTGGCTCCATGCTGCCCTCAAGTACTCCTTGACCCAGGTGGTCCACAAACTGTTCCAGTGTGGCCCCCTGTCCTCACTCACAGCTCCCTTGGTGGGTCGCTGCCTCAGTTTCATACAGAGACTGCCTATCTCATGTCTCTCTTACTGTGGACTCAATTAAGTCGTCACATAAAAGAACATACCACACAATAACCTCTAATCTAATTCATAAGCTATAATTTGCCCATCTAGACAATACAAAATCCTATACACACCTATTCCTTAAAATGAGTCATAACAACCTGTTTCTATGCGCAGATGCCATGTTCTCCCAGCTCCTTCCTCCTAGGTCCCACTCTCTCTGACTCTCCCTCCCTTCTAAAGCCTCTGTTCCCGCCTCCCTTACTTCTTGTACAATGACAGGCCTCATTTTATCTTGTCTGCCTTCACCTGCATAATGGCATCAACCTACATAGCCCCAGCATTCCTCCCAGAAGAAGACCAGCATTCTCAACTAACCTAGACCCCAGGGAGCTCCCACAGACTGAGCCACCAAGCAGAAGCATACATGGGCAGGCCCCTGATACATATATAACATAGGTCTGCCTGGTCTGGCCTCAGTGGGAGTAGATGCACTTAATTCTCAAGAGACTTGAGGCCCCAGGGAAGGGGGAAGTCTGATGGGGTGGGAGTACCATCTTGGAGGCAAAAGGGAGGAAGAATGGGATGAGGAACTGTGGGAAGGAGAACCAGTATAGGGTGGGGATAACTAAGATGTAAATAAATAAAATAATTCAAATTTTTAAAATGAAAATGAATGGAAATACTATTTCTATCCATAGAAATATTTGAAATAATATTTAATAGCATAAAGAAAGCATTGTTTCTTTAGTTTCATGTGACGTTTTGCAAACTGAAGATAGGACTAAAAGAAGAATTACAAGTGTGGGTAAAAGAAGGAATCTGGGATGAGTTGAAGGATGGAAAAGAATATGATATCAAATATCTCTTCTGAAATTCTCAAAAAAATTAATGAAAGTATAATAAAGAGCGAAAAGGGGAGAAACACGATTGTATGATTCATTTAAATATAAACCTAACCTTACATAAAGCTGAAGTAAAAGTTGAATATTTTCATGAAAATGTTTCTTTTGTGCTAGCAGCCTTAAATATAATGAAAAGTATATTTTAAGAAGATATCAGGAAGCTGTGGCAGATAAAGGAACAGTGGGATCAGCAGGAAAGTTCTTCTTAAAATTAAAACTTATAAGTGTTTTAAAAGTTGTTTTCAAGGAAAACTCCTTAATATAAAAATAAAGTTAAGTATAAATATGGTAAACTAAAAATATTGAGGACAAGAGATCAGAAAGCATCACATCAATCAATTGTTATTGTTTTATATATATATGTATATCTATGATGAAGTATATTGCTATTCATCTTAATAATCATCATCTAACTATTAGAGCAAACTACTATTTACCTAAAGTTGTTAAGTTGCTATTGTCATTCAATTATCAATTTTATCCATATGACTTACATGAACAATAAAGCAAATTGTATAAATAAAGGCCAAAATGTATATTGGAAGGACAAAACATAACATCTCACTTTTTATAATGATGTTTAAATTTCATATTATAACATAATAAAATTACTTACTAAACTAGAAATAGAGTTGTCTTAATTCATTTGCCTTTGGTACTTCATTGAACATTCCTTAGCTTTTCACACCAAAATATTTAGAGCTCTTTTACCTAATGGAAAAGAAAGAAAACCAGTGAGCAGACTTTCATCTGCAATCTCTACCATTAAGCCTCTGTGGAACTTCCAATAAGCAGTTAATAGTCCCTAAATCTTCATTTACTTGGAAATGTTGGGTCTCAATTACATTTTGTAGCCTCTAGGTTTCTACAAATTTAGGCATTCTAAGGGTCAATAAATTCTGTACTTTGTAAATTGCATAGGGTATCTTTGCTTGAAAGGTGTCTGTGCACAGTGGCCTACTTAAGCCAGAACCTAACTTTGACTGGGGATCTGGTACAGATGCCTGTCTGTGAGTGTTTCGCATACAACACCATTGACTTTCAGTATAATTGTCATTCTGTGAACATGCTTCAAGAAATATGGAGACGCTGTAGTTGCTTTTGGTTTCTTTAAATAGTTGATTTTGTCATCTCTAAAACGTCAACAAAGGCTACCTTATATGCACTAATTTATGTACTGCCCAGCAAGGATGGAATATTCTGTGTATGTGGTTCAAAATAAATCAAAGTCAGAAACTACTTCTTCCCCAAGTCCCTTCCCAATTGCTAAATTGTACCAATAATTATATTGTTCCTTTGATGGGCACCTTGATTATTAGAGACGATATGCAAGACTGTGGTCTCTGAAGTCAGATAATGAACCTACATAAGACAGGACAAAAGGTTCAGTGTATGAATAATGTGAATCCATATGATAGAAAAATGAAAGTGGAGAGAAAACAACTAAGAGAACCAAGATATGACCAAAATGCAAGATAAACGAGCTGAGCTTTAACAAATTTAATTGTTAACAAGAGTGATTCTAAATATGAATCTGTGACAACATTCAAACTCAGGAGATGAACCAGAGGGCAAGATAGCTCTGAGGGTTACAAAAGCTTAACACATAACCCTGCTAAATAGAATTCAATCCCTGAAAGCCAAACAAACATGGAAGGAGACAGTCAACTCCTCAAGTTGTCTGTCAACATCTAAATACCTGCTACAGAAAGCTTCCTCCTACATTTTACACAAGCAATGCGGATGACGACGACGACGACGACGACGACGACGAAGATGACGACGATGATGATGACAACAATGATGATTAAATGATAATGATGACAGTGAAGAATAAAAATGAACAGAGAGATGCTTTGATCTCAGCCATAAAAATTAAGGAACACTGGTTTTCTATTCTGATTAGGTAGGTAGGTAGATAGACAGACAGACAGACAGACAGACAGACAGGTAGATATAGATTGATTTATTGGTTGAGTGATTGGTTAATTGGGATTAAACAAAAATTTTTGCATTTAACATTACTTATATGCCACAATCTATTCAGAAACATTAAAAACTCATATCTGTTCAAGTGGAAAGACTATTCCAGTTGGAGGATGTGGAAGAATGTTTCGAATGGCTTTCTTCTGGATGTATTAGTCATTACAGTCATGAATACACAGTATTCTTGGCTACCTGTGCAAGACCTGCTAACACAGAAAATACATGAAAATAATAGGGGATTGGTTGGGAAGAAGGGCTTCAAAGGGAATGGGACAGAATAAGAAAGAGTAAGAGGGTGAACTTGATCTCAATATATTGCATATGACTACGGCGGAGTAGAAAAAATATAAAGAAATTTTCAAAAGTTGAAAGGATTAGAGGAACAAAGGCTATGTCTTATGTGATAGAAGGTAAAAGTATTCAAATCACCTCATACACAAGTGTGACTGTATAGCCCCAGTGTTTTAAGCTACATTGTGTATTCATATATATTAATAAAATTTGAGATTATTTAAAAACATAAAAAATTAAACATCTATAGTTTGTTTGACTTTGAGGGTACCCAGAGTGGTAAAAAGTCTCCTATGTGCTAATTTTAGTGTTACAAAAATAGAAGCATAAAAAATTACCACTCATAGAGGAATTTTAATCCAGCAATATGGCTGCTCTGGCAAGGGATCACGCCCAAAGACCCAGATACACTCTGGGCTCATCCCAAGCTGTGTATTTGCACATCTCATCCCTTCACCTAAGGCAGTAAAAGCCACACTTACCATTTTAATTTAATCATTCAATTAACAAATGTTAATCAATGTGTCCTATTTCCATATTAGAGTCTATGTATATTGAGTTATATATACTGATTATACAAATTAAATTGAAGTAGTGCTAAGTCCCAAATGTTTGCTTTCTAAAAACTTAGTATCCTATAGCCAATTTTTCAGTTTTAATTTTCAATATAGTAGGAAATGCACAAAGGATTTTCTCCATTGGACATGCTTTGCCTGTGATTCAGAGTACTGTTCTGTCAGATGGCTCATGACTGAACTCTTCCATTTACATAAAAACTCTATAACTATTGCACATTTGTTACTGAAATCTTAAAAAACGGTAAATATGAGTTGTGGAGCCTGAACTTATATTAAGATAACAGAGGCAGGTTCTGCTTCTATGTTGTGTACACATATCCACACTGGCTGATAGACACATTTGTTTGCCCATAAGACTTCCTTATATACAGAAATACAACACTCAAATATAGAAATCTCAGATTATCTCAAAAAAGGCATCTGTGTGTCCATGTGCATCATGCTCATGGGAGGAGGAGGAAGAGAAAGAGGAAGAGAGAAAGGGAATGCAAGAATGAGAGAGCAAGAGAGAACGAGAGAGAGCAGAGAGAGAGGGGGGGGCTATGAATGTGGAAGAGAGAATGTCAGTAAGATCAAATAACAGCTAGCCTAGCTCTGAGGTAAGAAGTATATATTATTTTTCATTCTAATTCTAGGTAGTTGTCTTGACTACAATTGGGATTAATCAAAATGACCAGGCACAGCTGTGAGAATTTTTTTCTCAAATTATTTGAAGAAGAAAGATTCACTTCTAGTGCAGATCAACCATTGGAAGTGGGAAGATAAACTTTGCAGCCAGATTTTTTTTTAAAGTTATCTTTAATCTTCTTTTTTTTACACTCCAATCTTTATCCTCCTCCCAGTCTACCCTCTCAGATTTTCTCATTCCATTCCTCCTCCACCCTGTCTCAAAGACAATGTCCCCATCCCTACCCCCTCTTCTGATATGTTAGTTTTGTACTCTCTTATTATATTTTAACACAATATATTTTATTTCATTAGATACCTGTTTTTTTCTAATGAGAGACAGTAAGATGTGATCTGGATTTAGGCAGATGTGGCAGAAATAGAAAGCAGAGAAACTACAATCAAGATATGCAATACGAGAAGGTATATTGTTTAAAAAAAGGGGGAAATAAACACTGTGGGGTGTGTGTGTGTGTGTGTGTGTGTGTGTGTGTGTGTATTCTGTTCTATTTTATTATTTATTGTGTTATTTTGGAGAGAGAGACAACATGAGATTGGTTGGGGGAGTGGGAGGAAGACCATAAGGAAGGAATTGAGAAAGAGAAAAAATGTGATCAAAATACATTGAATGCAAAATTATTTTATTAAAAGTAGATAAGTATTAATATTTTGTAATCACAAGAGAAAATTTGAAACTAAAGATGAAAATGGAACAATGAAAACTTGCTTAATTAAATGATAGAAAATTGAAAGAAGAAACCCCAAAAACTGCAAAATGGAAAATGATAAAACATAGTGAAATATTTCTAAGTATATTCATAGCAACAAGATATTATGCATTTTCACATTAAGATACTTCTATGTCAATATGTTTTCTTTTATTTATTAAAATTTCTACTCACAGGAAAAGACCACAGAACAGAAAAGAATGGTAAACATGAGCTACAAAATATTTAATAGCTCTATGCCAGAGGGCAAAAATGGAGTCTACATTTGTTAATAGGATGAATTGGAATTAAGACAGAGAATGATAAGTGTAGTAGAATGTAAAAGCCCACGACAAGAATCAGCAGTCATGACCATTTGTAAAACAGACAAGAGTTTCACATAATGATACACAGACTATTATATTAAATCAAAGAACTGATGCACACAAGTGGACTGTAATATGGATAAAATATGCTCAATCAGACATCAAAGGTAAGAAATAACTAGTAATGTAGACAATTTGTGTAACACAATTAGCGATGCATTTATGCACACATAAAATTTTCAGTTATAGAATAATCAAGATGCTAGTAAATTTCATACAGCAGAAATACTAGACTCTACTATTTGTAACAATTTAATAGCAGAAGTTTTAAAGTAAAAGTTATTGGAAAAATTACATTTGTTGTTGGAAATATATTAATATTTATAGATAACCTGAGGGAAATATAAAGTAATTAAAATGAAAATTCAAATAAAACATACAAATGAAGATAAATGAGAATCTTACTTGTAAAATCCTATAGGACTTTGTTACAGATCTATTTGAAACAAATTATAGATATATTATTATAATATACACATATGTAAATATATATAAACCAACTATACACACAATAATAATCTAAAGAGAAGATGAAAAGTTGAATATAATTTATCTATGCTTTAGTAAACTCATTAATGTAAGAAAAGGGATGCTTAAAAAATATGTTCACATCTTTTTTCATTTGTTAAGCTTTACCACAGGCTTCTTTCCTAAACCATGTCCCACATATCTCTTTATCTATTTTTTTCCTGTTCCAGGCCATATGTAAACTCTTTATGCAGCTCAAGAACAGTATGGTGCCTGTGTTCAACAGTAATTACCTCTGCCATTGCAATAAACATGGTGAAACCCCATTTGTCCTCTAGCCACACCTGTGTTCACACATTGACCAGTGATGGAAGAAGTCAGTTTGGCAAAAAAGGGCAAGTGTGTAGAGAACTGCCTTACTCAGAATGACCTCATTGTCTCACTGTTTGTTCTGCAAATAGTGAGATAATAGCAACCAAACTCCAAATTCTAATTAAATACCTACTTTAGGGCTTAGGAGTCATACTGAGTTGGCTGTACAGAAGGTACATCTAACACCTTTTTTTCTGTGGGCAAGAAACAATTGATCTCACAAAAACAAAAAATATTCTGAAATTACACAACCAAAGAGGATTTATTATAAAATTTTGGACTATCTTATAATTATTAATTATTTAATGACCTAACTTGAAGAACAAATAGTTCAGTTCTTCAATGCATTTCTCAAAGATAAATTAGACATTATCACTAATATCTTAAATGAGATTTAAATAAATTTTAAATTTTATTAAGAGAAATCCATGTACCATAAATGTATTCTGTATGAAATTTCTTTGGTTAAGAAAATGATGAGAGTCCATAGTTTTTCAAACTGACATAGCACATTGTATGTGCTCGCTCATGTGACTAAAAAACATAAAACAACCCATGATATGCAAATATCTGCTTATAAATAAACATAGAATTATAAAAAAATTAACAGAAGAAACAGAAATTAAATCAGTACAAAACCATATGAAACAAATGACAATAAAAAGCATCTGAGCTATTTAATAATTTTATCAATAACATGTAGCATGTGAATATGATAATTCCAAATAACAATGAATGCTATTCAAGTTGTAAGAGTAATTTTCCAAAGCTGTGTCAATCCAATAGAAAATATACAACGTTATAATAACAGAACATTTTATAAATATAACGTGTATTATCATGGATTAGAGTCAAGGATAAATTTGTTATTATTCCTGAGGATGGAAATGGATTGTACTTAACTACAGAATTAAGAATAAGTAAGATTTTAATATGACTCCGATTGTATATGAGCTATGGAAGCTAAAATAATATGACTAAGTACAGTGTGAGGGATTACTTGTAACATCACTTGGGAGGCTGAGGAAGGAAGATCAAAATTTAAGGTCACTGAAATCTTTGTTCAAAAAGAGGGAGAAAAATAAGAAAGAGAAAGAGGAGAAAACAAAGGTAAGTAAAGAGAGGAGAAGAGGAGGCCATCATCTTCCTGAAAAGTTAGGTTTGTATCAAGACTCACATTGTCAGTCACACAATATTCTTGAGTACTCCTTGGATATTTTTCTTATCAATACTTTGAAGTGTGCTTACCCCACAACCTCCCTTATTATCAATTCCTGATGTCTGTTCTATATTTTGTGAGCTATGGTTTCTCTGACAGCACAGGCCACAACTGCCAACTACCTCCATAATGAAATGTGTGCTTCCCCTGCTCCCGCTGCTACTATTCTCACCAGGCAGGGCTCTGAGTGGGCTGTCGAGCATCATAAAATTTTAAAATAGTAAATTATCCCATTGAGAAGGAAAATAAATATCACAAGTCAACAGTTAACTCTACCCTTGTTAACCTAACTTGAAGTATAAGATTAAAGACTTGTTATTTCACATTAAACTCGGAGATGGATTAAGAGTAATGAGTGACTCTGGATGTCAAAGTTTAACTGACAACCAAGCAGGGAATGCCCAAGAGACATCCACATTAATGGAACCATATGAGTAACAGTTCATAGGCCCGCATGATGTCCTGCTGAAAGTTGAAAGATTGTCCAGGAAAATGACAAGGATCATGTACTGATTTACAAAACATTTTCAGTCGGCTCCATGGTATTTAAAAATGTGTACTTTTCCCACAAGAGCACAAAGCTACTCACCATAAAAGTGGGAACATGGGCTGTCTCTGACTCTTTTACCTACTTGTGAGTCTTTTTCTCCTACTAGGCTGTCTTTTCCAGCCTTAATGTCCATGGTCTTATTGTAGAATTTTTCTATTTAATTTTTTCTTTTACTGGATATTTTTTTATTTATGTTTTAAATATTATCCCCCTTTCTGGATTTCTCTCCAGAAACCTGCCATCCCATCCCCCTTCCCTATATCCATGAGAGTGCTCCTTCAACCAACCACCAACTCCTTCCCACCTCCCTGTCCAAATATTCCCCTAAACTGGGGCATGGAACCTTGACAGGACCAAGGGCCTTTCCTTCCACTGATGCCCAACAAGGCCATCCTCTGCTACATATGAGGATGGAGCCATAGATCCATCCCTATGTTCTTTTGGGATGGTTGTTTAGTCCCTGGGATCTCAGGGGGGTCTGGTTGGTTAATGTTGTAGTTCTTCTTATGGGGTTGCAAACCCTTTCAGCTCCTTTAGGCCTTTCTCTGCCTCCTCCATTGGGGACCTAATTCTCAGTTCAGTGGTTGGCTGTGAGCATCTGCCTTTGTATTTCTCTGACTCTGGCAGAGCCCCTCAGGAGACAGCTATATCAGGCTCCTGTCAGCATTCACTCCTTTGCATCCACAATATTGTCTGGATTCAGTGTCTGTATAGGGGATGTATCCCCCAGGTAAGGCAATCTCGTCTCAGGATGGTCTTTCTTCAGTCTTTGCTCCACACTTTGTACCCATATTTTCTCCTGTGAGTACTTTTGTTCCACTTTCTAAGAAGGTCTGAAGCATCCACTATTTCGTCTTCCTTCTTGAGCTTCATGTAGTTTGTGAATTTTATCTTGAGTATTGCGAGCTTTTGGGCTAATATCAGTTTATCAGTGAGTGCATACCATTTGTGCTCTTTTGTGATTGGACAGCCTAACTCAGGATGATATTTTCTAGATCATCCATTTGCCTGAGAATTTAATGAAGTCATTGTTTTTAATAGCTGAATAGTATTCCACTGTGTAAATGTACCATATTTTCTGTAACCATTCTCTATTGAAGGACATCTGGGTTCTTTCCAACTTCTGGCTATTATAAATAAAGCTGCTTTCTAACCAAGCAAGTGAAAGATCTATATGACAATAACTTCAAGTCTCTGAAGAAAGAAATTGAAGATCTCAGAAGACGGAAATATCACCCATACTCATGAATTGGCAGGATTAATATAGTAAAAATGGCCATATTGGCAAAGCAATCTACAGATGTAATCCCCATCAAAATCCCAAATCAAATCTTAACAGAGTTAGAAAGAGCAATTTGCAAATTCATTTGGGATAACAAAATACCCAGGATAGTGAAAACTGTTCTCAACAATAAAAGAACTTCTAGAGGAATCAACATCCCTAACCTCCAGCTGTATTACAGAGCAATAGTGTTAAAAAAATTGTACGGTATTGGTACAGAGACAGGCAGATAGATCAATGGAATAGAATTGAAGCCACAGAAATGAACCCACACACCTCTAGTCAGTTGATCTTTGACAAAGGAGCTAAAACCATCCAGTGGAGAAAAGATAGCATTTTCAACAAATGGTGCTGGTTCAACTGGCAGTCAACATGTAGAAGAATGCAAACCAATCCATTATTATCTCCTTGTACAAAACTCAAGTCCAAGTGAATCAAGAACCTTTACATAAAACCAGATACACGGATAGTAATAGAAGAGCCTCGAACATATGGGCACAGGGGAGAATTTCTTGGACAAAACACCAATGGCTTATGCCCTAAAATCAAGAATTGACAAGTTATCAATAGGATAAAACAGCAACCAACAGATTGGGAAAAGATCTTTACCAATCTTACATCTGATAGAAGGCTAATATCCAATAATATATACAAAGACCTTCAGAAGTTAGATTCCAGAGAATCAAATAACCCTATTAAAAAATGGGGTACAGAGCTAAACAAAGAATTCTCAACTGAGGATTATCAAATGACTGAGAAGCACCTAAAGAAATGTTCAATATCCTTAGTCATCAGGGAAATGCAAATCAAAACAACTCTGAGATTCCACTCCCACCAGTCAGAATGGCTAAGATCAAAAAACTCAGGTGACAACAGATGCATTGTTGGTAGGATTGCAAACTGGTACAACCACTCTGGAAATCAGTCTGTTGGTTCTTCAGAAAAAGAACCCAGCTATATCATTCCTGGGCATACACCCGAAAGATTCTCCAACATATTACAAGGACATATGCCTATTGTATATTGTTATACAGTGTTTGGTTCATTTCCCTGGGAGGTCCACTCTTCTGGCATAACGTGGAGGGGGCAGACCCAAGGGGAAGAGGAGATGAGAGAGAGTCTGGGAGGAGGGTAGGGAAGGAGGGAAACTGGTCAGGATGTCAAATATGAGAAAAAAAGACAAAGAAATAAAACATCCATAGTACTCAGCAAAAGTACTCCTGGACATGTTTCCATGGACACTATGCCCTATTACAGAGATAGATACATGCACATCCATGTTTATTGACATGTATTCACAAATGAAGAAAATGGACCCCACATTTGACAAATAAATGAATAATGGAAACAAAACACAAATGTGTGTGTGTTTTTCCTTTTAACTGATGAATGACACTTGGAGGGCATAGTGTTTGTAACCATTATATATATTGGTGGGGATTTCATATTTAAATGGGAATTTATGATATGTTTTTGTAAAACAAAAGCTCCTTTAAAATGTGTAGTATAGCTACTATGATCAGGCCTGGCCATGTTCTTTATAATTCCACATACTGTGGAGATGGAGAAAGAAGAGTTGAATGGTCAAGGTATTATCTGGGTTATAGAGTGATTTCCTAGCCAGCTGGGACAATCTTGTTCTTAACGTAACCTTTGTCAAAACCCATGAAGTATCTGAGATTTTTCTACCAAATGCATGCTAAAAGTTTTTTGTTACACTTAATAATTTCTTTTTAAACCTTTATTATTTCTTGATTAATATGTATCTGTCAGTGTGTGAGCATGTGTACGTCGGCATAGCACGAGTGCGGAGATGAGAGAAACGCTATTTCTCTTTCTACCATGTGGTACAGCAAACCTTTAAGTCCTGGGCATCTCACAGGTCCAGGTCATACTTCACAAATACTGTCACATTCAGAAAATGTCAATAACAAAGGAGTTCAGTGTTTACAGCAATGTAGTAACTAAAGCATCAGCTGCTTCTGACACTGGTTCCCAGTCCCTGCTTTCTAGTGAGAGACCTGAATCGAAGAGGACCAGCTGATACATTAAAACACAATGAATGCAGCCCCTGTGAGGACTCTGATGGACTCCCAGTCCCTTTCTGGTGCACAATATATGTGCATGCCATTTTCTGTAGAAAGTGCCCTGTCTTCCTTCCAGATGTATAAACCCTAGTGTTTAGTTTTCAGTGGAAGAAACAAACCTCCTCAGTGTAATGCATGCATTTCTGAAAGGGAAGTTTCATAAATGTTTACCAGTGTTCCAAATTGTAAGGACTGAACTGAGAATTGTGCCTCTTTCAAGACCATAAGCAAGGGTCTGTAGCTTCAGAATGCCAGTTGGAGATGGTAGTCATGACCCTGGTCTACATCGATATGTTCATCATGTAATTGCTTCCTAACGCTTGTAAAGACAACACATTGTCCAGTTAAAATTATTAATAACTTAAAATACATCCATTAATATATTTATTCGGAAATGTTCCAGATTATCTATATTAAATTCTGATTTATTTAACTTAAACATGTGACTTATATGCCATTGAATATTTGGTTACAGATCAAGAATACAATTTATAAACTTCCACTAAGGTTTCAGAATTCTGTATTTCACACCAATTGCTATTGCTTACAAATGTCTTCTAGAGAGGAGCCGAAATGTTAGAGTAACCCAATAAGTCTTCTAGGAAAGCAGCTAGAATTTGAAATACTATTATCTAATGAAATAGTAATAAAAACCTGTTTCACAGTAAGGATTCAGTCCTCTAACTAAATTGTCCACACCTTCTCCAGATCTGGGAGACAGGATGAGAAAGGAAGGCTGAATAATTGATGTAACTCTGTTTGCATATTTAGTCTTTGTCAATAATTTGACTTTATCCAGAACTGTAATCTGTGAATAAATACTTGGACTGTGTTTTAGAGTTTTCATGTCAAACATTAGCTGTTCTGTTCCACATTCCTCTGCACTAATTTCATTAGCTAATACACTATCAAGGTTCCTTGCCAGGAAGACATTGGTTTAATCAGCAATAAGTGTAATTGCAACATTCTACTGCTCCTCAAATGTACTTATAAACAAGACAAAATAAGATTAGACAATGAAATAAAAGATGGTGGGAGAAAGAGAAAAGAAAATAAAGTTACCATCTAATGAATGAATAAAACTCAAAAATACAAGAGTGTTTAATGATTAAGAGAAACACTTAGAAAAACATAGTAAGGGAGTACAAAATGAGAAAGATAAGTGTGGGGACATGATAGGGTAATGAGGGTACATGGAGAGTATGAGAGAAGGAAAGGAAAGTCAGAAATGATGTTATAATCTCAAAATCTAAAAGAAAAAGAAATTAAATCAGAACCACTTTTCAAGGAACATTTTTCTTTAGATTTTCATAAACACTGTAGAAATAACAGTTAAAGTACCAGATCTAGGTATCCTTTTTACACATCTCATTGACTGGACCAAAAACACTTACTGAACCTGGATCCAGAAAGTTCTGTTTCTTCTTATCAGGACTTTATCTAGACTCCCTTTGGAGAGGAATCGTCATAACTCTCCATGTTTTGGAAACAATATTCCAAATCTATATATTTTTTAAATTAATGATTATTTGCTTTTGTTTTGTGTATGTTCACAGCATCTGTGCATGTGTGTGTCACGTGTGTTTTCTGCTCATACAGTTCAGAAATTGGTGGATTTTCTGGAAGTAGGATTGTAGAGTTGAAAGCTACTGTGTGGATGATGAAAACTGAAATGAAGCACAAATCTTGTGGAAGAGTAATTAGTTCTCTTAATTGCTGAGCCATCTCTCCAGCTTGTCAACTCTGTATTATCTTCTGAGAAATGTGTTTTTGCTTGTTTGTTTTGTTTAGTTTATTTGAGACAGATTCTTGCTTAATTGTCTAGGATGGCCTGGAACTTTGATCCACCTGCTTCTGTGTACGGAGTGCCAGGATTAAAGGCATGAATTACCACACCAGCCTTACTCAAGCTTCATAACCAGAGAATTCAAGGACCCTTGCTGTATGCCATCATGAATTGGAAGTTATATATTTACAAATTATTAGCACTTTTAGTAAATTTATTGGCCAAGTGATCATCATTCTGTTCCTTTCTACAAGGCTTTGAGATTATTAAGTTTATCTTTTTTTCTACTTTGGAGATGGGTGGATAAGATCTGCCTGCTTCTGTTTCCCAAGTGCTAGCATTAAAGACATATGGCACTACATCCAGTTTGTCATTCTTAATATATCTTTCCTAATTCAAGAGGAAAAGATATGCCCTCACTTGAGTATATAAAAAAGAAAGCTTAGAATAACCTTGCTAAGAATTATCATTTAGATCCTACTGAATCATGGGACAGGTCTGGTTTAAAGAAGAATACATTTCTTCCAAGAGTGAAGTGTTCTCTTCATAGCCCTCCTCATTAGCTTCAATTTGTTCACTGGTTTCAACAGGATCCTTGATGATGGAAAAGGGAAAAGAAGTTAGAGGGCATGGCACACTGCCAAGCAGAGATAGCATCAAAGAGCTAAGATGTCAGAGAATTGAATGTAATTAATGGACAGTGTCAAAATAAAGGAAAAACACCAGATATAATTTTTTAAATGACTCACAATTTTTTCCAGAGGAAACCTGAAAAGCTAAAACCCATCTCAGAAGACTCCAGCAACGTAGCAGGATTTTTCCATTCCTTTACCTGATGCAAGTGCGTAAATGGCAGAGATCTGAATTACTTTGGGCACATGCTCATCCATCGGTACTGTTGAAAGAGGGAGAGTATTTTATTCCCAATCTGTTTCTGCCTCTTTCTCAGGAGTCCATAGCTTCCAGTTTAAATTCAGAGTTGTGTTGCCAACCATATACAAAGCAGAAATATGTCAAAGGAAGTGTTCATTGTCAACCCGGTGCACTTAGAGCAGGGCATTGCCCGCTGGGACACCTTAATACAGGAAATTTTTCATGCCCACAGGCGTACATGCATAGAAAACAGGTGTACAGATCAGATGTTTACTAATGACAAATATTGAAGAAATTTATTTTTAAAATTGCTTTTACACACCTACAATTTTAGCATTTATTAAAAAGCAAAGCAAATTTGCATTCTGAGATGTACCAGTTTCATTTTTACATAAAGAATTAACTGTTGGTTAGATGTTCTGTACTGCAGAACTTAGAACATTTCGCTATCCATCTTAGGTCTATGATGTTTTATAATCTTTTGTTATAAAACATCTCAGTAGGGCAATTTAAAAAACTATTGGAGCAAATTCCTCATTCCAATTCCAAAATTTAGTTACCCAATTTTTTATTGGTACTCTAGGTAGAAATTCAAACAGTAATTTTAAAGTAATTTTATTAATTCCTTGACAGTTTCAGACAACACATTTTGGTCATAATAACCTTCTACCACCGAACCTCTTTCAAATCCAGATTCAGCCTTTTCACCTACTTACCTACCCAACTGCTATTTTTTTCTTTCTTTCTACCTCTTTCTTTCTTTCTCTCTTTCTTTCTTTCTTTCTTTCTTTCTTTCTTTCTTTCTTTCTTTCTTTCTTTCTTTCTTTCTTTCTTCCTTCCTTCCTTCCTTCTTTTTTCTTCCTTCCTTCCTTTCTTGTTTCCTTCCTTCCTTTCTTTCTTTTAGCCTATTACATCAGTTTGTCATCCAACTGATTTTGAACATGGAAATTGCTCTAAAGTGTAGTAAACCTACCAGAGATCGAACAATTAAAGACAATGGACTCGCTCTTGCTGTGGCTTCACCCTTACTGTCTAGCTTTTACAGGGTCAGTAGGTGTCTACACACTGGGAGAGAAAAGTAATTATCAGTATCACCTAGCTGCTAACTCTGTAACCTATAACCTGATAGAATATTGCCAGTATGCAAATAGTGCCATGAATGTTATACAGTAATGAAGCAATTTTCATTAAATAAAAGTTCTGCTCTAAGAGATATAGTCTATTACTCATAGGAGGACCCTAGAGGAGAACCTGGTACTATTCTGATACATTTTAATAACATCAAAATAATTGATTCCTAGTCAGTTACTTATATCACATAAATAAATAAATCTCTTAACTTTTGTCCCAGAATCTTCCTCTTGCAGAAGATAGAAATTAACACAAAAACTCTTACCTTGTTAATGTGTAGAGAATAAGGAATGTATAGAGGGCAGAACTCTAAATAAGAATTACATGTTACACTCTTCCAACCCAAGGTTCAGGTAGCTTCTCAGAAGATGGAGTAGAAAGTTGATAAGAGCCATAGGCGATAATAAATTCATGGAAAGTGTTTTCCTAGCAATTTTTAAAATTAAATAGTCTACTATAATATAAACAAAGATATATAAATTTCATAAATGTTAAAAAATGATTTTTAGAAGATAATAAACATTTTCTATTTTCTGTTCTTTGTTGCTACATGTCAGAAAACTTTTATCAAATAGAAACAACACTGTAATTCATAATATAATTTGAGATCTAAGGGGTTTCAGGCAGCCATCTTGACTATTGTATAAAATGACCACATGTACAGGGCAAAGCATGCATGCTGTATTTTCAGAAACAGCCACAGTGAAGGTTTACAATACAACACCTTACATTTATCATGCATTAATTTTGAATGAACTGTTTTTCCATTGTGTGGTTAAAAACATTTTGCTGTTGCCAAAATTTTCTGTGACCTTCCCATTTAGTTATGTGACCCCACATAGGGTCTCAACTCCAAGCTACTCTTTGTAGTACTCAGGAAATAAAGAAGAAAAGAAAAATATTATGGTATGCTTTAAATATAAGGAGGTTGAAAACATTTGAGTCCTCCTTTGTCCCCATCATTTTGAAGTGTGGTTTTGTAGTCTGTTGTTTTCAAGTCTGTATACTAGGAAGAAGACACTCATCAAGATCAGATAATTTTTGAGAGATCTTCTGATGTCTCCTGGTTTGAAATAATTCTAAATTTGATATAAAATGTTTCTACCGTATTAGTGTACTTTGACTGAATGTTATATTGCCAAAGAGAGGACAGGCAAATTTTCATAGAGAAAAATCAATGTAGAATCAAAGTCATAGGTTTACATTTTCATACGCATTTGGAGGAACTCTAAATGATAAAACTTGTTTTAAGTTATAATAGAAATAAATTTCTAACTGCTCTCACGTAACAAATAATTTTTAACTTTTTAATCCACATGAATTGTTGGACATTATCTGACCCTTAGGTGTAATAATGTATTAATAATTTTTATTGAAATACTGTACTCCTAACTGATGAGATAAAGCAAGAATTAGATTACTTTGGGTATCATGGTATGAAAAAACATGAGCTGTAAATAAGTACATGTGTTGTTGGAGCAAATTAGTAAAGAAATTCAGATGAAAATTATTTATTTTTAAGAGTAATTGTCTAAGGCTGGATAGAAGCACAACTTTGAAGACATTTAGCCTGAGACCAAGGGATCAAAATGAACAAGCAATAAAACAATGACATAACAGCTGACACATGACTGGAAATATGACAGGAAGGGATAGATTGTTTATATTCCAGTGGATGAGAGAAAGGGAGGTACAGAGAAGATCAAGTGTTAGCTAGAAGAAAATCATCTTGGAGATGAGACTTGTCATGATAAGAAATAGAGATCTTAGGGTAATGTAATTAATGACTGACATGAATCATATATAATTTTTAAAAACTCCACTGGTATAAATAGTTAGCTAGCTAAGGTATAAGGAAAAATGCTATGGAAAAATGAGTTGTGATATCTCCAAGGCATTCATGCTCTCATTGACCTTTAGGTATTTGAGTGTCAGCTTGGAATATACACTACTCTAATTGATAATGATACAATTTGACCTATCAAATGTCAGTCATATCTGGAAAGGCACACAGACATTGGCTAATTATTATTAGCATCTATACTGACTGGTTGCAAACTGCCCTGCACAAAAGAGAACATTTACCTAAGCATGTAAGCCAACATAGAAGGACGAAAGCTCCATACGTGCCATGAACAGTCGAAGTAAGCTGGTGATCTTCAAACTAACTTTGAAGCAAGTTTTAGATGTGTGGGATGGAGATTGATATCACTCAAAACTAGAATTTACCTTGTTTTTCTTTAATTAGCAAGTAAAAATGATATATCTAAGATATATAGCATTGCTTTTTGCAATAAATTGCGCTAATTAATATGTACAATACTTCCTTGTATCTTCTTATTACAGTTATGAACATTTAAAATCTAGCTTAATGATGTTAGAGTTCATGATACATTGCTATCAACTATAGTTGACGGGTTGTGCACTACATTGCTTGAGTTTATCCCTTATTGCTTGAATGTAAATTCACTAAATGATGTGAACTTTAATATGATTTTTCATTCTAGCCTCAGTTGATGAATAGATTGAAGGAAAAGCAGAAGGAAGGGCAAGTTAGGATGCAATGAAAGAAAACAGGTAACCAAGGAAAGGGAGAAACATCAATAGGCAGAAATAAATTGCTTTGATGTTGGATTGATGAAAGTAATTGTTTTTAGATTAACAGGAAATGATAACTTTACCGAAGGAGATAACCTGAGAAAACAAGCAAACTATTATTATGTTTACCATAAGAAGAAATAGTGAAAGAGAGCTGGGCTGAAAAAGGTTTGTGTATCTGATAATGAATGACACAGATTCTAAACACCATCAAATATCTAATGGAGATGTCAAGTGAATACCTGGATACAACGATATATCCTAGCAAGCTACTAGGATATAGAAATTTAGTTTGGTATCACCATGGTAACTAGAAATTTTGTATGTGTTGAAATTCTCCTAATTGGAGACTACAGAATAATTCCTTTCTATACGTAAGAAACCCCAGAAGTTATTAACTTAGTAGATAAGAAACTACTTGCAAAGTAAGTCAGCAGAGCCATGGCCTACAGTTGATCCTAAGAGATTATGTTAAATTATTATCAAGTGATTATCAAACGCTATGAAGGGCCTGAGAAATTTCTCTTGTGTAAACCTGTGAGCTAGTCTGTTACTGTTTTATAAAAGTTGGCAGGAGATGTATGACTCGTGGTTAAGAGACAGAGGACTTTCTTATTCACATCAAGAATTGGTAGCCAGAGGTCAACATGATGATTGATCCTCTGTTCTTCAAACTCCCCGGGAGTAATACAAAGTGTTTATGAGGGATGCCTGCCTCTGGGGAGAGTGGAATTACAGAACACTGACCTTGGAGCATGCACCAACTTTATGGTAAGGAGGAAGCAGATGTGCTGTTTAGCTGCCTGCAATGATAAGGGACAGCCCAGCTCCAGAATGGTCATGGCCTTGCATTCTTCACATAACCACAAGAATATAGGAATGCTCAAAACCTATTAAAGATCATGTATCCCATACATCCATCCTGACAGATTTTTTAAAGGTGAAGCCAGAAAACACACAAAAAGAAACAAAACAAAAACTGATGTGGATTTATCAAAATAGCATTATTAATCCAATTAGGACTTATTTCACAGGTGCGGACTCACGTGAAAGTATACTGGGTTGAAAGGGAAGGCTTGATATGGGGATAAAGACTATAATCTTATGAAAGTTGATTTTTAAAGTTTCATCACAGAGGGATAAAAGTAGAAACAATAGGTTGAGGTAGGCTATCCTAATGAAGATTGTAGTGAAGGAAGTTTGTTGTAGGTAGGACACATTTAAATACTGTTGGGAACAACAGAATGATATATTCTACCAGCATCAGAGCAAAAACATGTGCAGGACATTGTTAGGGTCTGAATTAAGTTTTATGGAAAAAATGTTAAAATCCTAACATCAGGTAAGTATGAAGGTGAACTTACTAGAAATTGATTTCTACAGATGCTGAAGCTAAGCTGAAAATAATAGAGGTGACCTTTATGTAAAATTCTATGATTATTGAAAGGTAAGCTGGACACAGTGACAGACACACTGAGCGGGAACAGTGTTTAGACACAGAAAGCCAAGACCATGTGAAGGTTCTAGACACAAGGAAAGACATGAAACATAATCCCTTATAGAGCAAAGGGGGGGGATTAATTCCTTGATATCTTGGGTGCAGATTTCTAGTTTCCAGAAGTATGAAAAAATAAATCACTGAAGATAAATTTTATCAGTTTTGATACTCTGTTATAGCAGCCTGTGGAATCTGATACAGACGTCATCTGGAGCAGGATCCAATCCTAATAAAAAGAAACTTGGCAGGGATTTCAACCTTTGAGCAGTCTTTATTTCACAGCTTTTAAGCAGGACAACTGTCGTAGCATATGTCTTCTCAGGAGTGTACTATTCTTAGAAAAACCTCAGGAGTGAGAGTTCAGGAAACAGGGGGTAAAAAAAAAAAACACATGTGAAAATGTATTCCTGTGAAAATAGGAAGTCAAGAAGACAAGGCTGCCTATAATGAACACAAAAATAAAAAACAAAGCAAATAGGCAAAGACTAATAATAATAGTAGTAGTAGTGTAGTAGTAGTAGCAGTAGCAGTAGCAGTAGCAGTAGCAGTAGCAGTAGCAGTAGCAGTAGCAGTAGCAGTAGCAGTAGCAGTAGCAGTAGCAGTAGTAGTAGTAGTAATAGCTTGGACAAAACAAAAAGTCCACAGAAATACAATGGAGTCTACTGAGTGCAAATACAATTTCTTTTGTATATTAGAAAATAGTTAAGATAGCAGGAAGTAGCTTTCTGAAATCACCTGAAATAACTCGTAGAAATGAGAAGCCTAAGAAAAGACTATTCAGGACATTCAAAATTTCCCTAACAGCTGTGGCTTTCTTCTAGAAGCATCTTCTAGAAGCAGTGAGTCTGGCTTTACTGAAAATCCCTTTCAAATGCCCTTTAGATTTCGTAATGTTTCTTAATTAGGATCGCTGACAGCAGGTTGACACATGGCTTTTTCTAAATTTTTTCCTAAAATGTCTGTTTCTAGGGTTCATCTTGGGACTCCATTTTTAATGCTTTCAAGGAGAATTCCTTTGTCCATTTCTACACCCAAACTAGTCATAGAGACCCCATACCTATACTGGCCTCCAGCCCTGGATTCTCCAGCAAGGAATTGCCCTCCGTGTCCTGCAAATCAAGCTCAGCTTAGGTTCTAGAATCGTGGTTCTAAAATGTTTATCTCTTTCTTAGTATATTTGTTGTTTGCTTGTGTGTTTCGTATTCATTTATTTGTTTGAGGAAGTGAAAAGCATTCTGTGTCCTCTGGCTAAATTATTTAAAGAACAATCCATTTTCACTTCTGAATAACTGAACCATGTCAGGAGTTTTTCCTTGCACACGTACTTAAACGTCAGGAAAATATTCGTATCACGTGAACAGACTATTTCCCAAAGCTCAGAGGTGAACAGGACTCTCACGAACAAGCAAGAAGAACACAAACCAAGTTGACCAATGTGAGAAGTACAGTTAGTTTATGAAAGTCATTGTAAGTTTTTTCTTGAAAGGACTTCAAAAATACTCAGCTCGTTAGAACACGTGTGTTGAAAGCAAACCAAGCACTCTGAGAAGGTTTCCTGACTGGACATCCTGTTCTCCTAACTGCTTGGTTCCAGGACTGTAGAAAGCACTGGGGTTACACCCTCACTTGGCAGGCCAGTGCTATCAAACAGAACATCGCTTCAGTCACCCGAAAGCAAACAACACAAGCAGCACAGAATAGAAAACACGCCGGCCTTAGCTTTTTCTCTAGATATAAGAAGACCACACCGTAAACCACATATTATGCTTAGAATATTTCTAAAAGTATCTTGGGGACTTTTTCAAGACACAGAAACATTTTTTAAAAAGTCAATCTATTTATAAAAATAAACCTATCTGAACTTTTGACATTTACAGTATACCTTTTGTGCTGGCCTGCCCTTCAAAAAGTAGATATTACGATATTTAATGATTATGTAATATCAAGGTTTTATGTTCCTAAGGATAGTTTTGTATTTATTATTATTATTTTATTATTGTTATCAATTATTAATTATTTTAAAACTAGAAGGTATACTGACAACTTAATATGTAATTAAACCCATGCACACAATGTAAGTATAACTTTATAGTTCCTACTAAACATCTTTAATTGTAAGCATTTAGGCATAAATAAAAATCCACAAATTGCTTTCTTTAGTTTTGATACACAATAGAACCTAGGTTTAAGGTTTGGAACTAGGTATAGAATAGAGTGATGTCTTTATAAAAAATATATATATACTTGGAAAATACTTCTCTCAGACCAGTACTGAGAAATCATATTCAATGTTCTTTTTTGAATTTAACTCTCTATGTGGTAAATTTATAGATTAAAATCCATTAAAGCTTATTAATAGTTGTTTCCTAGAATCTCAGCACATTCTTAAGAAAAAATATACTATTAGCCTTGCATAGGGAATAGCTGTGTTTATTAAAGTAAATGATTAATTGCTCTTTTAAATACATGAATTTATAATGAAACACCTTCATAAACAAGGTCCTCATTTCTTCAATGTTATAAATCTACTAAGCTGTTTCAAGTACATTGAAAGAACATTTTTATACAGTTCTATCATAAATTCCATGAACTTCCTCAAGATTCTGTTAATATAATGAAAAATATTGCATTTTCCTGCCTAACTTTCCCCTAGGTCCCGATATGCCTCTTGCACTTTTTTTAGTTGATAAATATACAAAGAAAAGAGGATAGCATTAACATCAAAATTACACTTTGAAAGATGTCCAGGATAAAGAAAAAACAAAAACAAAAACAAAAAACCGAGATGACTATTATCATGATGCAATGGAATAAACTTTGGGATGATTCAGTTTCAATAAAAACTTGAATGTAAGGAAATGAATGCAAAAGAAATATGTGAATGTCTTCTAAATATTAATGAAAATGTAAAGTGTAGGATAGGAACAGAAACCTCTGTAGCAGATACCAAAGAGGAAAAAGAGTAAATCAGTGTCTACTGCTTGATGTATGCCACCTACTGATTCTGACAAACTCATGGGCTAAGCTGTGAGTGACTTGCATAAATTGCCAGAAATTAAGCTACCATAAATACTTGATGTAATGAGTCTAGAAGAGATGGCTAACAGAATAATCTTTACCTTTAAAAAGAAGTCATTGCTTTTAATATCTCATCTACAAATGCTATATTTTGAGAAGGCTGACAACTCTACAGCATAGTAAATAAATAACGCTGGGATATCATTGTTTTTGAATCTACCATAACTATTGATTCTGTTTTATATTGGCCTTTTGATATTGTTATATTGGTAGAAATCATATAGCATGCCTTCTAGCTATGCCATCAGGAGCAAAACTCTCTCTTCCAACACTTGTATGGAGTGTCTATTTTAAATGCCACGTGTGATACCAATTTCCTATTGAAGATATCCTTGAATTCTTTCAAAACAATCAAATAAATCTTGTTGTTTCAAACGACCATTCTATGTAAAATATCTTTTCTCGTGTTCTTTCTTATCCTCCTCTTCTCCAATGAAATATCTAGTTAAATGCTCTCAAACCCAACTGTACTAAAGTGACTTTGTGAACTTTTGCTGACTGCAGGGTGTCTGTTAGGGCAAGAGAGAGTCTAACCTTACTCAAATGATTCTTTATGAAGCCACCATTGAGGGGAAAATGATTAAGATAAATTTCTGCTTAGTACAGGCAGTTATATGACAGGACAGGAAAAAAGAAAACCAGTTATCTTGAATCACCCCAAATAGTATTTA
Source organism: Rattus rattus (assembly GCF_011064425.1). NCBI lineage: Eukaryota > Metazoa > Chordata > Mammalia > Rodentia > Muridae > Rattus > Rattus rattus. The sequence continues at coordinate 36,927,843 of NC_046157.1, read as the reverse complement.
GAAGTATATATTTTTAAGGAAAAAGAGGCAATGGAGACTAGAATTAAAGGGTAGAGGTGGAAAAGCTTTGAGGATAGGGAGCTAGGACAAAAGAACACACACGGATTATGTGAAAGCCAAAAAACTAATTGATCTAGGATTAGAGAGCTGCACCTTCCTGAGAGCCAGCCTCAACAGAGGATTGCCTCAGAACCACATAAGCAAATGTAGGCATCATCCCCACCTGGGGCTGTGCTAGCTGACTTGCCTTTTTACATCCACTGAAAACATTCCCTATGCTACCCACAGTTCTACAGTGTGACTGCACAGATGAGAAACGGGGCCTGTCTTGTTTTATTTCCTCCCAATGAAGACCTTCCAAAATTGGCTGTGAATAGCAAAGACTTTAATGTAAACATGTTTTTTTTGCAGAAGGTTTAGGTAAAATCTTTAAAAGGAGAAGGCAGGACTATGCACATACTGTCTTTTGGAGAAATGTGATTCTTTTTTTTTCCTATTAGTTTGTTTAAAATATATAACCCCAACCTGTTTGCTCCTACTTGATGCTTTTATCCAGACAGATCACTGGAATCATTTCTGAGTCACACATCACAACAAGCCCTGAATCTATTCTTTAGCCTATGAAATTTTTCCCACTTGGGGACTGAATTGTATGCCATCTGGCTCCCAAACCAGAGTTTGCAATGTCAGGCAGTACTTGGAAAAACCAGCTGCATACAGATTGCTCTGAAGCCCTCATAAAAATATATGGAACTATCACTTTTTTCTTTTTAAAAATGTTTTATGGGATACCTCCATAGTCTCTTTTGCTAGTCTTGCTGTAAAAATAATGTTTATGGTGATTGAATATACTTTCAGTAAATAGCCTAGCTGGCTATCAAATGACTGCTTTCTTCTGTGTTTAATCACCTGGGAGGACAGAAATGATGGCAAACAGATTTCATTGCCTTAAACAATATTTGTTTTTTTTAAGATACTTTTACCCTGGAGCATCTTACCCAAAAAGTAATTTCCTGGTCATGGCTTTGGAGCCATCAACTTAATATCAACTTAATTTTTTTTTGTTTTAGAAAAAAAATCTCTCTCTCTCTCTCTCTCTCTCTCTCTCTCTCTCTCTCTCTCTCTCGCGTAAGTGTGTGTATATGTGTGTATGTGTCTATTTCTGTACTCTGTCTCTATATGTATGTCTGCCTGTCTGTCTGTCCCTGTTTCTCCATCTCTGTTTCTTCCTGTCTGTCTGTCTGTCTCTCTCTCTCTCTCTCTCTCTCTCTCTCTCTCTCTCTCTCTCTCTCTCTGTGTGTGCATGTCTGCTTCTATTTCTGTCTGTCTCTGTATGTGTGTCTGCCTGTCTGTCTGTTCTTGTTTCTCCTCTGTGTTTCTGCCTCTGTCTTTATGTCTGTCTGTCTGTCTGTCTGTCTCTTTTACTTTCTCTGTCTCTGTCTCTTTCTATTTCTCTGTCTCTGTCTCTCTCTGTCTTTCTGTGTTTGTGTCTCTCTGTCTGTCTGTCTGTCTCTCTCTCTCTGTCTCTCTCTCTGTGTGTGTGTGTGTGTGTGTGTGTGGTTGTTTTCATGTGTGTACATGCACAAGCACTCTATTTTTCTCTTGCTTTCTTTCCTTCCTTGTCTAGTCTGTAATGACATCATCATCCCTTAACATTGCTCCCTATGAGCACCACTCTCGGTCAGCTTGAGGCTAGCTGGGATCATTCCTCGGTGGTGATGCTGATGCTGTACCCGTTTTACTTTTAGTCAGGAACTATTAACAATTTATCTGCAGCGGGACTCAAGTGGGTCTGTTTAGATGAACTTGATTATATGGATTTTGAAATAGTCTGTCCTCAGAAATCTTAGAAATGTGTTTCCCAGAGTTAAAATACAACATGTTTTATGTTTAATTATTAACTTTATTGAACTTAACCGATGTTATATTAGCATATTTGTTTAAAAGGCTGTGATAAGGTTAATACACGCTCTGTGATGGTCCTAATGTCACAACAATGACAATGAGCTGGTTAAACCTCTGCGGATGATTGTGTAGGGGACTCTCTTGTTGTGTATCCAGTTTGGACAAAGCCAGTCCCTGAAACAGCATTCCTAAAACATTTTTGTGGCTCCCGGAGTAATAGGAACAGCTGACACCAAGCTTCTGAGTCCCTCAGAATTGCCCTGGGTATATGAGGATTTTATTTTATTATTTTTATGAAGCAAGCCCTACAGCATGGTGAGCGCCTGTGGAGCCTCTGCATTTTGTTGTTTGCCAAAGGAACAGAAACGAGACAGGATTTTTCAACCTTATTTCAAACCTCTGGCTGAAAATGGAATGAATTACCAATAGCCAGTGATGCAATCGATCTTGCATGTACAGCAATGCCTTCCCAGAACACCAGGTGGAAAGGGTTCAGAGAACATCTGGATTGCTGGACACATGAAGGTCCTAAGGGTTGTCATGCTGGGGAGGGCATGTGAACTCATGCTATGCATTTCTCCATTCATCCGCCCATCTATCATCCACAGCCATTCTCTTTGCAATGGTTAGATGTGGGAAAAGTTGTTACCAGACTTTTGTAAATTGTTCTGATAAATTGGTCAAATGAGTTCATGATTGTGGGAATTCTCATTTCAAGCTAGTCAATCAGACGTCCACATCATAGGCTGGGCTATGTTATTGACATATCTGCAGTGTAGGCAGACCTTATCCTGTGGTTTCTGATGCTTTTCCCAGGTTTATACTCTCACAACCAAACTAGGCCTCAGTGTATTCAGAGAAACTGAATTGAAGAAAACTAACACACAATTACCAAACACATTTTGTTAAGTAACTAGTATGTGAGGGTTAATGTGATGGTGCTATTTAGCTGTCATGCTATATTTCGTGAAATTATATCAGTTAAATGCCTTTATTTAATCTCTAAATTTGTATTATAAGATGGGTTTTTAAGAGGACACCAACCATCAGTCAAATGAAACACAAATTGTAGGGCTGGGGATGCAGCAGTGGATAGAGTACTTGCCTGACATATAGCAAGAATTAAGCTTCATAGTTTTCTAATACTTACATGGTTCCCTACAATAGGAATCAAGATGCAATGGTGCTTCCATGAAGAGCGAAAGTCAAGCAAATCTTTATAATACAGCTAATCTGAAAAAGATTGGTTTTTTTTTTCCTTTTTTATTGGATATTTTATTTACTTACATTTCAAATGTTATCCCCTTTCCTGGTTTCTCATCTGCAAAACCCCTATACTGTTCCCCTTCCCCTGCTTCTATGAAGGTGCTCCCCCACCCGCCCTCCTACTCACTCCTACCTCAGTGACCCTAGCTTTCCCCTACACTAGAGCATCGAGCCTTCACAGGACCAGGTCTCCCATGCCACTGATGCCAGACAAGGCCATCCTCTGTTACATATTCAGCTGGAGCCATGGGTTCCTCCATGTGCACTCTTTGGTTAGTGGTTTAGTCCCTGGGAGCTATGGGGATTTGGTTGATTGATATTGTTGTTCTTCCTATGAGGTTGCAAACCCCGTCAGCTCCTTCAGTCCTTCCCTTTACTCCTCCATTGGGGTGCCTGTGCCTAGTCCAATGTTTGGCTTCGAGCATCTGCATCTGTATTTGTCACGCTCTGGCAGAATCTCTCAGGAGACAGCTCTCCGGACCAACTGGGCCTGCCGAGCTTCCTATGTACATCTACAACATTTAAACCTTGATCTTGATCTCTCCTTCTCCCTCTCCCTCCCCATCCCCCCCTTGTCTCTCTCAAAAAGCCTTTTGTTATTATGGATTTGCCCACAATAATAGTAGCAATCTCAAGATCTGATTAATTCAACATGAAACCCTTCAATACTCTCAAGCAAGCAAATGACAAGTAAGATATAATGCAGAGACAGATACAGTCTGGATATAATATCTGAGAATGGATCCTATTCAACCCATCACTCATCCTGCTGCTGCCATGACATTTATGTTTTGCCTGCCTGCCTACAGGGTGCAGCAAAGAGGTGACTTTCTGTAATGGAGATGCTGGGAGCTCCATTACTTCTATGGCTTCTAAAGACAACAGATTTGTACTAACTAGAGCCCTCATCATACCCATTGAAATGGTACATTTTCTCTGTTAGTCTCTAGGTAGCAAGGAAAGGTGGGGAACTCATAGCTGTGCTTGTCTTCATCGAGTAAGAAAAACTAAAGATAACATGACGCCATTTACAATATCAATTGGGTCATGCATAGATCTGTGGAACAAGTTAGAAGTAGTAAGATTTAGAGGCAGACAGATTCCTCTCTGACTTTAATACTTTATGATAAAAGAAAAGACCTTAAAATCATTCATTTTTTTTCCAAATTCCTAAAATACATTCTTTATGGGGACAAATCAGAGAATTATTTGGTGACCAAATTTTATTTGAAAAACGTATCATGACATTTTACTACTGTAGCTGTCAAGTGAAATGGTTATGCTTGAGCCACTGTTCTGTTGATCAAATACTACCACTTTAAAATATTATAAATAAGTTAATGATATATTAGAATATAATGAAAACACTGGATTTTAGGAGCCAGCTATGTTTAGAAAACACAACCAGTGTAGCCTTCTTTACTTTCCAATTATAACTGTGAGAGGTCAACACCTTGCCAACTATCAATCTGTTTGCAAATCAACAGCTCTGTATCCAAAGTACTTTCTGGGGCGGAATGAGTGTTTACATAAGATTGTGGTTCCAGGCTTCCCTGAACAATGCTGGCTGTGTTACATTGTTTCTCACTTGGATATTAAATATTATACACTAAAAATAGAGGCGTGACTGAAGGCTAGTTGTTGAAGGAATATACAGCTTCTGTTTGAAAGCACCCTGGGGTTGGTACCATGACACTTCAAGGTCATCAATATGGATGGATACTAGTGAGCTGTTAGGAGACACACAAATGAACTCTATTATCCATTTTGACGCTAGCATCTAACTTCTCATGAAGTGTGATTCTCCAATTATATATAAGTAATAAAGACTTCTCACTATTATTAACCTCATAAAACTCATTTTTCTTAGTTTAAAAAACAACAGTAAATGTCACCAACCAAACTAAGTTCCAGTTGTCGTAGTTCTGTATGCTTTCTTAACAGTTGATGCTAACTGACCCTTAAGTGTATTACTCTTTACTTTTCAGATCACAGACAATGGTGGATCTAAATTATAGTCCCCTAGTGTTGCCAGGGAGTCCAAAAAGGATGCAATTGACTGCATTGTTTGATGGTAACTTGGATACTTCATTATCTGGTAACATTGCAAAGAACTAGATTTTAAGCTAAGTGTAGGCTGGGGCTTAAACAGGACACTTCATAATTATTTGGTGTAAATGACCTCACAGGCTATTTTACTTGACTCAGAGATGTTATACAAGATGATCTAAATTTGTACAGAACTTTATAACTTTCCACTGGACTGTTTGTTTCCCTGAGAAAGCTGGATGTTGTAAAGGGAAGCAGTACTACCTAATAATGAACCCAAAAATGGGGTGAAGGTCTGAGAAGTGAACCACATTGTGTACCATCTCACTTCAGAGTTCTCATCAAGATTGGAAATGACACCACAAAAGGCCTTGCAGAACTGTAACAGAATGACAACGCTTACTGTGCATGTATATGTGCATGTATATGAACATGCACATACCCGTGTATCACACTATTAATGGGTTCTCACTTTCTCTAGATTTCTCCATCTGAAGAATGGTCCTCTATTCGATAGATACAGGTGTGTCTTCTCCAAGCCTCATGCATCAATCCCATTGTACTTTTCCACAGTTGTGTGTAGGCATATGTACATTTGTCTGCATAAATGTGCCATCCTGTGTGTAGAGGTCAGTGAACAATTTTCTGGAGTTAGTGCTATCTATTCCCATTGCTGAAGAGCCAGCTTAGATCCCCAAAGTAAATTTGCCATCTTGCTGGCCTTAGGCTATCATTTTCAGGGCGGACCACTAGGAAAACTTATGTTGACCTCAAATGCAAATAATATTCATAATTACAGGGGTTTTGTCAATAAGGTACTATTTGAATATGTTGATTTATTTTCATAATCTAGGAGGCCGTTATCTTGTAATAGAATACTCATTAAAATTAAAATATATTGTGAATTCAACTCTAAGAACCTGCTTTGGTTGCATAGTTAGTGAAAACATTTTACTAAATAGTTCAGTGCCACATATCACTAGCAAAGTCTAATGGTTTGTGTTCACTCTATCCCCAATGTGGTAACTACAGCATGATGGCCTAGATGTTGGCAAGAGAGGTATGTATCTTCCCAACTGTTTCTGAGGATTGCTTTGGTGCCTTTGTGGTGAGGAAAGCAATATTTGATTTCACCTGACACATCTGACCAATGCAAAGGGAGATGATTTACTCTCTGTATAGAGACTGAATTTGTCAGGAAGGGTTCTAAAAATTATCTAGTTACTTCTAAAAAGAGTAAATACCTCAGTTGAGTGGTATAAGCTTACAGGGGCACCACAGAAGAGGCAGAGTTTTATCTGAATGAAACGTCATTCCTCTTTGCATGTCTCCAGCAAGAAGTTATCTTCAGTGAGACAATGTTTGAACTTATCAACCAAGTTACAGTCTGTCCTGTTGATTCTTAATCATAATGTGCAAATCACTCCTCCTAGAGTGACCCCTATCCTAGTTGTACCTTGAGATTTATGCCCTCTATTTATTTAATTTTCTGAAGACAATATGGAAGTTAGGTGCTTTTCCGAAATATTTTCTGGTTTCCTATAGAGGAGAAAATAAATAATAATAATCTTTATATTAAATGAAAAGACTAAGTACTCTTTATGGAGTACTAATATGTGAGCTAATAAGGAATCAACTGATTTAACATGCTTTACAATTTAAAATTACAAGACATTATTATCATTGGTTCAATGTCTTCCTCAGTGGTTATCTTTATCTGTCAGCCTATTTAGTCTGACTACCTTACAGGAATTCTTTGTATCTATAAATTTATCTCAATATCTGTAAGAACGGGATATGAAGAGTGTGCCATAGAAGTATAATAGGATTCTTTCAGCATTAAAAGAATGGCATCCAGAATCTAGATAATATGTTATGCACAGTTAGTAGCAAATAGAGACCTGAAAGTTGATTTCTTTTTTTTTATTGGATATATTTCTTTACTTACATTTCAAATGTTATTCCCTTTCCTGGTTTCCTGTCCATAAACTCCCATCCCCCTCCCCTCTCCCAAACAGGTATTGCCCTCATACATCCCCCTTACTGCCAACCGCATATTCCCCTGCACTGGGGGTCTAACCTTGGCAGGACCAAGGGCTTCCGCTTCCCCTGGTGCCCCAACAAGGCTATTCTCTGCTACATATGCAGTTGGAACCATGGGTCAGTCCATGTATAGTCCTTCAGTAGTGGTTTAGTCCCTGGAAGCTCTGGTTGTTTGGCATTGTTGTTCTTATGGGGTTGCAAGCTCCTTCAACTCTTTCACTCCTTCCTCTAATTCCTCCCAAGGGGGTTCTGTTCTCAGTTCAGTGTTTTGCTGTTAGCATTGACCTCTGTATTGCACATGATCTGGATGTGTTGATTTCTAAACATAAATGAACCTTGGTATTTTTAACTTCTGTGTTTACCTTCCTAGTGACATAAATTCTTCTAGTGAAAGTTTTTAAAGTTTTTAATAAATACTGTACAAGGCTAATTCTAAGGTTATCAAGCCAGAAAACAAACAAAAAACAAAAACCCTCACAGGGCATTGTGCCTTAGACATTTTAAATTTTAACACAGTATCAGAGGAGAAAAAAAAATAAAGTTCTACATTTCTGTTGAAAACTCAAAGAAGCGCTGAGTTTTACCCATGTGACCCTTATGACTTTGGAAGATGGAGCAGAGGAAAGTGATGGGAAAAGTGGGGAAAACATTAACACTTCAAAACTACAAATGCATGGAGAAGAACCTAGTATCAACTAAAGTTTTGAAGTATTTAAAGTCATTTTCTCTGGCGAGAATTTAATTACTACTTCTATTTGAGACCACTACACACACACACACACACACACACACACACACACACACACACACACACACACACACATAGATACAAGCATGCACACACACACACACAGATACAAGCTTGCACACACACACACAGATACAAGCATGCACACACACACACACAAAGCATGCACACACACACACAGATACAAGCATACACACACACACACACACACACACACACACACCTGCCATCGTGATTGCTCTGTGCCTCTTTGCATTCTTTGCAGCAGCTTTTAAATTCCTAAGAAATCTTATACACAGTACCATACTCATACATATTCATGTATAGATCAAAACCACACACTTTTTAGAGCTACACATTCACACTCATATACTCAATCACAGATTTTTTTAAATTTTTCAATTATAAGAATATACATAAATACATACACACCTATATGAATATGTATACACATAAAAATGATCACACATATATAAGATATATATTTAGTCATATATATCCACTCAAACACTCTTACCTACATACTTAAATGCAATTACTTTAACCATATATATAAATACAGTACAGTATCATAGCAAACTTCGCAATCATATGTAATTCTCATTGAATTCTCTTAAATCTCTATGATTTGGAACTCCGGTTTGATTATCCTCATTTTTTTCAAGGGAAGAAATGAAGTACAGAAAGCTGTACAATGACCCAGGGCTTGTAATTGAGGAAGCCTGCATTTAAAATGTGACCAGGTTATTCCCAGAGCACCAATAATTAAAATGCTCTACCGAATTTTGCACCAAATTGTTCTTTAGTATCCAGCTTAAGTAACTGATTTTTGTGTGTTTAGGCAATCATTAGGCATGGCCTGCAGTATCATTTTTCCCACATTGCTGGTACGTATCTCCCTGGTGGCTGAATCCATCGTTTACACACTTCTATTTGTAGTTCATATGTTTCTGTCTTGTCATTCATTATTCTAAATGGTGTGAACGCATTGTCTAAGGCTGAGCCCGTCAGTGTATTCTTCCACCACATTCCAGGTCCATGTGTTTCTTTTGTTGTCGATGTTGTGTTTTGCTTTCCTTTTGTCGTGCCACACATCTTACATCGCATGCTCTTTCTCTGTGATTCTCTTTTATCTCTACTCTTTCCCGCTCCCTGTACACAAGCACAGGGCCATGAGCAGTCTTATCTCAAGGGTATCCTGTGCACTGTATTGCCTAAATTGTGTGTCTAGATGGCTTCAGAAACACTGTGTCAAAATTAAAAATCACATTCCCAAACACAGATTTGATTAAACTCAATCTAGGAATTGTGGCTTCTTTCATTTTAGAATTTTATTTAAAATTTTTTTTTATTTCATAGTGTCTGAAAATGCAAATATATGCACGCATGAGGCAGTCAGAGGACGAATTTCCAGGATCATATATACGGATCTGTTATATGAATTTTGGTGATAGAACCCAAGTAATTAAGCTCGCACCAAAAACAGCTTTATTCTCTGAGATATCTAATTGAACCCTTCTTTATTTTAACTTTTAAATTGTTTTAAGTATTGCATACAAATGAAATCTTTTCTTTGAAGTAAATATTAAATAACAAGAAACACATTTTCACTGAGTCATTTTGCAAAAAGGGAGACAAAGAAAATTCAAAACTCCTGACCTCTCCCAATGGTAATGATAAGTTGCATGTGTTTTAAGTCATTTACCAATTAATGCCTTAAATAACATTGTTGGAGGCTTGTATATATTCTTACCAACAGGACATTCATGGCACTGTAATGTTGTGAAATTTTTTTTCTAACAATAACAATACAAGTTGTGTTGTTAAAAAGGACTCCATCCATTGGGAAAAGAAAAATATAATACTTCAGGAGGGGAAGATTCTGCCAGATAACCATTTTTAAGTAAGTATACCATGACAGTAAAAAGACACAGAGCTAAAGAATTTTAACTGTTAAATTTCCATTACTGATACAGAGCTACATATTCCAAGATTATGATTAATATCCATAGGATATTAATTTTCAAATAGTTTGCCAAACTCAAGGGATCAGCTCAGAAGTTTTCATGACCACATCTACCTCTTTAGCAACGTAACAGTTGGCCATTGTGTGAAAACGTGAGCGAGTGTATATGGAAATATTTACAGTTTTGGAACTCTTACACATTTGGTACTGTCTGAAGTCTCTAGACTTCATAAGCATCTTATTTTCCCATGTGCAAATGCCTCAGGACAGTGCTTCTCAACCATAATTCTTTAATAGAGTTCCTCATGTGGTGGTGACCCCCCAACCATAGTATTATTTTGCTTCTACAGCATAATTGTTATGTTTCTACTGTTACGAATCATATTCGGATATGCAATATGCAGGATATCTGATATGTGATTCTCAAAGGGGTCTCGCCCCACAGGTTGAAAAGTGCTCACCCAGACTTGGTGTTTGCAATTTTGCTTCCACTCTCCTCTTGACAACTGATTATGAAATATTTCCTTAGTGAATATCTGTCGACTTTAGGAAGTTCCATTTCCTCTGTCATTGAGCTCATGATCTTACTGCTTCCTAGAAGAGAGAGCCCCTCCTTGCGTCGCTTATACATCAGTCCAAAATGACGGAAACTTCTACCTATCCCAACAGAGACGAAATAGTGGTTCCAAGCTACTTCCAAAAATTCTAATGTTGCTTCAAAACTATTACCCAGGTGGTTTACTCAGAGATTAAGGGAACAGATAGTGTTTGTTCTAAAACTTATTTTTAAAATATGAACATATTTTGTTAGGAAAATTAATACTCTGCTCATTGGTTTAAAAAATTGAAAGTGATGAAGAGCAAAGGTAACATAATAAAAAATAGCTAAAAAAGTTCATATTAACATTTAAGAGGATTTCATTCTTGATATAAGTTTCCATACTGTATAACTTTTTTTTTTTTTTTGGTTCTTTTTTTCGGAGCTGGGGATCGAACCCAGGGCCTTGTGCTTCCTAGGTAAGCGCTCTACCGCTGAGCTAAATCTCCAGCCCCAACTGTATAACTTTTAAAATAGAAATGCAATGTAAAAAGTGAAAGTTGAGAATAAAAAAATTAGAGTCTATGTAACTTATGTCTTTCCATATGTGTTAGTATGTATGTATGTATATATATATATATGTAAACATATAGGTGTGTACACCTATACTATATTAATGATGCATATAAAACCTAATAATCACACAGTACTTTATTTAACTTATTTCTTCATTGAAATTTGAATATCTTTTTTAGTAAACAGGGGCAATATACATATATATATATATATATAATCAAAAAAGGTTGAAAAAACTAGCATTAATGTAGCCAGGGGGGTCCACAAACTAAGTAATCAGCTGCTAGATTGAAAACAGATAAAAATCTACCTTATTTATCCTGCAGTAATTATTCTGATTTAAATTTTAGAACTCCTTGGCATTTACATCTGGCATCCAGTTCTCTCTTAATAATTTCTTAAATGCTTGCTGCATAAATGCCCAAGATAAAAATCTAGAATGGCATTTCGTCACACACAACTTTCCAGGTGCTATGAAGGGCAAGGTGCATGCACACATTCCAAGTACGGTTTGCTGTTGACTGTTCAGCCGGAGGCCATCTATTCTGCATTCATTTTACATCCTTCCAACTATTTTTAACTGAGGAGGCATTCAGCTCCACTAGCTTGCCAGCTGTGTGGTCCTCACAAGCCAATGGGACATCAGAATGGTGGTCCTGTTGCTTCTGCACAGCTGTCTGGCCCACAGTGACTGGTGCTTATTATCGGCTCACAAAATTATTTCTCTTCCTCTCTGTAAAACATATTTGGTGTCTATTATCTCATCCTTTCCTTCTGAATTCACGTGTATTCTCTATTCCTAGTACAAAATCACAAAGTAAGAGATAAATGCACAATTAAATCACTCAGTGAAATAAGAAACTCTATAGAGACCTCCCTTTGTAAAAGTCTCTTCCATATATTCTTAGATTTGTAGCTATTCAGACGTTGTACATAGAAAATTCTTTTAAACATAAATTAATCTTTAATTTAATGCCATCAAATAAATTGATGCCACAGGATGTTGGCACATGTTTTTATTAAGTTCACAGGGTTCCCCAGAAGACTATAAGCTCTCTGACAGATGTATCTCATAGGAGGAACATATGTGATAGAATGTTAATAGAATGAGTGGAAAAAAAAAACCTGTTACTTGATGCCATTTACATAGCTCTATTCTAGCCCTATATATTTTCAAAATATATTTTGTATGTTTTAGCAAGAAATGAACAATAAACTTCACTAATCAGATAGAATTTTATTCACATTTCAAAAATCAATTCTCGTTCTGACAACTGTCTCTTGAAAATATTGCTAAAAATGTCACAAACGCACAGGGCAAAGCTAACTTCCACGCTCCCGTTTAAACATCAGCGGCAACCCGTCCTTAAGCAGTCATTGGCACCACTGTACTCACTGAGTAAGTTCACAAGCAGACAGCCTCGTGGCATTTGAACAGTTAATTCCTCCTCCTGCCACAGAAAATGCAGCTTCTCCCGAACACTGCTAATCGCTTCAGATGTTGAGTCAACCAGTCAAGGGATGAAGGACCTGGAGACCCCGGGGGAATCTAGCTGCCATGATGAAGGGAGCTTTGGAGTTTAGTACCAGCATATCATATTCTTTTCCAAAAGTTTTTGCGACATACCTTTAAAAATACCTTCATTGCTAGGTAAAGTGTGAAGTCAGAATTTCACGGTGCTTATGATGAAGACCCCGCTCCCAAGGTTTAATCAAATAAAAATTGCAATTATTGCATGCATAGCTATAGTTTGAATCTGAGCACTGCCCACCAGCCTGGCTAAAAAATGTTTTGTTCCCACCAGTACGGTGTTTTCGGAATGTGATGGCATCACTAGGAGTCAAGCAAAACAGAGTCTTAGGTTATACAGTGGGTATGGGGGCCTTGGGGAAGTGGAGGTCTAGGCTTTTACTGCTTCCTGACTTACGATATCTATAGGTTGCTACTATCCTGTATTCTTGCCAGGAAACCACAGGCTTAGTCTGCTTGGTCTAAGCTGGAACTCCAGAACCATGGCCTAGATAATGTACTCTTTTTGTATGTTAACTGCCTTATGCATTTCATTAGAGTGATTCAAATTGACTAAGAAAAATGGGGCTTTTGTTACTCTTGAAACATAGTGTCCAAACTACCTGAAAGAAACAGTCAAGGCAGGAAAGGTTTACCTTGAGTCCTGGTTTATATGGTCCTGATCCCTTATAACTGGGAAGGCAAAGAGGGGTGGCCTCAGTGGAAGGATGCAGCATCGGCTCCTTACAATGAAACAGCTGTCCACATGGCCATCGATCAGGAACCCCAGAGAGCTTGGATGTGATCCGGAATGGACCGGTCTAGCTTTCAAAGACCCATGTTTAGTGACCTGCTTCAAACCAGCTAAGGCCACATTTCCTAGGGGACCTTGCCACAGTTTTGGAAACTTGCACCACAGCATTCAAATCGGCAACCTGAGAAGGGCATTTCAGCTTCAAATCATAACTGAACTCTTAAGGTCCAACAGGAAGCGAAGGAAAAGTACTGTGGCTTGAAAGTTCCAGGAGAAATAAAAGTTTTTCCTTCCTTCTGGTATTCGTGGCTTCATGAACACCTTGACTTCACTCCATGTAATGCCCAGGCAAGAGGGATGGGCCAGGAACCACTCAGATGCCAAATCTGCTATGACACTCCACTCATTTCTCCCCTCTGACCGTACTATCTCATCGGACCATAACGTAGACCTCCATGCAGCCAAACCAAATCTTTCAGCCTGACTTTGTCTCCTAATTCACCAAAGAACCTGAAATAATGGAAAGCCATGTAAACCTTCCACCGCAATGTTTGTACACCAGTCTCCACGCTAGCTCTTTTGTCAAAGCTTTCTCTTTGTTGCAAAATTTCAACACATAGCACAGAACAGTGGTGCCTGTTTCTAATTGTTTCCAAGAGGTAAACATTCCATCAGCCCCCTACTCTTTGTTAAAGGGAATTCTAAGTCTACACCTTACATCTCTATTTTCACATAGATTTTTCAAAGCAATTAGGACTCTTTTCGATGTTGCTAGGTCCATTTTCTATCAAGCAGATTTTAGCCCCACTAATCCAGCTAAGTTCGTCTTGTCAACCTCACCACAAGCTTCAATATGAGTTCATGTCATGGACAGTTCCGGGTCTCTTCCGATGTCTCTGTAAACTCACACGTGACACAGCCACATGTGAGCTTCTGCAGTGTGGCCCACAAGTGTCTCCCTTCCCTCCTCCCCCCATCTCTCTCTCCTTTCCTTCCTTCCTTCTTTGCTTTTTCTTCTCTCTTTTCTTAGTTTTTATTTTTCATTTTGGAAAAAAAAGATGAAATTTATTTAAAAAAAATTTTAAACACATCTCAGGTAGAGGTGAAGAGACATGAGAAACACTGAGAGAAACACGCTTCTCCTAACATTCGCTGATCTCTTTTACATTAGACTCCTGCTCTGGGGAAGCCCAGGGACTCAGCTTCATCACCTCTCACTTTTCCCTCTCTTCTCCTTCCCTGTCTCTCCCTTTGTCTTCTCTTTCCTGTTACGTGTGTTCTGTGACACAGTGTAATGCTTAGGCTTCTGTTTCACTACAAAAACAGATATCAGCCAAAAAGCTGTGCACACCTAAGTACAAAGTGTTACTTGCCACTTCAATAGTTCTGACAAATGTGGAGCATTTACTTATGCGAAACAAAATCCTGAAGTACACACACACACACACACACACACACAGAGAGAGAGAGAGAGAGAGAGAGAGAGAGAGAGAGAGAGAGGAAGAGAGAGAGAGAGAGGTAATAAACAAAAGCAACATTCTACCAAGACTAAGGATATTATATATTACATTTCTGTATATTACAGTTTTACTTCAAATAGATTCTTCTAGCAAATTCTCTGGGTTTAGAATATAGCAACCCAAATCTTTGTAACTTCTTGCCATCTGCCTAGTACTTCTTTGTTCTGTCAACTCTTGTGTCTCACTCGAATGACTAGGCTAATAACCCGTGCCATTGCCATCAATTTCAAACACAAAAGTAAGCATGAAGTTGAGAAAGGCCAAGTCTAAGCCTGTCATTCCCTGGCTCAAATCTCCAGTGCCTTCCACTGAGTAAAATGCTTGTGGATTTCTGTAGCATCCTCTTCTTAACATGCCACAGTACCTTTGTTCCTCCTTGAAAAGGGTAGGTACATTCCAGACCTGATTAGGATTCTGAAAGCAGACGGTCAGGTATGTGGTAATAACCAGAAAGTTTCGTTGGATGGGAAAGTGACTCACCGAAGGATAAGATTAGATTATCATAAATAAGACAAAGGGCAAAGGACAGAATGAAATTAAGGATAAGGCATTTTGTTGCCATAGTCATTATCTGAGAAAGAAAAATCAAGAATGATTTTATAAGAGGTACTGAAGTCATTCTTGTAATATCCCTTAATTCATTTAAAGTGAATTAGAAAATTAAGGTAAAAAGTAAAATCAAATCAAGGAGAAAGCAATAGGTAAAATTATAGTCTTTATACAAAAACTCAATATTTGAATGTAAAAGATTAAATATGTATTACAATAAACACAAAAAATCAAAAGGAATAAAGTAAATAAAACAAAAATTTTTAAACAATCACATTAAATACTTTTTATTAATTATTTTATTCATTTATATTTCAAATGATATCCCCCTTCCCCGTTACCCCTCCACAAACCCCCCATCCCATCCCACCTCTCCCCACCCCTTTGCCTCTATCAGGGTACTCCTCCACACACTCATCCACTTCTGCCTCACTACTCTAGCATCGCCACACTGGAGTATCAAACCTCCACAGGATCAAGGGCCTCTCCTCCCATTGATGCCAGATAAGACCATCCTCTGCTACATATGCAGCTGGAGCCTTGGATCCATCCATGTGTACTCTGGCTAGTGGTTTAGTTTCAGGGACCTCTAGATGGTCCGATTAGTTAATATTGTTCTTCCTATGAGGTTGTAATCACCTTCACCTCCTTCAGTCCTTCCCCTGGATCTTCCATTGGGGTCTCCAGGCTCAGTCCAATGGTTGGATCTGAGTGTCTGCATCTGTATGGTCATGTGCTGGCAGAATCTCTCAGGGAACAGCCGTACCAGGCTCCTGTCAGCAAGTGCTTCTTGGCATCAGCAATAGTATGTGGGTTTGATGTCTGCACATGGGATAGATCCCGAGGTGGGGCAGTCTCTGGATGCAGTTTCCTTCAGTCTTAAATATTTTTTAAACTGGTAAAAGTATTGAAGTCTTTAATGCAATAAAACTTATAATAGAAAACTAACAAAAATGTGATCTTAAAATTAATAAAAATTACAAATTGCATTTCAAATATTTGAAAAGTGAATATTTTTATAAGAGGGAGGAAAAAAACACAAATTTCACAATAAGAGAAAAAAACTGTCCAATTCTACTAGTAACCAAAAGCATTTTGAAAGATTATTTTCCTAATATTCTTCAACCACCCTCCTCTCCAATTGTTTCTCCTTTCTTATTCCTTTCTTTCCTTCCTTCTTTCATTCTTTCCTTTCTTCTTTTCTTCCTTCTTCTCTCATTCTCTCTCCTCTTTTATGTTCATCTTAAACTTCTCTTCTTCCTACATAGTAGTTAAAATAAGAAGCATAGGACACCAGTTTAAACTTAAAGTCAAATTTTAAAGAATGAAATGTTAATTATATGTACTCTCCATATAACTATATTATCAAGTAACAATAAAATGTGCAATTGGTAAAAATACAAAGTTTAGGGTATTTTCAGATCTATTCTGACAATATATATTGAAAAAAATAAAAGCCTACCACATGCTGGTACTTTTGATAGAAATAAAAAATACTGAAGCCACCAGCAAAGGCAGTGAGAAAATAAAGCACTGAAGTTGACAGTTCGAGAAGATGCCTCTGTCTGCCATCATTGAAAGCAATAACCTGCCTTGATTTTCCTCTTAAATTCATTCTGCACCTTGTTTTTGGAAAAAGTCAACCTTCCACAATACTGATATGCAATACTGATATGATTTTGATCATACTTTCTTTCCTAGTTTATATTTATTTGTCCTTTTAAACTAAAAAAAAAAAACTAGATAAATCACTACATAAGCAACAAGGGAATAAACAAATCATGTAAAATATATATGTATATATACTATATTACTATATTGCATGTAGTGGTACCTTCAGTTTCTAGTGCATAAGTTCCACTCTGTAGTAGGCTTTTAATCTTACTGATACTTTTTGACCCATCTTCCTATCCTTTCTTAAGCATTAACACAAATGTCACCTCTGAAGTGTAATGTAGGTCATTTCTTTAGCAATGACTAACCAGTAGCTCTTGGACATCTGAAGCCGATATTTGTACCAATTTCCAGTTTCTACAGTGTATAAATTCTTCATTATGGCCTATTTTATGGAAGAGTGCAGAGACTACATCATCCGGGCTACAAACCAACTCACAGTCAATCAAAGCAACACATTATAGGTCCTCCATTTTCTACCTACTTTATACCTCCTCTGTTATCCTTCCAAGACACTGTCAGTTCTGGATATACCATGGAATGGTCTCTAAATCTCATGTATTAGAACACCCAATTTCTAGCCAGTAAAGCAGTTGAAGGAGGTACGGAGTGGATGTGGGTTCTAGATGATTAGAGATAGTAAATCATTAGCACTGAGCCTTGAAAGTCACACTAGCTTTGGCTCCAGTCTTTATCCAATGTTTCCTGATTTTCTATCTTGTAAAGAGATCTTCCTTGATTTCTTAGGCTATTCCTTCCATACCATGATAGATTGCAGGCCAGGAAGACAACTTTTCTTCCATATATTGCTTCTTCACATATTTTGTCACAGGAGGAGGTGCATGGTCAACTTACTCTATGGTCAAATTACTGTACAAGTGCTGTCAGAAATCCTTTACATGATAGTCCTGGTACTTCTACCACTGGGATCATCATAATCTAAATCCGAAGGTCTATTCAAACCAACATGGCACTGAGGCATGTTCTTTGTTCTTCTTTCTTCTTGTACTTCTGGCCTTGAGACCAGAGTTCACTGAGCAATCCAAAATGCTGCAGACTATGCTCTTACAAACACACTTTGCAAGCAGTTTTCTCAAAGCTATAGAAATGAAGGATGAGAAATTTAAAAATGAATTTTTAGCAGCATGCTACTGAGTGGGTCCATTCTGAGGAAATTTGTTTAGCATTGTGCAATGTGCATCTGATTTCTGGACCTTTGTGTTATTTTTTTTAATTTGGGGTACATCAATTCTGAGTGTACTTTGACCTAATTTTACCTCTGCATTGGGATGTTCTCAAGGATAATGCTTATGCAATATTTTCATCATGCTTGGTCTGGCAGGGTACCTGTTAACACTGATAGGATTGCAACAGAGACTGTGGGTGTCAAGGCAAGTGTGACACTAGACTATAGTCTCACTGGAACACTCAGTAGTGCTGTATAATGACCAATCACAGCTTTCCATGAAGCATATATCCAAGAAAATTAAAGACTGAAGGACAGTGTAAGCCATATAGCTCAGTTGACAGCGTGTGTTTGTCTATCATGCAAAAAAGCCCTGAGCTGGATCCCATAGCCACATAAAGTGGGCCTAGTGAAGATCTGTAGTCACAGCACTCTTGGGAGGTAGAGGCAGAGAGAACAGAACTACATGCTCTATCTCTGTGAAATAACAAGTTCAAGTTCATCCTGGCATTGCTCATCCCAAAAATACACCAATAGGACTTAAGGGCAGTCACAAGCTGATAGAACATCAAATTAAAGAGGTTTGCTATTATCATATAGCCTGTTTTTTAAGTTCAGAAGTCTAAATACTTTTATTTTCCCCCACAAAGCAATATCCTTCAGAGAGTACATATTAACATATTTATATCACTGAATTAATGTTAATGCATCAAAATGTTATAAGGAGCTATCCCACAGTAGGGATAGCAATGACCAACACCCATCCTATCCTTGCACATACAGCGACTGGTGTAGCAGGCCTATCACTTCAGCAACTTTCATGGTTTCTTCTCCCATGTTCTTCCTGGCTTGATGAGAAAGAACAGAAGACTGTGAGTACATAAAAAATATTTCATCACAGGACAATTATAACTTATAAACTCAGACAAAGTAGTGATGTAATCTTTCTCCCTTTTTTGCAGAAATACAAAATAAAATTAATTTTTAATAAGGACAACATTTGATTGGAGCTGGCTTACAGGTTCTGAGGTTCAGTCCAGTATCATCAAGGTGCGAGCATGCCAACAGCGTCCAAGCATGTGTGGTAGAGGAGGAGCTGGTTCTGCATCTTCATCTGATGGCTGCTAACAGAATATTCACTTCCATTTAGCCAGGGTAGGGTATGAAGCCCACACCCACAGTAACACACCTACTCCAACAGGTCCACACCTTCTAATAGTGCCACTCCATGGGCTGAGCATATACAAACAATCACATTCCACTCCCTGGCTCCCATAGGCTTGTTCAAACACATGAATTGATGGGGACCATACCTGGCCATAGCATAATAAAAAATACATTTAGTCCAACTACAAAAGTCCCCATAATCTATAGCAGTCTCAACAAACTTAGGAGTCCAAATTTCAAAGTCTCTTCTGAGATTCATCCAATCACTTAACTGTAATTCCCAAAGAAAGACAGGAAACCAGCTGGGCAAACTCCAAACTCTGTATCTCCATGACTGATGTCAAAGCAGGCTTCAGATCTCCAACCCCTTTTTCATCTTTGTTGACTGCCACAAACTTCTTTCTTCTGGGCTGGTTCCACTCCCTGTTAGCAGCTTTCCTCAGCAGATAGCCCACAGCTCTGGCATTTCAAAAATTTCGGGTTCTCCAAGGCTAATTCAATGTTACAGCTTCTTGTTTCAATGTCTAGACTCCACACGTAATCTTCTGAGCTCCTCCAAAGGGTTGACATCCCTTGTTCAGCTCTACCCTCTATAGAATTCTATGCTCAGGTTGATCCATTGCTGCTGCTGTTCTTGGTGATCATCCCATGATACAGGCATCTCCAATACACCGGGGTCTTCCGATGAAACTAGACTTCACCAATAACCTTACATGGGTTCTCTTCAAGCCTCAATTCCTTTGCAAGACCCCTTCAGTCCTAGACCATCAACTGTCACTGAGGCTGCACCTTCACCAATGATCTTCCCTGGCCTTACACAGTGCCAAGTCTCAGCTGCTCTTTATGACATCTTCCAGACTTCAAAACCAGAATCACCTGGGTAACTCTTACACATTACCAAGTACAGCTGCTCCAGGAGATACAACCTCGGCTATCTCTGGAACACAGCCTCTTCATGCTCTCAGAAAACACTTCCCAGAAGATTTCACCTCAGTGATGCTAGTCTCTTCTTAATCACAGCTAAGTTTTAGTTCCGGCTAACCAGCACCAATTGTCCCAGTAGTCCCCTTCTCTTGAATATAAAACAAAAGACACATGGCCAAAGCTACCAAGTTCTGCCGCTTACATCATCTCCAAAATACAAATTTTTAAACCCTGGATAATTGTATGAATACAACCAATGACACAAAATGAAAACAAATAAGGCATTATTAAAGACCAGTTCTCTGAGTTTCAAGGAAATCTTAAGGTCATCAATTTTTATGAATTCTAATAGGAATTGGAAGGTTGTGTCATTTTGAGGTATCTAAATAGTTTAATTTGACTTCCAGGTTTCTATTGAAAACCCACCTCTTTCCTCATCATCTCTACAAAACCATTGTTTTGATAACCAGTGGTTTATGACTAGCAACAGTCAACCAAGAAAGAGATATTGTTCTAATATTATTCTCCCACAGTTTTAGTATCAACAGCATATTTCCAGATGTCACAGTTATGATTTTTTTCATGCAAACATAACTTGTTTTAAGAATCTCTCCTCTCCTGTACAGAGTCGTTTCCACTACAAAGACGTGTACCACCAGCATTAAGTGTTCAGTGCGCTAAACCCTTTGTAATGAAATAAATCACTCTGAAGTCTTTGATGTCTTTAATCTCAAAGAATTCAACAAAACATCAAGACTTCTCAGTGTTTTAATACTAATCATACATTTATTTATGAAAAGAAATGCTGAATAAGAATAATGACCTCTGATGACTGTAATCTTTTAATATGTGCTAAGACTTACAAGTATATACACCTCCATTTAAGGATAAAAGAGACAATTGAAGCCTATCTTGCATTAACATCTCAGCAGCACCCATTATTGTCTTTGTTTTTGCTATTGCTTTGTCATTTTAATGCTTGATTATCAAAGTGGTTAAATTTTACTCAGTTTGATATGTGTTCACAGGTACATGAACATTAGAATAAGCACCTCTGTAAGCTTAGTACTTCGTGTGTGTGTGTGTGTGTGTGTGTGTGTGAATTCCTAGCACAGCACAAATTATACTCTCAAATCTTAGTAGACTTCTACTGAAATTATTTTTATCACTTGACTTTATGCATACATCAAAAATCAAAAGAGCCACTTAAACCACAGGGACATACACCTGAGAATCAGAAGAATATCTGAGATTCATCTAAAGATTGCCTCTCTGAGATTTCTAATATTTTTTATAGATTATTCCATTTGTTTACAACTCAAATAATATCCTACTTCCTGTTTACCCCCTCCCATCCCACATCTACCCTGTTCTTCCTCCCTTTGCCTGTACAGCACCTATAGTCTATGTTGGAAGAGCACACCATAAATACCGCCTACTTATTGTCCCCTTAATTCCTTTATTCATAACATCTGGTAGCTGCACTGGGGTAAATGACTCTTCAGAAAGGCTCACAATAATAAAATGTCCAATCCAAGGATTAATTTTCATCTATTTTCATACTTCTTTCTATAGTCCAGCTGGGAGAATATTAAAAAATATTCAACACCATTATGAGCACGGACACATCAAGGAGCTTAATATTTCAATAAAAAAGGAATCAATGTGTGCACTGCATATTGGTCAAAGGTTAACTGGCAGAAGACAGCTATTATCACCTTCCCTCAATAAAGAAATATAACTGCTAATAGCTTAAGGGACATACCCAAAGTCATTTACAAGTTTTCAAGTGCTATTTAGCAGTAGACCTGACCAGAATCCCAACTTCCTTATTTGTTGTAATTGTTCAAAAGATAATGTGTTTACAGTTGGATGCAGTTTTATATCCTTTTATTCTAAATAGAATTAATATACATATATTTCTTTAATTTGATACTACAAAGACATTGTTTTGAAAATATTGTGTTTAAATTGGAATTCAAATTTTCACTTAACATAACTAAAAGATATGATTGTGATTATTATCCAGCCATCAAATCATTAGAAGCAGATACTAGGATATTGTTGTGGTAAGACTTTTGCTCAGACCAGATCTACAATTAAAGAAAGACTTATAATAGATAAAGGGGGTACGTTGGTCTTCACAGAGAGTTAGTCAAAGCAACAGCCCAGGGTTCAGAGACCTTCTCATCCTCATCTCTGTCCCTAGGGACCTTAGACCAAATCCAGACAAAACCCGGGACAGAGGAAACTTTTCCTTAAAAGGAAAAATATTAGGCTAAGAACTTAACTGCATCCCTAAATAGAGAAGATTATTATAGAAATTTTGCAAAAACTTTTATCACTTAATTTTATTCATTTTTCTTCCTTTTCT
Organism: Rattus rattus; assembly: GCF_011064425.1. Lineage (NCBI taxonomy): Eukaryota > Metazoa > Chordata > Mammalia > Rodentia > Muridae > Rattus > Rattus rattus. The sequence continues at coordinate 36,905,094 of NC_046157.1, read as the reverse complement.
CACTCATCTAAGATGAAATAAGTTTCAGATTAGGCATAGGTATATAATACATTATTCTGACAGATTCACTTCTGTTATGAAATGATTGGTTCTAATATGTATCATATAATTAAAAGGGGAATAAGCAAACAAATGAACACATCCTCCTGTAGTTATTGGAGACTGAAAGGATGATAGAGAGTAAATGTAATAAAAATTTAAAGCCCTACATTAGTCATCATTATTGTTTGTTAATATGTATGGTCAATTTTCCTTTTTTGTTTTTGAAACTGTTAAACTGTAAGATATTGCTTTGCTTGTCATTTCTGACTTACTTACTTTCTCCCTTACACAAGAATTTTTCCCTCTACTATGTCTATTTTAAACTAACCATTAAAAAATATTTCAAAAATGGATTTGGCTAAATGGCTCAGTGGGTAAGATCCTGCTTCCATAAAGGACCCCAGTTCAGTTCCCAGATCCCACATGGTGGCTTACTACCCTTTAAATCCAACTCCAGTAGCACATACATAGAGATAGGCATAATACATAGAAATAAAATAAATGGATATTTAAAGCAAAGATTTATAATGGAATTATAACCACTGTCTGATTGTATCCTCAGGGGAAACAATTTAGAAAACTAACACTTCTATATAAACCAATAAGAGTTGTTTATCAATAAGGCTGAGGAGCTGGTAGTGGTGAAGGGCCTGCCTAGCAAAGGTCTTATGTCCAATCTACGGCCTTGGGGGAAAAATGAGTAGCTCATTTGAACTCAAAGAGGTAGAATGTATTACACAAGCCTGGGGCATTGCTTTGAAATAGTGTAATTCATATGTTTTGTACAAATCCAGTAAATTGTATCGTTTGAATAGATAACATTAATTCTCAGTTTAACTTTTACTTCTATAGAAGTTTACCTATTTGTGAACTTTCAGACAAGAAATAGTGATTTCAAAAGACTGCTCCTATGCAAGCACTAGTTACATATCTTATTAGCATGAGGCATGAAAATATGCAAAATAAATGTCTTCAAGACACTCACCACTTTTGATGGTTTGCATATGCTTGGCCCAGGATGTGGCACTATTAGAAGGTGTGGCCTTGTTGGAGGAAGTGTGTTACTGAGGAGGCATTGAGACCCTCCTCCTAGCTGGCTGAGGATGCTAAGTCTGTTCCTGGCTTCGTTTGGGTGAAGATGTAGAACTCAGCTCCTCCTGCACCATGTTTGCCTGGATGCTGCAATGCTGCCATGCTCCTGCCTTGGTGATAATGAACCTCTGAACCTGTAAGCCAGCCCCAGTTAAATGTTGTCCTTATAAGAGTTGCCTTGGTCATGGTGTCTGTTCATAACGGTAAGACTCTAAGACACCGCCTTCCACTGATTTGTACCACTGATACCCCTGGTGGCCAAAAGCTTGACTCTATTCAAAACAGTGAACCTGGGTTTGAGAATTTAGCCTATCCTGTTTTCCAGGACAACAAAATAAAACCCACCACCCAAAAAACCTCCTACTCCACTTAACAATTAACTTGCTATCCCAAGCTCTTTAATCTAAGAAAGAGCTGTGATTATTATGGAAACTTAGCATTCATATGGGATATGCTCTCTTGACAGGGTTTTACAACAGGCCAAACAGATTGACAACTTGAAAGTTATGTTGGTGACTGTCAACCTTTTAAAAATTAAATCAGGAGGTTAATTGAAGACATGAATTTGAAAGGAGAGTGCATCCTTCTTAGCACACTGAGATCAAAATATAATATAAACTTACTTTTATGGGTAAATAATGTTTCATAATTTTTACATAGGTTAATGTAGGTGTTCGGTGTTCATTTTATAGATTACATATTTAGCATAATGGTGAGAAAAAGCCTTAAGATTCTTCACCTCAAATTTATAAAATGAAAGTCTAGTGAGACATGGCTATGCCGCTACCTCTGTTTCTCCCCAGGTGTGTTTGCTCTAGGGAAAGCCTCATGGTCAAACTGGGGCTTGTGTGTGTGTGTGTGTGTGTGTGTGTGTGTGTGTGTCTGTGTACTGGCTGGTGTTGTGTCAACTTAACACAAGCTATAGTTAACTGAAAAGTGGAAAACCTAATTAGAAAATGCTTCCATACAATCTAGCTATCTAGAATTTTCTTAACTTGAGATTGATGGGGAAGGGCCCAACTTATGAGTGATGCCATCTTAGGCTGGTGAGCAGGTTGAGCTGGCCACAGGAAGTGAGCCAGTAAGCAGAACCTCTTCACAACCTCTACATCATCTCCTGCCTTGAGGTTATGATGACCACCAAGAACAGAAACTGAAGCAGTGTAAAGCCAGTCAAAGAGGTATGTTCTCTGTTTGAGTGTCTATCCTGACTATCATCAATAATGGACTACAATGTGGAATTTTAAGCCAAATAAGTCCTTTTCTTCCCACTCACTTTGGTCACAGCGTTCCATCACAGCAATTAGTGGCAAAGACAGAAGTTGGTGTCAGGATAATGATTATAGAAATATTTTGGAAATCAATATATCAATGGTCTATCCTGGAGAAACTTGAAATATAAGGATTATAAGAGCAATGCAGATGGTAGAGACCTGGCTTGTGAAATTTCAGATGAAATTTCAAGACTATCAGGGCCACTAGAAATTTTTAATTAAGATTTCATGATTCTAGTTTAGCTGGGCTGAAAAATCAGCAGTTATTCACATGATCCAGAACTACTAAGGTGAATCCTAATTTTGCTGGAATACTTGATCCTGATCAGTGGAATTTTGAAAAATGAGCAGTGATTCAGAAGAGGCCAGCATTGGTGAGAAGAAATCTTCTATAAAGTGTTCCCAGAGAGTTGGCATACAGAATCTGTGTTTCAGACATGCACAAGGTTGTACTGCCTGTTAGAAGTCAAACTTGGTAGTGTAAGGGTCACTCAGATGGTTCTGACTTGGATGATATGAAGATAGTAAAGATTGGCTGAAGTACAACATTGTGCAACAGGGACAGAGTCCCTGAAGAGGCCACTGATCAAAATGTAGCCCAGCTGGGGAAAGGGACCCCACAGCAGTTTTGAAGATGCCCATGACATGTGTTGACCGCCAAGAGCATCAGCAGCAGGAGAGTGGACCAGTGAGAACCTAGATGATAGACTGTGTCTGCTGCGTGAGGCAGAAATGGAGAAGACATGAAAGTCCCTGGAAGGATCCCAGAGCACTGTGAGTGAATCCCCAGCGATTGGACCCTGGGTTATTTATATTGTTGGAGTTTGGTTTTAGCTTCACGTGGTTGTTACTGTGCCCTGGTGCTTCCCTATTGAAGTAAGAAATATTTATTTTTGACTTTACAAGAACCCACAGTGGAGAGACATTGATTTTTGGAGGACTTTGAATTTTAAGATACTAATTCAAAGAGACTTACTTTTTAACTATTTAAAATTTTAAGGACTGTGAGACTTTTACAATTTTAAAGGGTAATATTATAATGTTCATATTTTTTTAATTGAACATATCTTTATTGTATGTTTTCATTTACATTTCAAATCTTATCCCCTTCCCCCTACCCAACCACCCATCCCTTTCTGCTTCCCCACCCTGACATTCCCCTATACTGTGGGGGTCCAACCTTGGCAGGACTTAGGATTTTTCCTCCCATTAGTACCCAACAAGGCCAGCATCTGCTACAAATGCAGCTGGAGCCATGGGTCTGCCCATGTGTACCCTTTGGATGGTGGTTTAGTCCCTGGGAGCTCTGGTTGGTTGGTATTGTTTTATGGGGTTGAAAACCCCTTCAGCTTCTTTAATCTTCTCTAACTCCTCCAATGGGGATCCCATTCTCAGTACAGTGGTTGACTTCTAGCATCCACCTCTGTATTGGTCAGGCTCTGGCAGAGCCTCTCAGGAGACAGATGAATCAGGCTCCTGTCAGCATGCACTTCATAGCATCAGCAATATTGAGTGGGTTTGGTGTCTGTATGTATATGGGCTGGATCCCCAGGTGGGGCAGGCCTGATGGCCATCCCTTCAGTCTCTGCTCCAACTTTGTCTCCATATCCCCTCCTATGAATATTTTTGTTCCCCCTTCTAAGAAGGACTGAGGCATCAGCCCTTTGGTCATCCTTCTTCTTGAGCTTCATGTGGTCTATGGATTGTACCTTGGGTAATTTGAGCATTTGGGCTAATAATATCCACTTATCAGTGAGTCTATACCGTGTGTGTTTTTTTATGATTGGTTTATGATTGGTTACCTCATTCAAGATGATATTTTCTAGCTTTATCCATTTACCTATGAATTTTATAATGTTCATATTAATGAGTGATTTGGGGGAAGAGCAGGAAATGATAGGTTATGGCTTAGCAATGATGTATTTGTGTATAAAGTTGACAATGGTTTAATGGTACTGGATAAGTTTATGTCCAATTTATACAGGCTAGAGTTATCTGAAAGGAAGGATTCTCAGTTGATGAAAAGCTTCCATAAGATCTGGCTGCAGGGCAGTCGTTAGTGATTGATGGGGGGCATCCCACCCACTATAGATGCTACTATCCTTGGGCTGGTGGTTCTGGGTTCTATAAGAAAAGAGATTGAACAAGCCGTGAGTGAGGAGCATCCCAGGAATAAACACTCTTTAAGGCCTTTGCATCAGCTCCTCCTTCAAGGTTCCTGTCCTGTTTGAGTTCCTGTTCTGACTCTATAGATCATGGGCTACAATGTGGAAGTATTAGCCAGATAATAATCCTTTCTTCTCCAATTCACTCTGGTCATGGTGTTTCACCACAGCAATTAAAAACTGGCTAACATAGTTTATTTGATTATAATGTTTTTTGGTTTGGGAAAATATTTTTGTTTTCAGTTAAAGAAGAAACATGAATTTCTATGGATAGGCAGATGTGGAGGCTATAGGCAGTTTGGGCAAGGAATATTATCAAAATATAATATATTTTGTAATATATACAAAATTATATAATATATAAAGTCAAATCATAGAAGAAGAGGGAGGCACACTGATAGAAAATCCATCATTCAAAGCAGGACTTTGTTTCTTCTGAGAACTTGTGCCTTTCATGAAAGGGCCCCATGCTTCCATTGTTACCTCTTTCTTTCATAAAGTGTTCAGTGTCTTGAAAACTCCTTTTGCATATGGAACCGAAAGCTGATTTTTTATGTGAAGAAGCCTGACACTATTAAAAACCAGGTGTTTTGAACATTACTGCCTATAAAGTATAGTATATGATACCAGGGGCCAGAAAGATAGCTCAGTATGCAAAGATGTTTTCTACTCAAAAATAAATGTCTGATATTCTAAATTCAAATCCTGGAACCCATATTAATCAAGTAGAAGGAGATAACTGACTCCATAAAATTATCCCCTGATCTCTATATTTCCACATGTCCTCACACCAGAATACAACAATAAATACATTTTAGAACATTGTGTAATACTAATTTCCGTAGAGTTTGAACAAAATTTATAAGCCATAAACCAACAAATTTATTCAAAATAGAAATACAAAAAGGATACAGTTATTATATATTACAGAATATTTTTGTTGTTGTACTTTTACTTAGCTTCAGGAACACTTGAAGTTTCTTCTAAAGCAGACAGTCAGCATTTTAAATTGTCAATATGAAAGGTCAGTCTCTACAGGGACAGAAGGGAGCAAGGTTTGAGCTTCCCTCTCCTGTGCTCATGGAGAGTTTGTACTACTAAAGCTGTGAGAAGTCAGCAGAAGTTCAGAAAGCTTGAGGCATGAGGATGTGCAGGGGAATGAGTTAAAGAACTAAGTGTTAGGAAGCAGTGGGCTCAGATACATGACAAAAGAAGAGGAAATAGGAAGAGCAACCATTTCAAAATTACTCACCAGGCCTTAGATATTGATTTGTCAATAAAGCATGTATCAGTGGGAAAGAGACAAGGACAATTCAATACAAAGTAAATAGCAGTCAGGATTTCCCAATGAGCAACTGCATGAAACAAGAAAGTACAAAGTTGATGCTGTCCACTGGTGGTCATGTCTGTGTTTAGAACCCAATTACTTTCAAGATTTCTAGTTTTATTTTTTTAATTACAAAACTAAAAACTGGAAATTAAATACCTACATAACTATCAGGGTCCTGCAGATTGTTTTCATCCCAACAAATGTTGACTAAACTAAAGACCCTAAGAAATATTCCCTATGACAAGTGTATTGCTAGAGATTATGTCTATAAAGGTAGACTTTATATAAGATTTTGTAAAATCATTTCATAAAAGTTTATGCTAGATGCCTAAGGGATATATATAGACCAATATATATAAACTTATATAATATGTACATGTATAAAAGATATATGTTATATATTACCTGTATTATCTATTATATATGCTTTTTACTATATATGTTTTATATATTATATAAGTATATTAATATATATTCATATATATATGAAATATAAAATAACTAAGCCACTTGTATAGATGGACAAAATGTATTATTACCACTATGCCCATGAAATAAAAAAAGTGTGATTACAATTTATTTGGTTATTCTATCAGACCTTCAAAGAAGACCTAATATTAATACTTCTCACACCATTCCACAAAATAGAAGCAGAAGGAATACTATCTAATTCATTCTATTAGTCACAGTCATACTGATACCTAAACCATGCAAAGACCCAACAGAGAAAAAGAACTTCATAACAATTTCCCTTATTCATATTGATGTAAAAATACTCGATTGAATTCTCACAAACTGAATCTAAGAGCACACCAAAACCATCATTCAACACAATCAAGTAGACTTTATCTCAGGGATGCAGGGATGGTTCAATATATGAAAATCCATCAACATAATTCACTATATAAACAAATTCAAAGAAAAAAACCCATGATCATCTCATTAGATCATGAAAAAGTCTCTAATATAAAATACAACACCCCTTCGTGTTAAAAGCCTTGGAAAGATGAGAAATTCAAGGTACATGCCTAAACATAATAAAAGCAATATACAACAAACTAACAGCCACTATCAAATTAAAATGAAGTGAAACTTGAAGCAATTCCACAACGAGTGGGGACAAAGCAAGGCTGCCCAGTCTCTCTCTATCTATTCAATATACTACTTGGAGTTCTAGCTAGAACAATTAGAAAACAATAGGGTGTCAAAAGGTTAAAATTGGAAAGCAAGAAGTCAATGTATCACTATTTGCAGATGACAAGATAGTATACATAAGCAAACATAAAAATTCTACCAGAAAACTTTTGAACCTGATAAACAACTTCAGCAAAGTGGCTGGATATAAAATTAGCTCAAACAAATCAGTATCCTTCCTCTATACAAAGGATAAATGGGCTGAGAAAGAAAGAAGGAAAATGCCCCCCTTCAGAATACTCACAAATGCTTGCAGCTAACCACCAGACTGAGCACATGGACCCCAGTAGAGGAGTCAGAGAAAGGGCTTAAGGAGCTGAAGGGGTTTGTAGCCCAATAGGAAGAACAACAATATCAACCAACAAGACACTCCAGAACTTACCATCAGCCAAAGAGTACACATGGAGGAACTCATGGCTCCAGCTGCATATGTAGCATTGTCTGGCATCAACAGGAGGAGAAGCTCTTGGTCCTGTGAAGGATTCTTTTCCCAGGGAAATGCCAGGGTGTTGAGGTAAGAATGGGTGGCTGGAAGTGGGAGCATCTTTGTAGAAGCAGAGAGAGGGAAAGATGGGAGATGGGAAGGGAGAAAAGGGGATAACATTTGAAATGTAAATACATGAAATATCCAATAAAAAATAATACTCACAGATAACATAAAATATCTTGGTGTGACTCAAGCAAATGAAAGATATGTATGACAAGAACTTCAAGTCTCTGAAGAAAGAAATTGAAGAAAACCTCAGAAGATGGAAAGACCTCCCATGCTCATGGGTCAGCAGGATTAACATAGTAAAAATGACCATCATACCTAAAGCAATCTAATTATTTAATCCCCATCAAAATTCCAGTTCAATTCTTCATAGAGATAAGAAGAACAATTCTCAAATTCATCTGAAATAACAAAAAACCCAGGATAGCAAAAACAATTCTAAACAATAAAAGAACTTTTAGGGAAATCACCATCCCTGATCTAAAGCTGTCCTACAGAGGAATAGTGATAATAACCACATGATGTTAGTACAGAATCAGACAGGTAGATCATTGAAATCGAGTTGAAAACCCAAAAATAAACTCACACACCTATCTCATGTGATCTTTGACAAAGAAGTCAAAACCATACAATGGAAAAAAGAAAGTATTTTTTTAACAAATGGCGTTGATCTAACTAGAGGTGTCTAGGTACAAAAATGCAAATTGATGCATTTCTATCTCCTTGTACAAAGCTCAAGTCCAAGTAGATCAAGGACCTAGATATGAAACCAGATACGCTGAATCTAAAGAAGAGAAAGTGGGAAAGAGCCTCTAACACAGGGGAAACTTTCCTGAACAGAACACCAATGGCTCAGGCTCTATGATCAAAAATTGATAAATGGGACCTCATGAAAATGAAAAGCTTCTATAAGGCAAAGGACACTGTCAATCTGATGAATTGACAACCTACAGATTGGGAAAAGATCTTCACTAATCCTACATCCAGTAGAGAGCCAATATCCAAGATATGCTAGAACTACATGTTAGACTCCAGAAAACCAAATAACCCAATTTAAAAAAAGGGGGGGGATACATAGCTAAACAAAGTATTTTTTTCAATTTTTATTAGATATATTTATTCATTTATGTTTCAAATATTATTCCCTTTCCCGGTTTCCTGTCCTTAAGCCCCCATCTCCTCCCCCTCCCCCATACGGGTGTTCCCACCCCATCGAACCCCCCTTACCCTCCCCTCCGTACATCCCCCTTACTGCCCCCCCCAAATTCCCCTGCACTGGGGGTCTAACCTTGGCAGGACCAAGGGCTTCCCCTTCCCCTGGTGCCCCAACAAGGCTATTCTCTGCTACATATGCAGTTGGAGCCCTGGGTCAGTCCATGTATAGTCTTTCCGTAGTGATTTAGTCTCTGGAAGCTCTGGTTGGTTGGCATTGTTGTTCTTATGGGGTTGCAAGCCTCTTCAACGCTTTCAATCCTTCCTCTAATTCCCCAGATGGGGTCCTGTTCTCAGTTCAGTGGTTTGCTGCTAGCATTCACCTCTGTATTGGACATGCTCTGGATGTGTCTCTCAGGAGAGATCTATATCTGGTCTCTTTCAGCATGAACTTTTTAGCTTCATCAATCTTACCAAGTTTTGGTGGCTGTATATATATGGGCCACATGTGGGGCAAGCTCTGAATGACCATTCCTTCAGTCTCTGCTCTAAACTTTTGCCTCCATATCACCTCCTATAGATATTTTTAAACAAAATATTCTTAACTGAGGAATTTTAGAATGTCCTAGAAACACCTAAATAAATATTTAACATCAGAGAAATGCACATCAAAACCACCCTGAGATTCTACCTTATACTAATCTAAGTTCAAAAATCAGATGAAAGCAGATGTTGGTGAGGATGTGGAGAAAGAGGAATACTTCTCCACGGCTGGTGGGATTGCAAGTTGATACAACCACTCTGGAATTTAATCTGGTGGTTCCTCAGAAAATCGGGAATAGTTCTACCTGAAGATCCAGCTATACTAGGCATATACCCAAAAGATGCCCCAACAGATAACAAGAATGTGTGTGTGCTCCACTATGTTCACAGCAGTCTTATCTTTAATAGCAGTAATGTATAAACAACCCAAATATCCTTCAACTGAAGAATGGATACAGAAATGTGGTACATTTACACAATGGAATACTAACCAGCTATTAAAAATGACGACTTCATGAATTTTGCAGGCAAATGAATGGAACTAGAAAGATCTCATTCTGAGTGAGGTAACCCAGAACCAAAAGGACATACATGGTATGTACTCACTGATAAGTGGATGTTAGATCAAAAGCTCAGAATACCCATGATTTAATTCACAGACCATATGAAGCTTAACAAGAAGGAAGACCAAAGTGTGGATGCTTCAATGCCACTTAGAAGGGGGGACAAAATAATCATGAGAGGCATGGAGGGTAGGACCTGGGTGGGAAAGGAGAGGGAAATGGAGAAGAGGGGGCAAGATGAAGTATGGGGAGAGACAGGAGAGTAGTCCAGAAGGCCAGAATGCATAGAAATATGTAGCAATGGGAGGCGAGGAACTAGAGGAGAACCACTAGAAAGTCTCAGACACCAGGGATATGAGAGGTTCCCAGGACCCAGTGGAGATGACATTAGTCAAAATGCCCAACACTGGGGGAAAGAACCTGAAGAGACCACTTCTAGTAGATAGACATGACCCCCAGTAGCATGATGGAGTCACTCATCCATCTCAAAATCTATAACCCAGAATTTTTCCCGTCTAAAGGAAATGCAGTCATACACACACACACACACACACACACACACACACACACACACACACACACACACACACACACTGGAGCAGAGTCTGAATGAAAAGCCATGCAGAGACTGTCCCACATTGGGATCCATCCCATCTACAGACACCAATCTCCAATACTATTGCTGAAGGCAAAAAAGTCCTTGCAGACAGTAGCCTGGTATAGCTATCCTCTTAGAGACTCTTCCAGACACTGACTAAGACAGATGCAAATATTTACAGACAACCATTGGACTGAGCCTGGGGACTGCAATGGAAGAGCTAGAGGAAGGTCTAAAGGAGCTGAAAGGAACTACAACCCCAGAGGAAGACAACAATATCAACTAACCAGACCCATCAGAGCTTCCAAAGACTAAACTACCAACCAAAGAGTATACATGAGTGGGTCTATGGCTCCCACTACGTATGTAATAGAGGGCTGCCTTATCTGGCATCAGTAAGAGGGGAAGCCCTTGGACTTGTGGATGCTTATTGCCCCAGTGAAGGAGGATGCTAGACGGGTGAGGTGGAAGTTGGGGAGAGCACCCTCTTACAGGCAAAGGGGAGGGAGACTGTGGTGGGGGCTTTTGCAGAGAGGAGACTGGAGATTGGAAAGAAGGTCATTTAATATGTAAATATATAAAAGAATTAATAAAAATGAAAAAACCAATTTGTTGGTTTGTAATATAACTTAGGGGAGTCAGGTTTGTTCTATACCCTGTTTGAAAGGCAAAGAATACTTGATTAATCTTAGCAACCATTTTAGGCTGTCACAACCTATAGCCTTAGCTCCTTCCACCATTCATTTCTTAAATGAAATAAAAAATCAGTACTGCTTTTATTTTTTGGTTGCCATTAAAAAGGACACCCTTGGGAATCCTCCACCTTCTTAAAGTATACTTTGACCTGTAATATGGCTTTGCTAATAGTAAAATACCCTTGATATTTCACATCTTACAATAATAAATATGCTCAAATAAATGTATAATTATACATGTATTTGGAGCAAAAATTAACAATATTAGGCATCTAAAGAGCACATTATTATAACTGGCCATTACAGTGTAGCATCTTCAGTGGTTTTTGGTATTCTTTGAGTGTTACCTCTACCATCAGACAAAACCTTAGTTATACAAAGTTTGAGTGTCCTAACTCTTCATTGATCATAATCTCCTATCTGTCCCATTATTGGTAAGTTTATTGACCTTTCTAAATCCTTGTAACCTCTTCCATAATATTGTAATGAGCTCTGTCCTTGAGACTTTATAAGGATGACAGAAGCAGATACTTTGAATGTCCTTTCTGTATGTTATTAATATTGCTTGTTCATTTTGTGATAAAGGTAGCAGAGGAGAGTTGAAAAGGCTCCTAAGACAGATGCCCCTGTCCTCTGATTATCCACATCACTTAACAAGTTTTTATGGTGAGGATTACAGCATAACCCTTTATTTCAAACCTCATTCAAAGGATTAGAAAACAATTGTTGTACATCTGGAAGATAGTGTAGGTGGATGTCATTATGCAGGTGAAGGCGCACAAGATAAAATGAGGCTTGCCATTGGTTGAGAAGAAAGGGAAGCGGGCTCAATTTTAGAAGGAAGGGAGAAGAGGAGAGAGAGAAGCCTGAGCGAGAAGAGGAGCTGGGAGAACATGGCAACAGATGTTAAGATTCTTCTCTGTGCATAGATACAGGTTGTTATGACTACTTTTAAGGAATGGGTGTGTACAGGATTTTGTGCTGTCTAGATGGGCAAATTATATCTTATCAATTGAAGCAGAGGTTATTATGTGGTGTGTTCTTTCATGTGTCAACTTAATTGAATTCAAGAGAGTGTGTGGTGGTGGGATGCACCAGGTTCACCATGGAATTGGAATATGTATGACTGGCACGATAACAACCTGTCAAAGGAACTGAGTGAACCTTGCTCACCTGGGTTCTAGAGAGCCCGGGGGGTTAAAGCACAGAGTGGTACAGTCAGGAACCGGATGCACAATTCTTTTTTTTTCAACCACAATAAGGCAGTAAGTACTATTTTCTCATTCTTCATGTATTTCTTCAGGAACTGCTATTATAAACATGTAAGACTGCTTTGCTTTCACTGTGTCTAAAATTTTCTAGATTTATTTTTCAAGATAATATATAAATTATATAGTTTCAAGATATATATATATATATATATATATATATATTGTTCTGTGTTTGTGAATACAGGTGCAGAAGGAAGAGACACTAATTCTTCTGAAGCTAAAGTGACTAGAAGTTGTGAGGAGCTGTTCAATATGGATTTTGGAAACAAATTTCCAGTCTTCTGTATGAATAGTACATGCTTTTATCCAGTAAGAGTAAGTCATCACCCGGTCCTTTATATTTATAGCCTAGAGCAAATCATCTTTCTCTAGTTTTGGTTGGGAGAGTAACCTTTAATGGCTGACCCATCTCTCCAATTCATCAGTTCTTTTCTAATCCACAAAATCAAATTTTCCCCTATTCTTTATTCCCACAGCTTTATAGCTTGGTCCAAGGGTGCAATTGCATATGCTAAACAGAGGCATCTTTCTCATTTACTTTAGAAGCACAGTCTTTGCCCATAACAATAGCCACTGAAATGCCAACATTTACCTGGAGTGTTGCTTAGGTTGTAAAACTTTTGAGTCTCAGTCTCCTCATGGGTAAAATAGAAAAAGTAAAAGTAAAATCTCACACACATGCCTATCCCACTGAAGCTTTACTAGCTTGTACCCCTGCTGCTTTAAGGAACAACACATTTGCATGGATCTAAGTCATAGGAAAAAAGAATAGAGGAAATCTGGGGAGAAAGCAGGAGGGAGAGAGAAATGTAGGAAAAGGGGAATGGTTGGGGAGAGCTCTCCAATTAAATAAGGACATGCTGTCATGGTAGATACTTTGCAGCTTTACAGATGGTAAGATGTGCAAAAAGGTGAAAAGGTTCTGTGCGAATAAATTACAGGCAGCCATTAATCTAATTACTATTCCCCAAACATACACTACCACTTTAGTTGACAAGATAAGAAAGAGTAACAGCTACATGTTGTCTTGTGGTCATGATCTACGTACTTTTTAATGAGTTAATTGTTTCCAAAATGTGAAAAGCAATAAGCTAAAAGGAGCAGAATCAGTATTCATCCTGCAATGTGGAGCTGTGGCCTAAAGTATCATCCTGGGGAAGAAGCTTAGAGGAAGAAAATATGATATGTGTCGCATGAAAGTCAAAGAGACTGGCATAGCTTATTGTTCTCTGAACATAGAATTTCTCTGAACACTGAATTTCTAAAAACATGAATATTGTAAAGTACTTACTCTAAATCTTTTCCATGCAAAGAACAAAATCCGAGAATGTTACGATGAATCAATGTGAAACTGATGATTTAGTGGCCAGGGGCAAAATCGTACCAGTGACGTACAAGGGAAGACAGGGCATTCTGGAGAAGGAACAGATGAAAAATTCCTTCCCCTGTTATTTATTACTGCTGCCTTCAGGAATTCTCTATTTTTATTCCTTTCATTGGAAAATAAATACATATGAAAGAAAAGAGATTTCCAGGTTCTAAGACAAACAAGATTGAAACCATAAAGCAAAACAAGTTTTCAATCTGGAAGCAAAGGCAAGACGGCTTCATAGTCACCTGGCAAAGCACAACAGGTTTTATAGTGCAGGGGAGAATGGAGATTCCCCCACCCCAACCCCCATCCGATGTTCATGGCTGACATTGATTGAGGAGACAAAAATCATACATATAAGTTTTATGTGCGTTTTGCTTGGCATGAGATGTTGATAAGGAAATGAATACATATATAAATCCATCCATCTGTGCAGTTTTTAATGCTAGGTGTCCTAGAGCTGCGGCTGGTCATGGAGAATGGGAGGTGAACAAACATGAAGTTATGATCTCATGGTAATAGACAAACAAACATCAAAAAAGGGTCAGGTCTGTTTGTTCCTTTTTTTCCTCCATCATAACGCAGAGCTTTGGCTCTGGGTATAGGGAAGGACTTTATGACCTGCTTTAGGGGAATGCTAGAAAATTCTTCCTGGGTTTCATGACCTGCTTCAGGAGAGGTGGGTAAGGTATAACTGGAATTTCCACTTCTAATGTTTACTCAAATACCAAGGTACCGTAATTGGGTTAGCATGTTCTAAACCTCAGCATAGATAATAGTGTTTGTGGTAATACTGGGCCAGCAACCTTGCCAGATGACATTTAGCAATCATTGCTCTACTTAAAAGCAGGCGTTGTATATGGAGCAAAGAGAACCATAACATTCATTTTCTGCTACTTTTCTAAATGGTTCTCTCTTGGCCAAAATTATTATGGCTAGATAAGCAATGCAACGAAACTAATATTTAAAAATTTAACAAATATGTAAAAGCCATTCTTAGATGATTTTACCAACTCTTTGTCCCTTCTGACAGTTTTATCAGTAGATGGCTGTTGCCTCTGTTTGGACTTCTACACAGAGAAATTTTCCATTCCAGAAAATCCATTGGGTGTTTCTACATGTTTGAAATTATACTGATATTAGAAATAAAATGTGCAGTATGCTGGCCTCTTAGACCTGTTTGGATGAGGTATGAATGGTAACACTAAAATATAAAATGTTGACTTTTTCAGTAGTAACCCAGTAATAACATATATAATTTAACAATATTTACACAAAAATCTCATTTTCAAAGAGAAAATGTGTCATATATATGATATATATTATATAGATATGTTATATATAAATATATAGATAATATACATTTCTAATGGCTACCCTACTCCTTCCATTTTTTCCTCTGTTCTTTTTCCTTCCCTTATTTTCTACAACTTTTTATGTAATAAATCTTTTTTTAATCTCTTTATAATCTTCTTCCTCTCCTATAATATTTAACCATTGCTAGACATTTTGTTTATTCTCGGATAGAATGGGAGATAGACAAACTGATATTTATATACAGCTAAAGTGGACAGCAATTATGTAATATTAGTTGCTGTTTATTATCTGAAAATAAAAGTATTCCATCAAAGAAATAAAATTTCAAGACGCTAAGGAAAAGAAGTAGTTTGGAGCATAGATAATGTGGAAGAGTAATCTCAGAAGCACAAATTCAATTAATGAGCTAGTTTAGATACAGAATAAATTGCTATGAAGTATGATCAACAAAAGCAATGCATCACTATAATGTTGCTCATGGGAGGTGAAGCAGTAAGTTTTTTTTTTTTAACATTTATTGATTCTTTGAGTTTCACAACATGCCCCTCTGTTCCACTCATCTCTCGATCCCCTTGTATCCATTTTCAACCCTTGCAACCTTCCCCCCAAATTAAAAATCATACCAAAAAATAAACAAAGCAAAACGTAGAAAACACCTTGTCATGCAGGCTGTCCCAGTGTGCCCCACAGTATAACACTCCGTCTACACATCTTCATTTCCAAATGTTCACTGGAAAATCATTTGTCTAGATCGAGGTCTCTGGCTTCTGTGGCACCATTGATATTGGATCCTCACCGGTACTCTTCCTGGTTATTCTACTGTTGTCCTGTGCCATGGAGATCCTGCAGTTTTGGATCAGCAGAACTGGCCTTTTCACATGCCCCAACAGTTTACAGATGATGTAGATTTTTGGGATAAGCCAGTTCAAAGCTCTGGTTCTGGGCCTTGAGGATAGCTAATCTGGTCAGCCTGCCAGCTCTCCTTTATCCACACCACCAGGCAAGCTCTCCAATACAGCTCTGGCTAGGCCACCCAGTGCTGCCATCAGCGGGAGGCAGCATTAGCTCTCCTGCTTTCCTGCCCTCTGGACTGGCTTATCTGCAACCCGGAGTCCAGAGCAAGCTCCACTGTGATGCCCAGTCAAAACACAGGGTCAGTTCCTCCAAATGCTGCTGTCTGTGAGGGGTTGGGGCAGCTCTCCTGCTCTGATACTCTCACTCTTATGGCCAGTTCACCTGTGCCTTAGCCATCAGGGTCAGCTCCACTGTAAAAACAAATTTCTAGTGCCAATTATTCAAAGATATAACAGGAAGATATAAAATGTAAAATATAAAAAGACATAGGATATAAAATATAAGATAGGAAGATATAATATTCTAAGAGAAAACAGTCCTACTAAATGCCCAATTACAAAATCCTAATATATGCTCACATTTCTAAGGAGACTATATGCAATTCAGAAGTTCTCTTGCCAGCCCAGATTTAAGCATTTCTACCCCAGCATCTGGAGCAAGCTCCACTGGGTTACAGAATGAAAGACTTTTCTGATTTTTTTTGCAGAATATTTTGTAAAAAAATTCTGCTTATACATCATTAATTTATCATCAGAATCTCTATTTATTTCTACCCCATTGTAAACACCACAAACTTGTAATAATAAAAATTAATAAAGGATAAACATTACAAAGCTAAAGAAAATGAAAGCGATGCAGTAGCATTCATTGCTTTGTTTTAGATGCTGAAAAGGCAGCTGCTAGCTGCAAGGGAACCACGGGCTGAGAGGAGAGAAGCAAGGAAACAAGCAGAGTTGAGCAGATCCACACACAGAGGTCTGAGAAAACAGCTCAGGGGATTCCATGTGGGTTTGAAACTCCAGGAGTAAATCTGCATCTGGGGTTCAGAAGAACTGAACCCACATAACCTCTCCTGTACATGTGAAATCAGAAGGTGTGCTCTCCGAGAGGAATGGAACCGAATCATAGGACCTTACCTAAGAATCAGCAAGCATTTAAGAAGGAGTGCTAGATACGGGGTTAAAATGCTTGCTGTCCAGAGGGCAAGCATTCAGGTCTGTGTTACAGCTGTAGAAAACAGGAGGAACACTGGAAGAACAGAAAAACATTACTGAGACTGCTAACAATGGTCTCTCTCCAGCACAGCCAAAGTCTAGGTTATTCTACAAGTGAAATCCACCATCAAAGCAGCCTCACCCAAGACACAGAACTCAAGCAACTGACTGTCTCTTTCTACAGAGATGAGCATCTGGATGACCAGAATGTTGCTAATTCAGAATCATGGAGATGAACACAAACAGGAAAAAGAGATGAAGCCGTTATAAGGGGGAAACCCTCAATAATAATAATTTTAGTATTGTAGTTATAGCAGAAAAAGTGTGCACCCACATTACAGTGCTGGGTTGTTTTTTTTTTTCTGTAATTTTTAAAAGAGGAGAGACATCAAGAAGGGTTAATGAGTAGAGGCCATGGTTAACTGAGTTTCATTTCCAGGGTCCACATGGTGAAAGGAGATCTACGTGCTCACCATGGCATGCAAGCTTTCACGTAACACACACACACACACACACACACACAGAGAGAGAGAGAGAGAGAGACAGAGAGAGAGAGAGAGAGACAGAGAGACAGAGAGAGAGAGAGACAGAGAGACAGAGAGAGACAGAGACAGAGAGACAGAGAGACAGAGAGACAGAGAGACAGAGAGAGAGAACAGACAGACAGACACGGAGAGAGAAAAGTGAGAAATAAAGACTACATTATAATAATATATAAAATAATAATAATACAAAAAAAGATTGTTTAAAATACACAAACAAGAAAAATTTGGATCAAATCACCTAAAACTAAAATTTAAAGTCTATTTATTTAATTAATGCTAAGCTCAAATCCAGGATATCATGTACAATAAGTAAGCATGTGACCACTAAGCAATCAGTAGCATGCCCACTCCAATCCAGCAAAAAAAAAAAAAAAAAAAAAAAAAAAAACACCTCAAAGGAAAGAAATTGTTAAACAATACAAGGGAAATGCCATTCATTGAACACAGGGACTCATCAAAAGTCAACAAGTATTATTTCAAAAATAAAATGATTTTTTAAATGAATGGAAAAATATGAAAGAAATAACAAAAAAGTCCCCAAATTTATTTGAGATACATTTAACTAAGATTCATATTGAGAAGTCCATCAACCACCCATGGCTAAGGAAGCAAAGGAAACACACAAGTTTCTGAAGTTATAAAGTCTCATTATCTGAAGACCAAAGAGACCTCTGATGATGAGAAAGAGAGAAGACAAACATATATTAAAAACTCCACAGAAAATTAACATCATCCTTTGAAACAGTGGTCCAAAGAGCAAAGGTGATTTTTAGTTATTAGTCAGTCATGGCTTGCCATGTAAAGGTTTAATGCAAACCTACCATTTGTGAAAACAGAAATTTCATGTATTCGATATGCAGTCTCTTAAAATAATCTGTCCTTCTCTTTATTTAAAAGGCACTGGAAAATCTTCTCAAGCAGAAACAAATTAATTAATAAAAAACATCCAATATATCCTCCAGCTCTGTATCAATCAGGGTTTGCAGCCCCAAGCACGAAGGGGAGATTCGGTATTATTATCTAGACAAGCTTTATCTGGAAAGTAGAGGTGATTTATAGAAATCACTAGAAGGGAAAGAAAGATAAATCACCCTGTGATTCTGTCAACAGACACGTGTGACAGTGTATTCCCCTGCCATTTCTCCACCAAGAATGTCAACTTATGGATACTGTTGTGTCTGTTACTACCAAAGAAACCTTGCCGTACTTCATATGAGTATGATGAACTCTTGTCAGAAATCCACCAGGGACAAGTTTGCAGTGCCACCCCAGCTATCTATTTTTATCCTGGATAAAAGAGATTCCATAAATGAGGGCTCCAACCAGTGCTGTGTCTTCTGCCTCTCACAACATTCACAAGGGAGAATATCCCAGTTACAGAACAACCACAGATGCTAAACATGCATAGAAAATGTCCTTCAAGATGGCGTCCACGATACAATGAGTCCAAAATACAAGAGCTGTGAAACCATATCCAGGGACGCAGCAAAGACGGGTGCAGACATGGCAGGTACACAAGCACTCAGACAGAAAGGACTGGCTTGATACTAAAGACTCAAATATCACAACTCAGAGAGAAATTAAAAAGAAATAAGTGAGATTATTTCTCAGCTTTGAGACCATAAAGTGTAAGACAATGTGGGAATATTCCGTAAACTAATTAACAACAACAATAACAGACAGGGAACAAAGAACACCATGAAACAAGGAAAATATTTTTGTAGGGGAGGAAATCTAATGACGATGCTTGAGTTGGCTCTGAGTTAAACACCGTGAACAAGGTCATAGATTCCCAGACTTGCTTTGGGAAAGAGTTTAAAAGCTTTCTTAATCTGCAAAACCAGAGATCCACAACTAAAATGACTCTAAGACAAATATACCTCTGGTGGCATTGGGAATTATATTCCTCGAAAAAACTATATGTCAAAATATGGCAGAACTATAAAGGTTTTATATGTTTTGACAGCAATTCTTTCATGGTAATTTATCAAGAGGAACGGATTCAATAAAATAAATGTGATCCACTGTAGAATTATCTGTGGCAGCAACGACCGTACAGTAAATGTCTAGAGAAGAAAGAATTAGAAAATGATGGTAAACTTAGGGATATAATAGGATTTGTAGTTAAAGTTTGTAATTACAGGCACAACTCAGATGCAGAAAAATGTTTACGATATGCAGATAAACTTCAAGGGAAGAATATAAAATCCTAGGCCCAAATGTGGCCGCTGCTACTTAAAACCACGCTAGTTTGTGGAGAAACAAACAGCAAGGAGACGTCAAAACAAATGGAAAAAGCTAATTTAAAATGAAGAAGAAATCCACAGCAGAAAATTAAGTTTATACATTAATAACGCTGAATATAACCTGGGGGAAATGATTGCAACGCTTCTTGAGAAATGGAATGTTCTTTTGAAGACTTTATTCAGTCTGACCAGACACCCCCAACATTTAGAGGTTTAAACACATTAATTTAATTCAGTTCTCATTCTGGCGTCTGAGTTTTGACTGAGTCTATGTCTCTTACCGTTTCTGCAGGTTCTAGTATTTTACGTCTATGTGGTCTTCAGCAGTGAGGTCTCCTCTCTGCTCCTTGTATTTCGGTCTTGCAGCAACCTGGCTCAGCCTCCGATCCATGGCAGAGTGCCTTGAATCAGCACGCACTGAGCAGTCTGAATCCTAGGACTAAGACTGGCACAAGATCACTTCTACCACATCGTACTGTTCTCAAAGGCCGGAGCCTGGCCACGATTCAAGCAGAGAGAAAACTGAATACCAACTTTCCATGTAATGAGTGCGCCAATCTGGTAAAGCTGAGTAGGATCCACAGCACCCACGAGGTAAAAGCAGAATAAAGTCCCTCAGGCTATTTCCGACCTCCACAGGTACACAAATGGACAAATAATAAATGTTAAAAAAAATTAAACATTTTTTTAAAATATGTTTACTGCATATTAAAATATACAGTAAAAATAATATTAAATATTTAACACAAAATCTAAACTCTATAACAAGTTATACTGAAATACAATTTTTTTCACTTACCAATATCTTACAAATTTAAAAAGCTCAATAGTCTTCTGGGAAACTATCATTCTTACTATATACTCATGCATGACACTAAGAACAGAAAATTATTTTTAAAAGGCCAATACGTCGAAAAATTACTTTTACATTTGTTCTGTAACCCACAAATTTTAACTTCCAGGATTTGCCCTAAACAGTGAAATTTTTGAAGTGTTGTGATTTTTACACAAATTTGCATTCTTCAATAGCAAAGTAGATGAGGAAACTATAGAGAGCTTCCACAGTGAAACACAAGAATACTGCTAATGGCAGGGGATAGCATAATGTGGACTGCAAAGTTACTGTAGGAGGTAACTAGAATTTATAATTAAAGGGAAAAAGACATGATAACTGTAATTTCTCTGATACGTCATATATATACATATATATATATATTTCATGTCTGAGAAAATATTAACAAGTTAAGCCACAAAATTTACATATCATTTATGAGGAAAATTGACCTTCACATGTGTTTTTAAGCACATGTTTTATATCTTTCAGATACAATGATATCAAAACATAAAATACATTTCCCAAAATTCAGGAGAAAAATCAGTAAATAAATATACCCATTGTATATTTATATATTTAGACAATAGCTCAGTCGACCCAGCAAAAAAAATTGAGTGAAAAAAAAATAGTGAGTAAAATTTTCCTGAAATAGAAAGAAAAAGAAAAATGAAAAAGAAAACAGGAGAAAATATTCTGTGATCGGCTAAAAAGGCCTACGAGCATTGTCATACAAAAAGCAAATAAGCAACTAGCAAATCAATTGACTTAATTATAAGTCCAAAATGATAACTTAAAATTAGAAATGTTATTATAAGCTCTTGATTTACTTTCTCTAAAAGAAATGATCAACATGTCCTCTAAAAAGACCAAAGGCCTAAAAACAGTAAGTGGCCATTGATTAAATCCATTAGCAGTTAGAAGTTGGCTCAGTTTGTTCTAAACACACCAGTTCCAACAAAAAGAAGTCAGGAATTATTGAGGCCATCTGAGACTGGAAAGGAAATGTGGGAGATGAGCTGAATGCCTAGATTCTATCAAAGACCATGGCAGTCACATCTGAAGCCTGGTAGAGTTAACCTGAAAAGGCTCTTTATACTGTAGATGGGCAAACAGAACAGAACTAAAGTAAACATATGCAAAGTATCAATTCCATTCAAAAACACTGTCACCAGAGAGCATGAAAGAACTTTTAGAAGTCTACCAATCAATCTTAGTGATTAATAATAATGCTTTATCTAAAAGAGTAAGTGAATGCAAAGAGCCAATGATTTAATGTTTTTTCACATAAATCATTACTTCAGGTGCCAAATTATTTAGGTATAATCTCAAACCAAAGAGAACAACATGGATCCCTGTAAAAGAACATATAACAGCACACATAAAGTATAAAACCCATTCAGAGCCTGCCCCACATGTGGCCCATAATTATACAGCCGCCCAATAAGATAAGATGGATAAAGCAAAGAAATGCTGGCTGACAGGAACCGGATGTAGATCTCTCCTGAGAGACACAGCCAGAATACAGCAAATACATAGGCGAATGCCAGCAGCAATCCACTGAACTGAGATCGGGACCCCTGTTGAAGGAATCAGAGAAAGGTCTGGAAGAGCTTGAAGGGACTCGAGACCCCATATGTACAACAATGCCAAGCAACCAGAGCTTCCAGGGACTAAGCCACTACCTAAAGACTATACATGGACTGACCCTGGACTCTGACCTCATAGGTAGCAATGAATAGCCTAGTAAGAGCACCAGTGGAAGGGGAAGCCCTTGGTCCTGCCAAGACTGAACCCCAGCGAACGTGATTGTTGAGGGGAGGGCAGTAATGGGGGGAGGATGGGGAGGGGAACACCCATATAGAAGGGGGGGAGGGGTTAGGGGGATGTTGGCCTGGAAACCGGGAAAGGGAATAATAATCGAAATGTAAATAAGAAATAGTCAAGTTAATAAAGATTAAAAAAAAAAAAGAATCCAACCAGAATCAGAGAAAGACAGGAAGATATTCTTACCTTCATTAACAAAATAAAATATGGAATTAGTAAAAGACATTGTACATAGTACAAAATGAACCCATTGTACTAATCCTCTTTAAATGCTAACGCACAAACCAACTGCCATTGCCCAATTATAAAAATGAAAAATTTTGAATGTGAATTTGAAGATTGTTGATGGATATAGTTTCTAACTTATACCTTTTTAGGTATGGCAGTAATGTTGTGGCAAATGCGATATTTATTTTTAAAATTTGTGCTGAAATATCAGTATAAATCAAAAAAAATTTAGATTTTCACCACCTCTCATCTAATCAGCACTTCAAATTAATTGAAATACCTGTCCCTCATTTCTCACATCTAATCTTGCTCTCTCTTACTTTTATCTTTTAGTATTCGTCTCTATTGTTTAAATCATCTTGCTCATATTTCTAATGGCATTCACTATCTTGTTCTCCATTTATGCCTTTACCAAGTAAATTCACCTTCTTGTAAAGGAAAGCCCCACTATTAATGATCACAACAACTGTCAGACTTCAAGAAGTTGGATCTCTTGGTTGCCTCATTCCCCTCCTACAGTTACTGTGCAGTTGCTGTTTTTATTAACTAATTTTCTTATGCATATAGAGTTTTGCTGCATGCATGCACCACTTGCCCGCCTAGTACCTGCAGAAGGTGACAAGTTCCATGGATCAGGAGTTGATAACAGTTGTGTGCTGCCGGGTATGCTGAGACTCAAACCCAGGTTCTCTGGACTAGTGGTCAAGGCTCGTAACCACTGAGCAAGCAACCTCAGGTGTAGTTAAAGGTCATCAACTGGTTGTATCAATATGGGACATTAGGTGAGCTACTCCAGTTCCCTGACTATGTACTGCGACTTGTAAAAAGATTTTAGTCCTCAGCCAGGACACTAATACCACATTCATCACATGGTCCAACTGTTAAATAACTCAGTACAAAAAAATTTAGCTGTTTTCACATGAACCACTGATGCGCAAAAAATAATTTCGTGCTAATCAGTAATGACTATATACCCAGTGAGTCACCGCTACACTTTAAGAGGAAGACCGTGCTAATGTGTGAATAATTATTGACCTGATTAAGTGCCCAATCCTGTTCTTTGGGGGGGAGGAGTGCACTTCATTTAACAATCCAGCTGTATATTGTCAGCACGATAAAAGCAAGGGGTAATTTGGATAACTAATGCACCAGCTAAATTCTGTTAGGCAGTTCCCAAAAGCAGATGATGTCCATCTTCCTTAAACATTTCAGGAACCTACATTTTTCTCCGCCTTGTGTCCTTAATGTGCTGCCAACTCTTTTTCCTTAATTTTTTATTCCCCTAAAGGCAAGCAGGAAAAATGGATTAAAGAAAATGAGTAGATAATAGCATTCTATCCCTCTATAAATTAGGCGGGTTTGGGGTTTCAGAGAAAAAAAAACAATACTTATTAATAGTATTAATAGAAGAACTCAAGTGAGTTCTTCAAGAGCATTCCTCCACAAGCCTGTGTTTCAGTACAGTTAGAAAAGCAAATCTTTTTGGGACACAAGAAACAATGGGGCTCCTCAGATTTAAGTAAGACCAAGACAGAGTGAAACTCTCTGTTTCACTCTGTTCAAATTGTTAACTTGTTTTTGTTCCCACAAAGTTGTCTCCCATTAAGCAAGTGCAAGGAGAGCAGACAGCTCCCTGGAGGTGCTGTGACACTGTAAAGAACAGCCAGGGGGTGTAGAGGAATGTCTATAGTGCCCTGTCTTAGGAACAGGGGTGCAGAAAGGGTAACCGCTATTCTAACAGCAGACAGAGCACACTAGGACAAAAACACATTCCTAAACTTATGACATGCCTGGAGAAAATAGTTTGAGTCTCACAGTAAGGCTATTGTGACAGCATCGTGTCTGTAACATTATTACAATTCTCAGTTCTAGAAGAAGGGGAATTAATCCACCGTCTTTCAACAGGCGTGGACATCAAAGGGACGCCTGTTGTTAAGGAAAGTGTCTCTGAAACGCTACACTCCTATGTTCCTCACCAAACTACCCAGAGATAAGCAGCCACAGAAAGCATATCCTCGGACCACATTTAACCTAAACACCTTTATATCTTGAAGGTGATACAGGATATGTGGGAAATAATCGAAAGCCCTTACTGCAACTCTGCAGGGAGCAGAATACTTCCACTAAATGCATCATCGAAGATGGCAGAGAACAACCATCTTCATTTGGGAGATGCGGCTCCTGGACCCGTTCTGCCTGTTTTGAGCCATTCATTTTAATTTTAAGAGGAAATATTAATCTATCAGCAGGGTTCTTTGAAACAACAATAACATTGAGTTTAATGCTCCTGACATAGTGTATCTTTTTTCCCTTTCTTTTATTAAAAAATTTTCCTTATTTATATTTCAAATATTATCCCCTTTCCCAGTTTCCTCTCCAGAAACCTCCCTAACCTATCCCCCTTCCCCTGCTTCTTTTTTTTTTTTTTTTGATTTTACAAAATAAAAGGGAACAAGTTTATTTAGAAATGAAGTATAGGTTAAACAGAAATGACCCTTATAATATAAATGAAACACACGTTTCTATTTCCTATTTTTTTTTTTTACTTTCTTTATACTTTATTTCTTATATACATTTCGAGTGTTATTCCCTTTCCCGGTTTCCGGGCAAACATCCCCCTCCCCCCTCCCCTTCCTTATGGGTGTTCCCCTCCCGACCCTCCCCCCATTGCCGCCCTCCCCGCAACAGTCTAGTTCACTGGGGGTTCAGTATTAGCAGGACCCAGGGCTTCCCCTTCCACTGGTGCTCTTACTAGGATATTCATTGCTACCTATGAGGTCAGAGTCCAGGGTCAGTCCATGTATAGTCTTTAGGTAGTGGCTTAGTCCCTGGAAGCTCTGGTGGCTTGGCATTGTTGTACATATAGGGTCTCGAGCCCCTTCAAGCTCTTCAGTTCTTTCCCTGATTCCTTCAGCAGGGGTCCTATTCTCAGTTCAGTGGTTTGCTGCTGACATTAGCCTCTGTATTTGCTGTATTCTGGCTGTGTCTCTCAGGGGCGATCTACACTTCTGCACTTCTTTGCTTCATTCATCTTGTCTAATTCCTTCCCCTGCTTTTATGACGGTGCTGCCCCACGAATCCACCCACTCCCTCCCACCACCCCACCTTGGCATACCCCTACACTGGGGCATCAAGCATTCACAGGACCAAGGGCCTCTTCTACCATTGGTGCCCGACAAGGCCATCCTCTGCTACATATGCGGCTGGAGCCATGGGTTCCTCCATATGTACTCTTTGGTTGGTGGTTTAGTCCCTGGAGCATCTGGTTAATTAATATTTTTGTTCTTCCAATGGGGTTGCAAACTTCCTCAGCTACCTCATTCCTTTCACTTACTCCTCAATTGGGGACCCTGATCTCAGTCCAATGAGCAATGCGAGCATCAGCCTCTGTATTTGTCAACTCTGGAAGAGCCTCCCAAGAAAGATGTATCAGGCTCCGTTCAGCATCTACTCCTTGGCATCCACAATAGTGTCTAGCTTTGATGTCTGCATATGGGACGGATCCCCAGGTCAGGCAGTCTCTGGATGGCCTTTCCTTCAGTCTCTGCTCCACAATTTGTCTTCTTATTTCCTCCTGTGAGTATTTTGTTCCCCCTTCTAAGAAGGATTGAAGTATCCACACTTTGGTCTTCCATCTTCTTGAGCTTCATGTGGTATATGGATTGTATTTTGGGTGTTCCGAGCTCTTAGGCTAATATCTACTTTATTAGTGAGTGCATACCATGTGTGTTCTTTTATGATTGGGTTACCTCACTCAGGATGTTATTTTCTAGTTCCATCCATTTGCCTAAGAATTTCATGAAGTCCTTGTTTTTAATAGCCGAGTAGTACTCCATTATGTAAATGTACCACTTTTTCGGATCAATTCCCCTGTTGAAGGCCATCTGGTTCTTTCCAGCTTCTGGTTATTATAAATAAGGCTGCCATGAACATAGTGGAGCATGTGTCCTTGTTATGTGTTGGAGCATCGTTTGGGTATATGCCCAGGAGTGGTATAACTAGGTCCTTAGGTAGTGCAATGTCCAATTTTTTGAGGAACCACCAGAGTGATTACCAGAGTGGTTGTACCAGCTTGCAATCCCACCATCAAAGGGTGAGTGTTCCTCTTTTTCCACATCCTTGCCAACATCTGTTGTCAACTGAGTTTTTTATCTTAGTCATTCTGACTGGTATGAGATGGAATCTCAGGGTTGTTTTGATTTGCATTTCCCTGATGACTAAGGACGTTGAACATTTCCTTTGGTGCTTCATGGCTATTCGATACGATATTCCTCAGTTGAGAATTCTTTGTTTAGCTCTATACCCCATTTTTAAAATAGGGTCATTTGATTCTCTGGAGTCTAACTTCTTGAGTTCTTTCTTTAAGTTGTTTGTGCCTCAATATTTACTCTTGGCTTTAACCTTTTAACCTTTAACTTCTCGCTTACTGAATAGCATTTCCCACTCTGTACCAGAAGAATGTTGAGATCCCCATTCCATTAAACTGACAATTCCCTCAGATTTCTTCTCATTTAAGACAAAAATAGTATTTCATATTATAGTGTCAAATAGTAATTGTTTTTTCTTTCTTGTGACTCTTGGTCATGAATAGAAAGGGGACATAATGAGCATTACTTGCTCTTTAGAAAAGCAAACCACTAAACAATACATCTTAAATGTAGTGCTATCTCAAAGATCAAAATATGAAACCATAACAAGTAAAAAGCAATTTGTTTTAATCAAGAAAACCTGATGGCCTGAACTCATTTGGTTTCTATTATTGCATATGTATCAGGTGCTATTGTGTGAATATAAAAATCTTATCCAAAACCTATTCCAATATAGACCTTTCCTAACTCTTAGAGACTGAGTATGGTATTTCTCCCTGTGTACAGATCCCATATTCGACTGACTTTAGATGAAACCATAGGGAATTCCACGCACTATTTCAGAGTGAGATACAACTGGAAACAGCCTTGATATACCCATGTATAAACTCTTGAACGAAGGATGTGCTCATCACATCTTCCTGAAAGTACATCTCCAGCTTCCACTCGTGGATTATTTAGATTTAAAGAATCGATGTTCAAAGAAGCCAGATAGACTTACCATTGAGCATTGGCTGTCTCTAGTCCTGTACAGAATATTCCTCTTACCAGCACTCCTGAGTTGTAACTTATGAAGAAGTACAAAGGCTGCATAGCATGCGTAGCAGAACCCTAAAATCATGTGCTTTTTATTCAGCCAAGTTTTGTTCCCCTCCTTTCCCATTACTAAGCAGTCGAAGAAGAAGCTCACTCACTGCTGTCTGCACCTCAACTGTTGTTGGTCAACCTCATAATAAAATTTGTTCTGCCTGCACAGGCTCAGTGTCGTAGGACTGTATTCTGTTTGCATCAGGTAGTGAGTCCTTCCTCATAGCCAAAGATGACTCTGAGTCCACAGATAAAGATGACAAAGTTCGTGTCTCTCTTGGGAGATGAATTTAGTATGACACACTTGGGACTGCAAAGAAGCTAGATCCCATTATCAAGTCTTTTCTTGAATTTGAATTCATTTTGTGGAGGAGGGAGTCTTACAAATCAAGAATCCTGAACTGTAAATTCTATCCATAGACCCAGTTAAACCTCGAAATACAGAGGTCAAGTAAATGGCCATTTTTTTAAATTTTATTGTTGATATAAAAAATAATTCACTGAAATTGCATTAACTTTCTCAATTTCCATTTCAGTCAGCATCACTAAATTGGTCCTCTTGGTCTTTGTGATGCGGAAGGGAAATATGAGCGTGTCATTTCCTTCTTTTTCTCAAGGCTCAAGTCATTGTGAAACTCTACTGTAAGTTCATACACTCAAGGGACAGTCATATTCACAGAATGCCACAGAGCAGGAAAAGTGAATAGAACCTTCCCCTAGGTTCTGATTGCCCACAATAAGGTATTGACTTTAATTTTTAGCTCAAGATATTTTTTGAAAACAATAGTCTTTAGCTCAAGCATTTCCCAAAAACAATTTGAAAATTCTCTGGAAAGGTAAATTTTAAAGGCTTATGAAAAAGATTTAAAAGTTCACCAGAAAAAGCTATGTTGAGAAAATGAGAAATGGAGAGATAAAAATATGCCAAAAATGTGTGGCTTGGATAATCATATGTGTTATTAAACTTTTCTGTTGACTGAAGAAAAAAAGAAAAGGCCACCATTTCATTATCAAAATGCAGAGAGTTGATTCTGTGAGAGGAAGTTTTCTCACTCGTGGTAGGAAAGGATCTCATTATATACTCTCTAGGCAGCCATTCTCTCAGTCAATACAAGTTTCTTTGAGAGTTAAGGAAAGAGACAGAGCCCATACATGAGGGAGCATGTTGAAGTACACAATGCCAGCTAAAACAGAGGGGTCATTGATTCTTTGCTTTAATGCAATATAGACAATTTTCAAAGATTTCCATAGCTCTCACCTATTCTAGAGCTATATATACACTTTCTCCATGGAAAGCAAACTTAGCACAGTTAAAGATACATGATGATTCATTTTATGTGTCTATATGATCTGTCAAATTCTATTTACTTCTGCTTATTTTGTGCTGGCCTTTCCTAGTAAAACTGATGGTTCAGTGCACTGATTGATAGACTGTATTTCCCTCACTAACAAGGGTAGTCACCAGCACACCCTTTGATGACCTGAATAAAACAAATGGTGATGTTTTTCTTCTCACTGATTGAGTTGAGTCATCACACAGTATTGCTTTCCTGGGTCTCAGGTCTCCAACCTGCAGACAATAGATGGGACCTTTCAACCTCTAAGATTAAATTCCTTGGAAAGAACAGAATAAATTCATTCTCTCTCTCTCTCTCTCTCTCTCTCTCTCTCTCTCTCTCTCCCCTCTCTCTCTCTTCCTTCCTCCCTCCCTTCCTCCATTTCCTTTCTGACCCCTCCCTATCTCTCTCCTACCATTGGTTATTATCTTAATAGTTCTAATACAATATTCAATTAATTCGCATAATATAAATTACCCAATATCTAAGATTTAACTCATCTTCTGTGATAGGCTCTTGCCTAATAATCATTCTTATCAGCCCACCCCATTTTGTAACAAGGAGACAATAATATAAGCATTTGGTTTTCTCACTCATCTGAAGGTTTCTTCAAAAATGAAGTAGCTAAGGAAGTTGAAAACACAGACCTAATTGAGTTTCATGGGACACTGGAGTCATTTTGCACCTATCAATATTACAATACTCTTCACTTCAACAAGCATTTTTAAGCCCCAATTCATAATGGGGTAAGGCAGTTGTGGGTGTGACTAGGGATAAAGAGGAAAGGTATAAAATGTTTCCCCCCTTTAATATTAATATTAAATGCTTAAAAATGTAATTAACTCTTATACCAACAAATAATAATGCAAATAAAAACTTTAGAAGAAAATAAGTCCTTCACCATATAGGACTTGAGCTTGACCTTGGAATGAAATTGGTAGTATAAGGGAAGCAGTATCAATGACGATATGGAAGAGGAAAGGAGTATTAGCGTTACTGGGAATTAGGAACTGTATACCGGAAGGACTAGGCAGCTGACTGTGAGAGATAAATAAGAACGCTGTGAACAAACAATCCTGAGAAGAGTAATACGATACAGTGGCCAGAGGAGACTGTATTAAAGTTCCCTTCGATTAGCAAGCTTGTGTAACTTATATATTGGATGTCATCACATACATTATTATACCATAAACTGGGAGACTGTTTTCTTTCCACATGTCTGTGACTCTGCTGAAATTGCAGAGGTAAACTTTATTTCCTCTCTGCGCTGACTGGCAGAGTGAGTCAGAAACCCTGGCAAGCTCTGAGGCCAAGACACGTTTTACTTTTGCTTGAAAACATTAGCAACTATTAAAATAATTCTCTTCATTTCATCTGTTATACAATAGACAGGAAACGCATGGAAGAAAAACACATATACCCGACATCCATTAGCCCTTTCGCAGCTGGGGAGAAATGAAACCCTGCTTTATCAAAGTAATTGGGTTATTATACAAGACTAACTTCGCTGAGGCTCCTTTTCTCTCTGTGGAAAATAAATAAGTGGCCAGCTTTTCATATCTCAAGCATACAAGCTTCCTTTTAGATGTTTGTGCTACTTCTCAATACATATATTTTGTAGCTTAAACTGTCACCATATTATTCAGTTGATAATTATGTGTCTGCTGGTTGTCAGGGGCTCACGTAAGTAGTAGAAATAAAGTGATCAACACAGATAAAGAGGACATGGACACTGTGCAGCCTACATTCCAGTGCAGCAAGACAGCAACAATGGAGTCAGCACAGAGCATGTGGTGGTTTGGGGCTAGTGTGACGAAGTGCGGAAAAGTGATATGACAAAGGGTGACCTTAGGAAACACAGACATCCTTTAAATATAACGGTCAAGGGAACGGGCAATGAGGGGACATATGAGTGTTTAGTCTCCAGGATATAAAGACACAATAGATGAGGAAGAAGTCTGTTCTGAGCAAACAGAACAGCTAATGGATTAGTCCTGACATAGCTGCAGAAACCCTGGTGTGCTCAATTAACAGTAAGGGGGTATCTGACCTGGCTACAAGATGTAAGCATAGAAAAGTACACCAATGTATACATTTTTGAAGACTTTACATGAAGGAAACTGTCAAGAACATAGTAGCTCAGAAAAAATTAAAGAATGAAAGAAAAAAAGGAAATAGTCTTCACAAAAAATAATCTTGTCTGGAAAAAAAACTGCACTGTTTACTTCGCCAGTTTCCTAAGTAGGAAATTTTATTCTTAATTAGCTAAAAGACAGTCTGAAGACAAAATGAAATTTTATTTCCCCTTTGTCTTGGACTTTTTCCAAAAATGCACAAATAATGGAAGGCAGAATGAAAACTTTCAAACCATTATTCAACTAGCAGAGGCACTGTTGATCAATTAGCCTCTGTGTCCTTCACAATCGCAGAGCTACGAATTCAGAAAAGGCAGAAAGTTTTTTTTCCTGCCCTCAGGGAACTTAGAGTCTGTATAAGATTTCCAAGAATGCCAAAATCACACTGACTCTATCACAGATGCCTAATCTGCCAGAAGGCCTACACCTTCTATTGCATATTTGTATTATAAAAGATTTGGAGGATTATATAAAAATTTGGGCTGGAGAGATGGCTCAGTCATTAAAGTCTAAGCTCACAACAAAAAAAAAATAAGAGAATTATATAAAAATTACTGCCTTGTAAACTCATCTGAAAACACAGAAAGCAGAAATCTGAGGTAGAAACACAAAAGAAAGACCTGGCTTCCTATATGGACATAAGGACTAACATTTACTGTGTGAGGACTTAGCCTCTCATTACCAAGGAAGAGTAGAAACTGAAGCTAAAAAGTTTACCCTAAGGAATAGAAATGATTGAGAAAGGAGGCTACGTTGATGAGTCACATAATGAACTTGAACGCAGTAGCTGCAAGAAAACTTCAAGGTTTCCTCAGGGACCACCTCCAATAGGTAGACATGATACCCAGTCAAGGGATGGGCCAACCACCCATTTCAAAATTTTTAACCCAGAAATGTTCCTGTCCAAAGGAAAGGCAGGGACAAAAAAAATGGAACAGAGACCAAAGGAAAGGCCATCCAAAGATCCCCCCACCTAGAGATCTGTCCCATCTGCAGACACCAACTCCCCAACTCGTTCAGGTAATTATAACCCAAGTACAAGTAAAGAAATTTGGAAGATACAGGGTTACCTCACTGGGTTAGTTTCACATAACATTTAATAAAATAAGGCAAGAAAGCCTGCAGGATATCTCTTGCTCCCAAGATATTTTATTCTGTGATAGAAGTTATAAAGTTATTAGGAAATAAAGTTATAAAAATATTTGTAAAATGTCAATTCCCTAGCTTTGGGGAAATATGCAAATATAAGGAAAATAAATTTAAAAAAAAGAAGCACATTAAAATTTTCACTTAGGAAACTCAGGAAGGTGATCATATACTTAACTTGGCACAAACTAAAAAAAAGAGAGAGAGAAAAAAGGGTCAATGTATGGTGAAAAATACTGGCATGGCTTTGGGTGAAGGAGTTAGGTAATGAGAATTTCACTGGGAAGCAGGTCACAGGCAGCGATAGAGAAATAGAGAACTAGTTTAGAGCTATATGTGAAGTAGAAGTTAAGTTAAAGTAACTTTTCCAGCATTGTCATTCTTGGCTTTAAATCTAACTGTAAGAGCAGACTCACCTAGAGTCACCTACCTTCCGATGAACTATGTACAGCAGTTGTTTAAAGCTAAAGGTCTTCTCAGAGGTGATGGGGTCAAGCTGCATGACATTTTCTTCACGCCGAGCTGCCCATCTGCTTTCTAAATCGAATAGTACTGCACTTGGCTGAAAGAGCACAGTCCTGTTCACTTCTGACTAGACTTGGAAAGCAGACACGCAAAGAATGATGGTTGATTTTAGCCCCGTAGAGTGTGATTCAGAAATGCCGCAAGATAGAAGAGAACAAAGAAAGCAGATCGGAAACTGCTAGGACACACAGCCAGCTCTTCTTAATTAGATCTTTTACCTTCGCCCTCTTCTTGTGGGCTAACCCCAGTGAAAGATTCACATCATTTTAGTGCTGATCCACCACAGTGATGACGCATAAACGAACCAGGGCCAAGTCCTCCATCTCAGAAGTTCTGTGGCAATAGATGTTGATCTGCAAATCACAGGGTACATTGCTGATTTTTACAAGATGATCATTTCTTCTTACCTTTCTTTCTCTCTTTCTTTCTTTCTTTCTTCTTTCTTACCGAACCATATAAAACATATGCATACTTTATGAAAAATATAGTGAAACATCTGCCTTGAAGACAAATACATTTAAACCTCTGGGGCAAACAAAAAAGGATTGTTTTCTCCTAAAAGCCATGGGCATACCATATGTTCCATAGTTCATAAAGATAATCAGTCACATAAGTCATTAACAACTGCCATGGTTTCACTTCAGTAACTCATGATCAACAAATAATAATCTTTGAAAACAACTCTTGGTGCAAACCTAAGATTACATTTTATTGACATATCTGACAATGTTGTAGATACTTTGGGCTTTAAGACATTCTATTCAACATGTATCTTTATGTTAAAAACAAAAAAGCGGGTTGGGGATTTAGCTCAGTGGTAGAGCACTTGCCTATCAAGCAGAAGGCCCTGGGTTCGGTCCTCAGCTCCAGGAAAAAAAACAAAAAAACAAAGAACTAGTATCCTTTTCTTATGTGATATGCACAATTTGCTGCTTTTCTAATCCCTTATCACTTTTTGTAAATTACAAATGAAATCTATAAAAATATGGAGCTATATTCCTTTAAAAATGTATCAACAAAAAAATTAGCTAACTCCTATCTTCAATTCTGATGTCACTTCTGCTTCTCTATCTTTCTGTTCTTCCTGCTCACCCTATAAAAAAGTATTTGTGAGACTTGAGGTTTCACAGAGCTATTTGATTTTATATTAGCTCCCTAGATAGTCAACAATCAAACTAAAATTGTACAAAACATGAGGCTATTATTCTAACCCTGAAGATCCTCCTAAGTATGCAGCCCTGCAGTGTAGCCAACCGACAAGTGTTGCCTTTTGTACTGACTTGAGATAAATTTGGCCTTTCCTTTCTGGAAAAGCTTTCAGGCTTTTCAAGATGGTCGCAATTTGATGTCACAAACGGCTTACTTATGCCTTTATGAAATGTTTGCAAAGATCCAGCGTTCAGATTGTGTGCAATTCACAAAGGCAAGGCACATTATCTCTAAAATATGATATTCCTTGGGCTCCACTAGCCGTCCTTTGTCTGGCAAATTTATGCACTTTGTTCCTGGCTTAAGCAAATACAGTTATAACTATACTTGAGTCCTCTCTATCTTAAAGAGACTGAAAGTAAATGATGCCAGGCACTTCTCAGCCAGCAAGCCACAATTAAAACATGATCATATGTTACTATGTCTTCCTGCCTACTCTTTAAAAATCATTTAAATGATAGCCTGACATCCCAGTCAGTCAGTATTCTTATTGAGACATGGTCCTCTCTATATTACAATGTATGAGTAGAGTATCTTAGCTATTAGTTATATTAGCATATTAGTATCTTTTGAACACTTTAAAACCACTTTTTCTTACTGCCTCTGCTGTCCATGTTGCTAACAGACACAGTGAAACAATGTCTAACTGCATGACTGACTAGGGGGAAACATCATTATTTACTAATTGAAATAAACTTTCTATCAAACATACTTATCAAATGATAAGTTGTCATTTGATATTCATAATAACAAATGCACAGAATATTAAGGTTCAGATTTCAGTGAAATTGTCAGTACAGTGATATTCAGCATATGCCTGTAAGTTAGAGGAAGGAGAGTCATATAGTTTTATCTCAGGGCCTGATTGATCTATCTACCTGCCATTGTTTCAAGAATACTATTTGAGAGGGCTTGAATAAATATAGAAAAGCTGATTTTTCTATTTTCTCATTTTGTTACTGCTCTATTATTTAAAACAGAAGGGAACATTATAAACTTGTTCCCAACTACATTCCACACAGAAGAAAATCATCTCTGCATTGAACAAATCAAGAAACTTCTATCCCAGCATTTGACAGTTTTACCTACTCAACCATGAGAGAAAGACTGCTGGGACATGTCAGAGATGTTTCCTCACGGATATAAAGGAGTACATCATTTCTGACATGTCCTGTCTCCATCTCTGTTCAGGTGCCACAACAGAAAATTATGATCAGAGATACGAGATGCAGACCAAAAAACCAGAGGTCCTTTATGATGTTCTCCACTGCCCACCTAAACAAACTTCATTACGCAAGTCCGCTGCTCACTGTTAGGTAGATTTAAGGTACGGTTCCTCCTGTCTGCACCCGGAAACCACCCACCTTGTGATGATTGCATCGTAAACTTGTTATGTAAATAAAGGAAAGAATCCTAAATTGAAAAGAAATTAGAAGGAAGGTTTTCCTAGTTATCAAACTCTATTTAGAAAGGCTTTGGTCTGTTGAGAGGATACAGAATAAGGTTAAGGTTTTCGCTCTGCATTTTCCAGAAGCTATAAAATAAAAAAGGAACTAATCTCTTTGATGATACCAATATCAAAGTGCACACATAGGGGTTCTCCCATCCTTCAACGGAAAGTCCTCCTATCATTTATTCCGGATGTAAGGGCAAGGAAAAGGAATGTTGATGGCTCAAAGATTCTGGGAAACCCAGATGCATGAAGGTTCATTATGCTTCATTCCCTTGAGACAGAGTCTCACCCTGCACCAGGAACTAAGCTGGGTTTATCCTTTCTCCACTCCCCACAGCAATGCAGTTACAGGGTACTGAGGATTCAAATCAAAATACCTGTGCTCATGCAGCAACTACTCTTACCCACTGAGTCATCCCCTAAGTTAGAAGAGAAGGACTTTTGATTTGCTGACGCTCTCATACCTGTCTATGCTAAACTAGATCCCCCTGCTTCCTGTAGGACAAGTCTTGAGCAATATAATAAACAATTATAATAAACAATTTAGTTACAAACAAAAGTGGCAGAAGACTGCATATGTGACCTAGAGTAGGCTCTGTGATGACAGCTATCAAAGATACATCCAAGAAGACAGAATAGACCAAACATGTCAAGAACACACACACACACACACACACACACATACACACACACACAGACAGAGAGAGAGAGAGACAGGGTGAAAGAGAGACAGGGAGACAGAGAGACAGAGACTGACACAGAGAGACAGAGACTGACAGAGAAGCAGAGACACAGAGAAACAGAGACATAAATATACCCAAATGCAAATGCTTACCTTCTGCCACTATTTTATTATTTAATTTACCACAGATGTAATTAATTCACATGCACAAATTTGATTTGCAAAGAAGGGAGGAAACAAAGTAAGCTTTTTTTTGTTTGTTTGTTTTTTTGTTTTTTTCTGGGCTGAAATGTCTTCAACTGGGAATGGAACTACATAGAAGAAAGGAAGCATTAGGAGGAATGAACTGTATCTGACATGATCCTCTAAAACTCTCCTGACTTAGTCTGACTGTAAATTACCTCATCTCCTTCAAGGCTTTTACTAATGGAACATGAAACCCAGTAAGGTGTGCAGACTCTTTCCACCTTATGCCCTTCTTCACATCTCCTTTGAGACACTAAACAGGGCAGGCCTTTTATAAGTAAAGAAATTCATGGGGAAATGAAGCTGAAATTAATATCTGAAATATTATGGAATTATATTTGTCAGTGGATGGCTTCACACGTTTTCAATAAGAGGCAGTCATTATAAATTATTATCCTGATTAGTCCAGAATGTTATAGAAAGAGCAGGGTATTCTTTATTGGAGATAGGTTTTTTTTTCATATAATATATTTTGATTTCAGTTTCCATTACCCAATCCTTTAATCCTCATCTTACCTTCCATCGGGATCCCCAGCCTTTCTGACTCTCTTTAGAAAACAACCAGGCATGTAAGGAATCATAATAAAATAAAATAAAATAAGCCAAAAACAAACAAGAAACAATAGCCAAAGAAAATGCAAATAAACACAGACACGCGTTTGCACACTCAGGAATCTCATAAAAACCCAAGACCAGAAGCCATACTCTATGTGCAGTAGACATATAAAGTAGGGAAAAAAATCCTCGAGCAAAGGACCTCAGGAGATGCTGTTGTGTTCCTTCTCTGTCATCCTGTATTTACTGCAGGATGTGGGGCCTACCCTTAAGAATGGTTTGGTTACCTAGTGAGACGCCTTTGGAAAAAAAACTAAATTTTCATTTGCCAGTGGTTATCGATTGGAGATAACTTCTGAGTAGGAGATGAAGACATGTGTCCACTCCTCCTTACTTATATCTCCTCTTCTCCATTGGTTCATATTCATTCGTGCCCTCTGCTTGCTGCATCAGTCCCCTTGAGTTCATGAATTCTTTGATTTAGTGCTTTGACTCTGTGTTGATGTTCATGTTTTGATTTTCATGAATTTTGGTATCCTCCATCTTCTCTGGCTAAGACAGTCTTTCTGCATCCATTTCTGCAGAGTTCTCTGAGTTTTGAGGAGTGGGATTTGGTGGAGACATCGCATACAAGACTGGGTGTTCCAAGGTCTCTCACTCTTTGCATATCGTCTGGCCATGGGTCTCTGTATTTTTTCCCATCTACTGCAGGAGGAAGCTTCTCTGATGAAAGCTGAGAAAGACACTTACCTATGAGTATAATAGAATGTCATTGCCAGTTATAGTGTGGCTACCTTCCTATAGCAGAACAGTAGGACTTGGTTTACTTCTAGGTCCATGAGATACCTGTTCCCAAGTTCTTCCACACCTAAGCATTGTTGAGTGTGTCTTCAACATAATGGAATGAGCCCTAAGTTTAATCAGATCTTGGATGGTTATTCTTACCTCTTTTGTGCCACTATAGGACCAGCATATATTGCAGGCATGTCACTATGGTAAACCAAAGTGTTTCTAGCTGGGTTGGTCTTCACCTTTCTTCTTTGGTAGCAGCATATAGAGTAGAATCAATCCTATGTGCATGAGTCCTTGGGATGATATTTCCTATTCCCATCACAGTCTGCCTACATACTAATGCTATGAATCTATAGCTAAATTTAGAGGAAGAAAACAAGTGAATATATAACACTCCTTCTAATCTATGCAATTCTCCTCTAAAAATTCAATGGATGTGTATTTGTGAGAGTAACCACAAGGTTATTCAACAATGGTATGCCTTTCTTTATCTTTGTTTCCTTCTGCCTACTGGTTTCCAACCTCTCACAAAACAAGTGTTATTTACATCTTCATGTTTAGGGGTTGGGGATTTAGCTCAGTGGTAGAGTGCTTGCCTAACAGGCGCAAGGCCCGGGGTTCGGTCCCCAGCTCTGAAAAAAAGAAAAAAGAAAAAAGAAAAAGAAAAAACCCAAACATCTTCATGTTTATTCATGCTTTTATTCAAGGTTATACAACTATATAAATAACTCTAGTAGCATGCTACTTCTACTGGGAGTGAAATTATTAATTATAAATTGTTTTTTAACAAACATATTTAGGTTCAAATGTTATCTACATAAGTAGTGTTCATATTGTGAACTGTATCTATACATACTGATATTTCATATAAAGTAATTTTAGATTCTGAATTACTGAGTACTGTGTTACTGACCATATCAAACCACAGGGTTAGGTACCGTAAGCATTTAGTCACACAATTTTTGTTAGCCAATATGTAACCCTGATTAAATTGTTCTCTATTTGAAGCATTTCTCCACCAGGTACATGACAGTCTTGAGTCTAGGGACACTAGACTATACATGCTGTTGGACATCCATTTTCAACTGTGAATCACTAGAAGAACAACAGTGACAAGAAAATAGTCTGTTTAGTTGTAAACAGACCTCAAATGAATACCAGTTCACAAATATGAGACTTGAGGCTAAAAGTCTAAATTATGACTTTAAAATAGCTACTTACATGGACATTGTAAATTTAAAAAATTCTCCAACTTTGTAGAAATCTTTTTCTAGCAATGTAATATATATATATATATATATATATGTATATATATATTACAATAATATATATAAAGTATTCCTTAGGGATACAAATAAAATTTACAAATTTAGAATATACAAATAATAAAAATCAGCTACCACACACATATGCATAGATATGCACACTTATACAGCAGATTACCATATAGGCAGACATGCACACAAATACACAACATCACCACATACGCAGACACATACACATATAGAGAACCAGCTCATATTTTCATCTCATTATACTATTCTATAACAAGACTGAACTATGTTAGTCACAGTTGAATTTGTGTGTGCACAATACAATTCAGTTTCAAGCACTGGATTTGGCCTCAATGATGTTAACATGATTAGTAGTACTGCAGTGAATAGATGTGAACACCTGTCCTCAAACCATTCATACTTGTCTATTCACTTGAGTAAAAGATATAAATTAATAGTTTTGGGTTTTGCAAATATTTTTCTTCTGGGGTTACTTTCGAAGAAAATTGTTGCAAGTCACACACTATAATTAGAAATATCTAAAAAGGACCGACATAGACAGAAGTTAACCAATTTTTAATGTTTTTAATCTGTGAAAAGAACAGTATATTAATTCTACAAAATAGCAAAGAAGAATAACTTAAATTTTAATATTTTATTAAGTACTGTATACTTGATACTATATATCACTTGAACTTGAACTTGGGAGTATTTCATTAAAACTAGACATTTAAATATTTCTAGTGAGCACTCATGTTATTTATATTAATTATGATAATAAACTTTGAACAATTTCTATGAATGAGGAGCTATAACTTTTTCCTGTATATACTTCTTGGTAACTGTATTTTTATTTAACCTTATGAAAGAAAAATGTCTCCAAGAAAATTCTAATACTTAAATAATGTTCAAACATGGAGAGAAACAGGCCATCATGTATTATGTTCCATGTATTAGACTTCTTTCCAAATGTTCTTTAAAATTAGACCAATAATTACTGAATTATAATTTGGTCATTCAAATTGTTCGAAGTCTTTTCACAGGTATATGCAGTTATTAAAGTCATTGCCACAACCAAGAAACAGACCTTGCCATGACATTTTCTTCAAAAACCCATTTCCTCCCTCAATCATAGAATCCCAGAAAAGCAATACTCTTATTTCAACCAATAAAGATCAATTTGCATTTTATAGAACTTCATATAGATCAAATTCTTTTGTGTGTACGTATTCTGCCTGGTTTCTCTCAGTAAAAATGTTATTTTGGGCATTTACATATGGTGTATCTGTGCCTGGTGCTGTCTTGATGCTATATCGTTCGCTATTTTTAAACACTATCATTCTCAATATCCTTTAAAGTTATGATAGACATTTGAATAGCTTTTGCTTTGGAACTGGTTTGAATAAAGCTACTCTGAAACCGGTGTTAACAGTGTCATTTCATGCATGGCCACTTTTATTTTTTTTTTAGCTGTTACGCACACAATAACCAAACATTTATAATATATAATATGTGTGTGTGTGAATACTGCTCCAAAAATTTAGCTTGAATAAAAGTTTTGAAGTTCCAAACATATATTCCATAGAAAGAAAAACAAAATAACAAAGTACACAATCTGAAGAAGATGAAGTGATAAATCACAGTTTTATTAAATAAAACCTTGGCTTTCCACATACATCATTATTAGCCAAGAAAGAAGAGAAATGATTACTAATACATTTATCTAGGTCAAGCAAAATGTGTCAAGTGTATGTAGAAAAGTTCTTCCTGGTGATAAAACATCTTCTTCCAAATGGGCAAAACTTTCAAGCATTTCCCAAAGTAACGAGTTTAGATAGTTGACAAGTGGACAAAAGGATGCTACTGTCACTAATCATTAGGAGAATGCAAATTAAAACCGCAATGGGATGACATTATTTACACATTAGCATTGCTATAATTGAAATTACTAATAATAGTAAGGCAGGTGAGGAGAGGAAGAAACTACTGAGGCAGAGAAAATTCTCACGCTCAAGGTGGAAATAGAAGATGCTGCAAAAATCTTGGGAAAACTCTGGTAGCTACAATATAGAGTTGAACCCAAATTACCCTACACTCGCACAGTGGAATAAAGAACATAAGCACTTTTGTTTTGACATAACAAATTTTTGAGATTATATTGTAATAGTTTCATTTTCCCCCCTTTTCTTTCTTACTTTTAACTCCTATTATGAACTCCTCTTACTATGTTCAAATCATGGCCTCTTTTTCTTTGACAGTTTACATATATATTAACATATATACATACATATATATTTATAGTGTATATACAATATTATATTACAATATATACTATATTATGATATTACATATTGTGTGTATGTATATAAAAACAATTATGTCATTGATATATAGCATATATAATTATAATAATAAATATAAATATATAATTATACCACATATATCAATGTTTATATATGTGTGTTTATTCCTAAATACATAAATAAAATCTGCTC